>NC_092174.1:857500-1215000 GCF_045791955.1 Oncorhynchus clarkii lewisi
ATGCTGTTCTAAAGACAACTCTGGATAGTAGAAAGCAGTGATGGAGTACCGCAGAAAACTCTGGATATTACCAAGCAGAGATGCTGTACTGCAGACAACTCTGGATAGTAGAAAGCAGTGATGCAGTACTGCAGACAACTCTGGATAGTACCAAGCAGTGATGCTGTGCTAAAGACCACTCTGGATAGTTACAAGCAGTGATGCTGTATTAAACATCACTCTGGATAGTACTAAGCAGTGATGCTGTACTAAAGACAACTCTGGATAGTACCAAGCAGTGATGCTGTACTGCAGACCACTCTGGATAGTACCAAGCAGTGATGCTGTACGCAGACACCTCTGGATAGTACCAAGCAGTGATGCAGTACTGCAGACCAATATGGATAGTACCAAGCAGTGATTCAGTACTGCAGACAGCTCTGGATAGTACCAAGCAGTGATGAAGTACTGCAGACCAATATGGATAGTACCAAGCAGTGATTCAGTACTGCAGACAGCTCTGGATAGTACCAAGCAGTGATGAAGTACTGAAAACCAATGTGAATAATACCAAGCAGTGATGCAGTACTGCAGACCAATCTGGATAGTACCAAGCAGTGATGCAGTACTTCAGACCACTCTGGATAGTACCAAGCAGTGATGAAGTACTGAAAACCAATGTGAATAATACCAAGCAGTGATGCAGTACTGCAGACCAATCTGGATAGTACCAAGCAGTGATGCAGTACTTCAGACCACTCTGGATAGTACCAAGCAGTGATGAAGTACTGCAGACCACTCTGGATAGTACCAAGCAGTTATGCAGTACTGCAGACCAATATGGATAGTACCAAACAGTGATGCAGTACTAAAGACCACTCTGGATAGTACAAAGCAGTGATGGAGTACTGCAGACATCTCTTGATAGTACAAAGCAGTGATGCTGTACTAAAGACCACTCTGGATAGTACCAAGCAGTGATTCAGCACTGAATACCACTCTGGAAAGTAGAAAGCAGTGATGGAGTACTGCAGAACAATATGGATAGTACCAAGCAGTGATTCAGTACTTCAGACCAATCTGGATAGTACCAAGCAGTGATGAAGTACTGCAAACATATGTGATAAACACCAAGAAGTGATGCAGTACTAAAGACCACTCTGGATAGTACCAAGCAGTGATGCTGTACTGCAGACCACTCTGGATAGTACCAAGCAGTGATGCTGTACTAAAAGAGCACTGGATAGTACCAAGCAGAGTCCATAGTGTCCAGTGACACAGTACATCAGACCACTCTGGATAGTACCAAGAAGTGATGAAATACTGCAAACATATGTGAATAATACCAAGCAGTGATGCAGTGCTAAAGACCACTCAGAAGTAATGCTGTACTAAAGACATCTCTGGATAGTACCAAGCAGTGATGCTGTACTGCAGACCAATCTGGATAGTACCAAGCAGTGATGCAGTACTGCAGACCAATCTGGATAGTACCAAGCAGTGATGCTGTACTGCAGACCACTCTAGATAGTATCAAGCAGTGATGCTGTACTAAAAGACCACTCTGGATAGTACCAAGCAGTGATGCTGTACTAAAAGACCACTCTGGATAGTACCAAGCAGTGATGCTGTACTAAATACCATTCTGGATAGTGCCAAGCAGTGATGCAGTACTAAAGACAACTCTGGATTGTACCAAGCAGTGAAAATGTACTGCAGACCAATCTGGATATTACCAAGCAGTGATGCTGTACTGCTGACCACTCTAGATAGTATCAAGCAGTGATGCTGTACTAAAAGACCACTCTGGATAGTATCAAGCAGTGATGCTGTACTAAATACCACTCTGGATAGTACCAAGCAGTGATGCAGTACTAAAGACAACTCTGGATTGTACCAAGCAGTGAAAATGTACTGCAGACCAATCTGGATAGTACCAAGCAGTGATGCATTACTGCAGACCAATCTGGATAGTACCAAGCAGTGATGCAGTACTGCAGACCAATCTGGATGGTACCAAGCAGTGATGCTGTACTGCAGACCACTCTGGAGGGTACCAAGCAGTGACACAGTACATCAGACCACTCTGGATAGTACCAAGAAGTGATGAAATACTGCAAACATATGTGAATAATACCAAGCAGTGATGCAGTGCTAAAGACCACTCTGGATAGTACCAAGCAGTGATGCTGTACTAAAGACCACTCTGGATAGTACTAAGCAGTGATGCTGTTCTAAAGACAACTCTGGATAGTAGAAAGCAGTGATGGAGTACTGCAGAAAACTCTGGATATTACCAAGCAGAGATGCTGTACTGCAGACAACTCTGGATAGTAGAAAGCAGTGATGCAGTACTGCAGACAACTCTGGATAGTACCAAGCAGTGATGCTGTGCTAAAGACCACTCTGGATAGTACCAAGCAGTGATGCAGTACTAAATACCACTCTGGATAGTACTAAGCAGTGATGCTGTACTAAAGACAACTCTGGATAGTATCAAGCAGTGATGCTGTACTGCAGACCACTCTGGATAGTACCAAGCAGTGATGCTGTACGCAGACAACTCTGGATAGTACCAAACAATGCTGCTGTACTGAAGACCACTCTGGATAGTACCAAGCAGTGATGCTGTACTGCACACCACTCTGGATAGTACCAAGCAGTGATGCAGTACTGCAGACCAATATGGATAGTACCAAGCAGTGATTCAGTACTGCATACCACTCTGGATAGTACCAAGCAGTGACGCAGTACATCACACCACTCTGGATAGTACCAAGCAGTGATGAAGTACTGCAATCCAATGTGAATAATACCAAGCAGTGATACAGTACTAAAGACCACTCTGGATAGTACCAAGCAGTGATGGAGTACTGCAGAAAGCTCTGGATAGTACCAAGCAGTGATGAAGTACTGAAAACCAATGTGAATAATACCAAGCAGTGATACAATACTAAAGACAACTCTGGATAGTACAAAGCAGTGATGCTGTACTGCAGACCACTCTGGATAGTACCAAGCAGTGATGCTGTACTAAAAGTCCACTCTGGATAGTAACAAGCAGTGATACTGTACTAAATACCACTCTGGATCGTAACAAGCAGTGATGCAGTACTAAAGACAACTCTGGATAGTACCAAGCAGTGATGCTGTACTGCAGACAACTCTGGATAATACCAAGCAATGATGCTGTTCTAAAAACCACTCTGGATAGTACCAAGCAGTGATGCTGTACTAAAAGACCACTCTGGATAGTACCAAGCAGTGATGCTGTACTGCAGAAAACTCTGGATAGTACCAAGCAGTGAAGCTGTCCTGCAGACTACTCTGGATAGTAGAAAGCAGTGATGGAGTACTGCAGACAACTCTGGATAGTACCAAACCGTGATGCTGTACTAAAGACCAATCTGGATAGTACCAAGCAGTGTTGCAGTACTGCAGACCAATCTGGATAGTACCAAGCAGTGATGCTGTACTGCAGACCACTCTGGATAGTACCAAGCAGTGATGCTGTACGCAGACAACTCTGGATAGTACCAAACAATGCTGCTGTACTGAAGACCACTCTGGATAGTACCAAGCAGTGATGCTGTACTGCACACCACTCTGGATAGTACCAAGCAGTGATGCAGTACTGCAGACCAATATGGATAGTACCAAGCAGTGATTCAGTACTGCATACCACTCTGGATAGTACCAAGCAGTGACGCAGTACATCACACCACTCTGGATAGTACCAAGCAGTGATGAAGTACTGCAATCCAATGTGAATAATACCAAGCAGTGATACAGTACTAAAGACCACTCTGGATAGTACCAAGCAGTGATGGAGTACTGCAGAAAGCTCTGGATAGTACCAAGCAGTGATGAAGTACTGAAAACCAATGTGAATAATACCAAGCAGTGATACAATACTAAAGACAACTCTGGATAGTACAAAGCAGTGATGCTGTACTGCAGACCACTCTGGATAGTACCAAGCAGTGATGCTGTACTAAAAGTCCACTCTGGATAGTAACAAGCAGTGATACTGTACTAAATACCACTCTGGATCGTAACAAGCAGTGATGCAGTACTAAAGACAACTCTGGATAGTACCAAGCAGTGATGCTGTACTGCAGACAACTCTGGATAATACCAAGCAATGATGCTGTTCTAAAAACCACTCTGGATAGTACCAAGCAGTGATGCTGTACTAAAAGACCACTCTGGATAGTACCAAGCAGTGATGCTGTACTGCAGAAAACTCTGGATAGTACCAAGCAGTGAAGCTGTCCTGCAGACTACTCTGGATAGTAGAAAGCAGTGATGGAGTACTGCAGACAACTCTGGATAGTACCAAACCGTGATGCTGTACTAAAGACCAATCTGGATAGTACCAAGCAGTGTTGCAGTACTGCAGACCAATCTGGATAGTACCAAGCAGTGATGCTGTACTGCAGACCACTCTGGATAGTACCAAGCAGTGATGCTGTACGCAGACAACTCTGGATAGTACCAAACAATGCTGCTGTACTGAAGACCACTCTGGATAGTACCAAGCAGTGATGCTGTACTGCACACCACTCTGGATAGTACCAAGCAGTGATGCAGTACTGCAGACCAATATGGATAGTACCAAGCAGTGATTCAGTACTGCATACCACTCTGGATAGTACCAAGCAGTGACGCAGTACATCACACCACTCTGGATAGTACCAAGCAGTGATGAAGTACTGCAATCCAATGTGAATAATACCAAGCAGTGATACAGTACTAAAGACCACTCTGGATAGTACCAAGCAGTGATGGAGTACTGCAGAAAGCTCTGGATAGTACCAAGCAGTGACGCAGTACATCACACCACTCTGGATAGTACCAAGAAGTGATGAAATTCTGCAAACATATGTGAATAATAACAAGCAGTGATGCAGTACTAAAGACCACTCTGGATAGTACCAAGCAGTGATGCTGTACTAAAGACCTCTCTGGATAGTAATAAGCAGTGATGCTGTTCTAAAGACAACTCTGGATAGTAGAAAGCAGTGATGGAATACTGCAGAAAACTCTGGATATTACCAAGCAGAGATGCTGTACTGCAGACAACTCTGGATAGTAGAAAGCAGTGATGCAGTAGTGCAGACAACTCTGGATAGTACCAAGCAGTGATGCTGTGCTAAAGACCACTCTGGATAGTACCAAGCAGTGATGATGTACTAAATACCACTCTGGATAGTACTAAGCAGTGATGCTGTACTAAAGACAACTCTGGATAGTACCAAGCAGTGATGCTGTACTGCAGACCACTCTGGATAGTACCAAGCAGTGATGCTGTACGCAGACAACTCTGGATAGTACCAAGCAATGATGCTGTACTGAAGACCATTCTGGATAGTACCAAGCAGTGATGCAGTACTGCAGACAAATATGGATAGTACCAAGCAGTGATTCAGTACTGCAGACAACTCTGGATAGTACCAAGTAGTGACACAGTACATCGGACCACTCTGGATAGTACCAAGAAGTGATTAAGTACTGCAAACATATGTGAATAATACCAAGAAGTGATGCAGTACTAAAGACCACTCTGGATAGTACCAAGCAGTGATGCTGTACTGCAGAAAACTCTGGATAGTACCAAGCAGTGATGCTGTACTAAAATAGCACTCTGGATAGTACCAAGCAGTGACTCTTTACTAAAGACCACTCTGGATAGTACTAAGCAATGATGCTGTTCTAAAGACAACTCTGGATAGTAGAAAGCAGTGATGGAGTACTGCAGAAAACTCTGGATATTACCAAGCAGAGATGCTGTACTGCAGACAACTCTGGATAGTAGAAAGCAGTGATGCAGTACTGCAGACAACTCTGGATAGTACCAAGCAGTGATGCTGTGCTAAAGACCACTCTGGATAGTACCAAGCAGTGATGCTGTACTAAATACCACTCTGGATAGTACTAAGCAGTGATGCTGTACTAAAGACAACTCTGGATAGTACCAAGCAGTGATGCTGTACTGCAAACCACTCTGGATAGTACCAAGCAGTGATGCAGTACTGCAGACCAATATGGATAGTACCAAGCAGTGATTCAGTACTGCAGACAGCTCTGGATAGTACCAAGCAGTGATGAAGTACTGAAAACCAATGTGAATAATACCAAGCAGTGATACAATACTAAAGACCACTCTGGATAGTACCAAGCAGTGATGCAGTACTGCAGACCAATCTGGATAGTACCAAGCAGTGATGCAGTACTTCAGACCACTCTCGATAGTACCAAGCAGTGATGCAGTACTGCAGACCACTCTGGATAGTACCAAGCAGTGATGGAGTACTGCAGACATCTCTTGATAGTACTAAGCAGTGATGCTGTACTAAAGTCAACTCTGGATAGTACCAAGCAGTGATGCTGTACTGCATACCACTCTGGATAGTACCAAGCAGTGATGCTGTACGCAGACAACTCTGGATAGTACCAAGCAGTGATGCAGTACTGCAGACCATATGGATAGTACCAAGCAGTGATTCAGTATTGAAGACAGCTCTGGATAGTACCAAGCAGTGATGAAGTACTGAAAACCAATGTGAATAATACCAAGCAGTGATACAATACTAAAGACCACTCTGGATAGTACCAAGCAGTGATGCAGTACTGCAGACCAATCTGGAGTACAGTGATGGAGTACTGCAGACATCTCTTAATAGTACAAAGCAGTGATGCTGTACTAAAGACCACTCTATATAGTACCAAGCAGTGATTCAGTACTGCAGACCACTCTGGATAGTAGAAAGCAGTGATGGAGTACTGCAGAACAATATGGATAGTACCAAGCATTGATTCAGTACTGCAAACCAATCTGGATAGTACCAAGCAGTGATGCTGTACTGCAGACCACTCTGGATAGTACCAAGAAGTGATGAAGTACTGCAAACATATGTGAATAATACCAAGAAGTGATGCAGTACTAAAGACCACTCTGGATAGTACCAAGCAGTGATGCTGTACTGCAGACCACTCTGGATAGTACCAAGCAGTGATGCTGTACTGAAGACCACTCTGGATAGTACCAAGCAGTGATGCTGTACTGCAAACCACTCCGGATAGTACCAAGCAGTGATGCAGTACTGCAGACCAATATGGATAGTACCAAGCAGTGATTCAGTACTGAAGACAGCTCTGGATAGTACCAAGCAGTGATGAAGTACTGAAAACCAATGTGAATAATACCAAGCAGTGATACAATACTAAAGACCACTCTGGATAGTACCACGCAGTGATGCAGTACTGCAGACCAATCTGGATAGTACCAAGCAGTGATACAGTACTTCAGACCACTCTGGATAGTACCAAGCAGTGATGCAGTACTGCAGACCACTCTGCATAGTACCAAGCAGTTATGCAGTACTGCAGACCAATATGGATAGTACCAAACAGTGATGCAGTACTAAAGACCACTCTGGATAGTACAAAGCAGTGATGGAGTACTGCAGACATCTCTTGATAGTACAAAGCAGTGATGCTGTACTAAAGACCCCCATGGATAGTACCAAGCAGTGATTCAGTACTGCAGACCACTCTGGATAGTAGAAAGCAGTGATGGAGTACTGCAGAACAACATGGATAGTACCAAGCAGTGATTCAGTACTGCAAACCAATCTGGATAGTACCAAGCAGTGATGCTGTACTGCAGACCACTCTGGATAGTACCAAGCAGTGACACAGTACATCGGACCACTCTGGATAGTACCAGGAAGTGATGAAGTACTGCAAACATATGTGAATAATACCAAGAAGTGATGCAGTTCAAAAGACCACTCTGGATAGTACCAAGCAGTGATGCTGTACTGCAGACCACTCTGGATAGTACCAAGCAGTGATGCTGTACTAAAAGAGCACTCTGGATAGTACCAAGCAGTGACTCAGTACTGCAGACAACTCTGGATAGTACCAAGCAGTGATACTGTGCTAAAGACCACTCTGGATAGTACCAAGCAGTGACTCAGTACTGCAGACAACTCTGGATAGTACCAAGCAGTGATACTGTGCTAAAGACCACTCTGGATAGTACCAAGCAGTGACTCAGTACTGCAGACAACTCTGGATAGTACCAAGCAGTGATACTGTGCTAATGACCACTCTGGATAGTACCAAGCAGTGATGCTGTACTAAATACCACTCTGAAGAGTACCAAGGAGTGATGCTGTACTGCAAACCACTCTGGATAGTACCAAGCCGCGATGCAGTACTGCAGACCAATATGGATAGTACCAAGCAGTAATGCTGTACTGCAGACAACTCTGGATAGTACCAAGCAGTGATGCTGTACTGCAAACCACTCTGGATAGTACCAAGCAGTGATGCAGTACTGCAGACCAATATGGATAGTACCAAGCAGTGATTCAGTACTGCAGACCACTCTGGATAGTACCAAGCAGTGATGAAGTACTGCAATCCAATGTGAATAATACCAAGCAGTGATACAGTACTAAAGACCACTCTGGATAGTACCAAGCAGTGATGCTGTACTGCAGACCACTCTGGATAGTACAAAGCAGTGATGGAGTACTGCAGACAGCTCTGGATAGTACCAAGCAGTGATGAAGTACTGAAAACCAATGTGAATAATACCAAGCAGTGATACAATACTAAAGACCACTCTGGATAGTACAAAGCAGTGATGCTGTACTGCAGACCACTCTGGATAGTACCAAGCAGTGACACAGTACATCGGACAACTCTGGATAGTACCAAGAAGTGATGAAGTACTGCAAACATATGTGAATAATACCAAGCAGTGATGCTGTACTGCAGACCACTCTGGATAGTACCAAGCAGTGATGCTGTACTAAAAGAGCACTCTTGATAGTACCAAGCAGTGACGCTGTACTAAAGACCACTCTGGATAGTACCAAGCAGTGATGCTGTACTAAAAGAGCACTCTGGATAGTTCCAAGCAGTGACGCTGTACTAAAGACCACTCTGGATAGTACCAAGCAGTGATGCAGTACTAAAGACAACTCTGGATAGTACCAAGCATTGATGCTGTACTGCAGACCACTCTGGATAATGCCAAGCAATGATGCTGTACTACAAACCACTCTGGATAGTACCAAGCACTGATGCAGTACTGCAGACCAATATGGATAGTACCAAGCAGTGATTCAGTACTGCAGACAACTCTGGATAGTACCAAGCAGTGATGCTGTGCTAAAGACCACTCTGGATAGTACCAAGCAGTGATGCTGTACTAAATACCACTCTGAAGAGTATCAAGCAGTGATGCTGTACTGCAAACCACTCTGGATAGTACCAAGCCGTGATGCAGTACTGCAGACCAATATGGATAGTACCAAGCAGTGATGCTGTACTGCAGACAACTCTGGATAGTACCAAGCAGTGATGCTGTACTGCACACCACTCTGGATAGTACCAAGCAGTGATGCAGTACTGCAGACCAATATGGATAGTACCAAGCAGTGATTCAGTACTGCAGACCACTCTGGATAGTACCAAGCAGTGACGCAGTACATCAGACCACTCTGGACAGTACCAAGCAGTGATGAAGTACTGCAATCCAATGTCAATAATACCAAGCAGTGATACAGTACTAAAGACCACTATGGATAGTACCAAGCAGTGATGCTGTACTGCAGACCGCTCTGGATAGTAGAAAGCAGTGATGGAGTACTGCAGACAGCTCTGGATAGTACCAAGCAGTGATGAAGTGTGAAAACCAATGTGAATAATATCAAGCAGTGATACAGTACTAAAGACCACTCTGGATAGTACAAAGCAGTGATGCTGTACTGCAGACAACTCTGGATAGTACCAAGCAGTGATGCTGTACTAAAAGACCACTCTGGATAGTACTAAGCAGTGATGCTGTTCTAAAAACCACTCTGGATAGTACCAAGCAGTGATGCTGTACTAAAATACCACTCTGGATAGTACCAAGCAGTGATGCTGTACTGCAGACAACTCTGGATAGTACCAAGCAGTGATGCTGTCCTGCAGACTACTCTGGATAGTAGAAAGCAGTGATGGAGTACTGCAGACAACTCTGGATAGTACCAAGCAGTGATGCTGTACTGAAGACCACTCTGGATAGTACCAAGCAGTGATGCTGTACTGCAAACCACTCTGGATAGTACCAAGTAGTGATGCAGTACTGCAGACCAATGTGGATAGTACCAAGCAGTGATTCAGTACTGAAGACAGCTCTGGATAGTACCAAGCAGTGATGAAGTACTGAAAACCAATGTGAAAAATACCAAGCAGTGATACAATACTAGAGACCACTCTGTATAGTACCAAGCAGTGATGCAGTACTGCAGACCAATCTGGAGTACAGTGATGGAGTACTGCAGACATCTCTTGATAGTACAAAGCAGTGATGCTGTACTGAAGACCACTCTGGATAGTACCAAGCAGTGATGCTGTACTGCAAACCACTCTGGATAGTACCAAGCAGTGATGCAGTACTGCAGACCAATGTGGATAGTACCAAGCAGTGATTCAGTACTGAAGACAGCTCTGGATAGTACCAAGCAGTGATGAAGTACTGAAAACCAATGTGAAAAATACCAAGCAGTGATGCAGTACTATAGACCACTCTGGATAGTACCAAGCAGTGATGCTGTACTGCAGACCACTCTGGATAGCACCAAGCAGTGATGCTGTACTGAAGACCACTCTGGATAGTACCAAGCAGTGATGCTGTACTGCAAACCACTCTGGATAGTACCAAGCAGTGATGCAGTACTGCAGACCAATATGGATAGTACCAAGCAGTGATTCAGTACTGAAGACAGCTCTGGATAGTACCAAGCAGTGATGAAGTCCTGAAAACCAATGTGAATAATACCAAGCAGTGATACAATACTAAAGACCCCTCTGGATAGTACCAAGCAGTGATGCAGTACTGCAGACCAATCTGGATAGTACCAAGCAGTGATGCAGTACTTCAGACCACTCTGGATAGTACCAAGCAGTGATGCAGTACTGCAGACCACTCTGGATAGTACCAAGCAGTTACGCAGTACTGCAGACCAATATGGATAGTACCAAACAGTGATGCAGTACTAAAGACCACTCTGGATAGTACAAAGCAGTGATGGAGTACTGCAGACATCTCTTGATAGTACAAAGCAGTGATGCTGTACTAAAGACCACCATAGATAGTACCAAGCAGTGATTCAGTACTGCAGACCACTCTGGATAGTAGAAAGCAGTGATGGAGTACTGCAGAACTATATGAATAGTACCAAGCAGTGATTCAGTACTGCAAACCAATCTGGATAGTACCAAGCAGTGATGCTGTACTGCAGACCACTCTGGATAGTACCAAGCAGTGACACAGTACATCGGACCACTCTGGATAGTACCAAGCAGTGATGCTGTACTGCAGACCACTCTGGATAGTACCAAGCAGTGATGCTGTACTAAAAGAGCACTCTGGATAGTACCAAGCAGTGACGCTGTACTAAAGACCACTCTGGATAGTACCAAGCAGTGATGCAGTACTAAAGACAACTCTGGATAGTACCAAGCATTGATGCTGTACTGCAGACCACTCTGGATAATACCAAGCAATGATGCTGTACTACAAACCACTCTGGATAGTACCAAGCACTGATGCAGTACTGCAGACCAATATGGATAATACCAAGCAGTGATTCAGTACTGCAGACAACTCTGGATAGTACCAAGCAGTGATGCTGTGCTAAAGACCACTCTGGATAGTACCAAGCAGTGATGCTGTACTAAATACCACTCTGAAGAGTATCAAGCAGTGATGCTGTACTGCAAACCACTCTGGATAGTACCAAGCCGTGATGCAGTACTGCAGACCAATATGGATAGTACCAACCATTGATGCTGTACTGCAGACAACTCTGGATAGTACCAAGCAGTGATGCTGTACTGCACACCACTCTGGATAGTACCAAGCAGTGATGCAGTACTGCAGACCAATATGGATAGTACCAAGCAGTGATTCAGTACTGCAGACCACTCTGGATAGTACCAAGCAGTGACGCAGTACATCAGACCACTCTGGACAGTACCAAGCAGTGATGAAGTACTGCAATCCGATGTCAATAATACCAAGCAGTGATACAGTACTAAAGACCACTATGGATAGTACCAAGCAGTGATGCTGTACTGCAGACCGCTCTGGATAGTAGAAAGCAGTGATGGAGTACTGCAGACAGCTCTGGATAGTACCAAGCAGTGATGAAGTGTGAAAACCAATGTGAATAATATCAAGCAGTGATACAGTACTAAAGACCACTCTGGATAGTACAAAGCAGTGATGCTGTACTGCAGACCACTCTGGATAGTACCAAGCAGTGATGCTGTACTAAAAGACCACTCTGGATAGTACTAAGCAGTGATGCTGTTCTAAAAACCACTCTGGATAGTACCAAGCAGTGATGCTGTACTAAAATACCACTCTGGATAGTACCAAGCAGTGATGCTGTACTGCAGACAACTCTGGATAGTACCAAGCAGTGATGCTGTCCTGCAGACTACTCTGGATAGTAGAAAGCAGTGATGGAGTACTGCAGACAACTCTGGATAGTACCAAGCAGTGATGCTGTACTGAAGACCACTCTGGATAGTACCAAGCAGTGATGCTGTACTGCAAACCACTCTGGATAGTACCAAGCAGTGATGCAGTACTGAAGACAGCTCTGGATAGTACCAAGCAGTGATGCAGTACTGAAAACCAATGTGAAAAATACCAAGCAGTGATACAATACTAGAGACCACTCTGGATAGTACCAAGCAGTGATGCAGTACTGCAGACCAATCTGCAGTACAGTGATGGAGTACTGCAGACATCTCTTGATAGTACAAAGCAGTGATGCTGTACTGAAGACCACTCTGGATAGTACCAAGCAGTGATGCTGTACTGCAAACCACTCTGGATAGTACCAAGCAGTGATGCAGTACTGCAGACCAATGTGGATAGTACCAAGCAGTGATTCAGTACTGAAGACAGCTCTGGATAGTACCAAGCAGTGATGAAGTACTGAAAACCAATGTGAAAAATACCAAGAAGTGATGCAGTACTAAAGACCACTCTGGATAGTACCAAGCAGTGATGCTGTACTGCAGACCACTCTGGATAGCACCAAGCAGTGATGCTGTACTGAAGACCACTCTGGATAGTACCAAGCAGTGATGCTGTACTGCAAACCACTCTGGATAGTACCAAGCAGTGATGCAGTACTGCAGACCAATATGGATAGTACCAAGCAGTGATTCAGTACTGAAGACAGCTCTGGATAGTACCAAGCAGTGATGAAGTACTGAAAACCAATGTGAATAATACCAAGCAGTGATACAATACTAAAGACCACTCTGGATAGTACCAAGCAGTGATGCAGTACTGCAGACCAATCTGGATAGTACCAAGCAGTGATGCAGTACTTCAGACCACTCTGGATAGTACCAAGCAGTGATGCAGTACTGCAGACCACTCTGGATAGTACCAAGCAGTTACGCAGTACTGCAGACCAATATGGATAGTACCAAACAGTGATGCAGTACTAAAGACCACTCTGGATAGTACAAAGCAGTGATGGAGTACTGCAGACATCTCTTGATAGTACAAAGCAGTGATGCTGTACTAAAGACCACCATGGATAGTACCAAGCAGTGATTCAGTACTGCAGACCACTCTGGATAGTAGAAAGCAGTGATGGAGTACTGCAGAACAATATGAATAGTACCAAGCAGTGATTCAGTACTGCAAACCAATCTGGATAGTACCAAGCAGTGATGCTGTACTGCAGACCACTCTGGATAGTACCAAGCAGTGACACAGTACATCGGACCACTCTGGATAGTACCAAGCAGTGATGCTGTACTGCAGACCACTCTGGATAGCACCAAGCAGTGATGCTGTACTAAAAGAGCACTCTGGATAGTACCAAGCAGTGACACTGTACTAAAGACCACTCCTGATAGTACCAAGCAGTGATGTAGTACTAAAGACAACTCTGGATAGTACCAAGCAGTGACTCAGTACTGCAGACAACTCTGGATAGTACCAAGCAGTGATACTGTGCTAAAGACCACTCTGGATAGTACCAAGCAGTGACTCATTACTGCAGACAACTCTGGATAGTACCAAGCAGTGATACTGTGCTAAAGACCACTCTGAATAGTACCAAGCAGTGATGTTGTACTAAATACCACTCTGAAGAGTACCAAGCAGTGATGCTGTACTGCAAACCACTCTGGATAGTACCAAGCCGTGATGCAGTACTGCAGAACAATATGGATAGTACCAAGCAGTGATGCTGTACTGCAGACAACTCTGGATAGTACCAAGCAGTGATGCTGTACTGCAAACCACTCTGGATAGTACCAAGCAGTGATGCAGTACTGCAGACCAATATGGATAGTACCAAGCAGTGATTCAGTACTGCAGACCACTCTGGATAGTACCAAGCAGTGACGCAGTACATCAGACCACTCTGGACAGTACCAAGCAGTGATGAAGTACTGCAATCCAATGTCAATAATACCAAGCAGTGATACAGTACTAAAGACCACTATGGATAGTACCAAGCAGTGATGCTGTACTAAAGACCACCATGGATAGTACCAAGCAGTGATGCTGTACTGCAGACAACTCTGGATAGTACCAAGCAGTGATGCAGTACTGCAGACCAATATGGATAGTACCAAGCAGTGATGCTGTACTGCAGACAACTCTGGATAGTACCAAGCAGTGATGCTGTACTGCAAACCAATGTGAATAATACCAAGCAGTGATACAGTACTAAAGACCACTCTGGATAGTACCAAGCAGTGATGCTGTACTAAAGACCACCATGGATAGTACCAAGCAGTGATTCAGTACTGCAGACCACTCTGGATAGTAGAACGCAGTGATGGAGTACTGCAGAACAATATGAATAGTACCAAGCAGTGATTCAGCACTGCAAACCAATCTGGACAGTACCAAGCAGTGATGATGTACTGCAGACAACTCTGGATAGTACCAAGCAGTGATGCTGTACTAAAAGAGCACTCTGGATAGTACCAAGCAGTGACGCTTTACTAAAGACCACTCTGGATAGTACCAAGCAGTGATGCTGTACTAAAAGAGCACTCTGGATACTACCAAGCAGTGATGCTGAACTGCAGACAACTCTGGATAGTACCAAGCATTGATGCTGTACTGCAGACCACTCTGGATAGTACCAAGCAGTGATGCTGTACTAAAAGAGCACTCTGGATAGTACCAAGCAGTGACGCTGTACTAAAGACCACTCTGGATAGTACCAAGCAGTGATGCTGTACTAAAAGAGCACTCTGGATACTACCAAGCAGTGACGCTGTACTAAAGACCACTCTGGATAGTACCAAGCAGTGATGCAGTTCTAAAGACAACTCTGGATAGTACCAAGCAGTGCTGCTGAACTGCAGACAACTCTGGATAGTACCAAGCATTGATGCTGTACTGCAGACAACTCTGGATAGTACCAAGCAGTGATGCTGTGCTAAAGACCACTCTGGATAGTACCAAGCAGTGATGCTGTACTAAATACCACTCTGAAGAGTATCAAGCAGTGATGCTGTACTGCAAACCACTCTGGATAGTACCAAGCCGTGATGCAGTACTGCAGACCAATATGGATAGTACCAAGCAGTGATGCTGTACTGCAGACAACTCTGGATAGTACCAAGCAGTGATACTGTACTGCAAACCACTCTGGATAGTACCAAGCAGTGATGCAGTACTGCAGACCAATATGGATAGTACCAAGCAGTGATTCAGTACTGCAGACCACTCTGGATAGTACCAAGCAGTGACGCAGTACATCCGACCACTCTGGACAGTACCAAGCAGTGATGAAGTACTGCAATCCAATGTCAATAATACCAAGCAGTGATACAGTACTAAAGACCACTCTGGATAGTACAAAGCAGTGATGCTGTACTGCAGACCACTCTGGATAGTACCAAGCAGTGATGCTGTACTAAAAGACCACTCTGGATAGTACCAAGCAGTGATGCTGTTCTAAAAACCACTCTGGATAGTACCAAGCAGTGATGCTGTTCTAAAAACCACTCTGGATAGTACCAAGCAGTGATGCTGTACTAAAAGACCACTCTGGATAGTACCAAGCAGTGATGCTGTACTGCAGACAACTCTGGATAGTACCAAGCAGTGATGCTGTCCTGCAGCCTACTCTGGATAGTAGAAAGCAGTGATGCTGTACGCAGACAACTCTGGATAGTACCAAGCAGTGATACAATACTAAAGACCACTCTGGATAGTACCAAACCGTGATGCTGTACTAAAGACCAATCTGGATAGTACCAAGCAGTGATGCAGTACTGCAGACCAATCTGGATAGTACCAAGCAGTGATGCTGTACTGCAGACCACTCTGGAGGGTACCAAGCAGTTACACAGTACATCAGACCACTCTGGATAGTACCAAGAAGTGATGAAATACTGCAAACATATGTGAATAATACCAAGCAGTGATGCAGTACTAAAGACCACTCTGGATAGTACCAAGCAGTGATGCTGTACTAAAGACCACTCTGGATAGTACTAAGCAGTGATGCTGTTCTGAAGACAACTCTGGATAGTAGAAAGCAGTGATGGAGTACTGCAGAAAACTCTGGATATTACCAAGCAGAGATGCTGTACTGAAGACAACTCGGGATAGTAGAAAGCAGTGATGCAGTACTGCAGACAACTCTGGAAAGTACCAAGCAGTGATGCTGTGCTAAAGACCACTCTGGATAGTACCAAGCAGTGATGCTGTACTCAATACCACTCTGGATAGTACTAAGCAGTGATGCTGTACTAAAGACAACTCGGGATAGTACCAAGCAGTGATGCTGTACTGCAGACCACTCTGGATAGTACCAAGCAGTGATGCTGTACGCAGACAACTCTGGATAGTATCAAGCAGTGATGCAGTACTGCAGACCAATCTGGATAGTACCAATCAGTGATTCAGTATTGCAGACAGCTCTGGATAGTACCAAGCAGTGATGAAGTACTGAAAACCAATGTGAATAATACCAAGCAGTGATACAATACTAAAGACCACTCTGGATAGTACCAAACCGTGATGCTGTACTAAAGACCAATCTGGATAGTACCAAGCAGTGATGCAGTACTGCAGACCAATCTGGATAGTACCAAGCAGTGATGCTGTACTGCAGACCACTCTGGAGGGTACCAAGCAGTGACACAGTACATCAGACCACTCTGGATAGTACCAAGAAGTGATGAAATACTGCAAACATATGTGAATAATACCAAGCAGTGATGCAGTACTAAAGACCACTCTGGATAGTACCAAGCAGTGATGCTGTACTAAAGACCACTCTGGATAGTACTAAGCAGTGATGCTGTTCTGAAAACAACTCTGGATAGTAGAAAGCAGTGATGGAGTACTGCAGAAAACTCTGGATATTACCAAGCAGAGATGCTGTACTGAAGACAACTCTGGATAGTAGAAAGCAGTGATGCAGTACTGCAGACAACTCTGGATAGTACCAAGCAGTGATGCTGTGCTAAAGACCACTCTGGATAGTCCCAATCAGTGATGCTGTACTCAATACCACTCTGGATAGTACTAAGCAGTGATGCTGTACTAAAGACAACTCTGGATAGTACCAAGCAGTGATGCTGTACTGCAGAACACTCTGGATAGTACCAAGCAGTGATGCTGTACGCAGACAACTCTGGATAGTATCAAGCAGTGATGCAGTACTGCAGACCAATCTGGATAGTACCAATCAGTGATTCAGTATTGCAGACAGCTCTGGATAGTACCAAGCAGTGATGAAGTACTGAAAACCAATGTGAATAATACCAAGCAGTGATACAATACTAAAGACCACTCTGGATAGTACCAAGCAGTGATGCAGTACTGCAGACCAATCTGGATAGTACCAAGCAGTGATGCAGTACTTCAGACCAATCTGGATAGTACCAAGCAGTGATGCTGTACTGCAGACCACTCTGGATAGTACCAAGCAGTTATGCAGTACTGCAGACCAATATGGATAGTACCAAACAGTGATGCAGTACTAAAGACCACTCTGGATAGTACAAAGCAGTGATGGAGTACTGCAGACATCTCTTGATAGTACCAAGCAGTCATGCTGTACTGCAGACAACTCTGGATAGTAGAAAGCAGTGATGGAGTACTGCAGACAGCTCTGGATAGTACCAAGCAGTGATGAAGTACTGAAAACCAATGTGAATAATACCAAGCAGTGATACAATACTAAAGACCACTCTGGATAGTACAAAGCAGTGATGCTGTACTGCAGACCACTCTGGTTAGTACCAAGCAGTGACACAGTACATCGGACCACTCTGGATAGTACCAAGAAGTGATGGAGTACTGCAGAACAATCTGGATAGTACCAAGCAGTGACGCTGTACGAAAGACCACTCTGGATAGTACCAAGCAGTGATGCAGTACTAAAGACAACTCTGGATAGTACCACGCAGTGATTCAGTACTGCAGACAACTCTGGATAGTACCAAGCAGTGATGCTGTGCTAAAGACCACTCTGGATAGTACCAAGCAGTGATGCTGTACTAAATACCACTCTGAAGAGTACCAAGCAGTGATGCTGTACTGCAAACCACTCTGGATAGTACCAAGCCGTGATGCAGTACTGCAGACCAATCTGGATAGTACCAAGCAGTGATGCTGTACTGCAGACAACTCTGGATAGTACCAAGCAGTGATACTGTACTGCAAACAACTCTGGATAGTACCAAGCAGTGATGCAGTACTGCAGACCAATATGGATAGTACCAAGCAGTGATTCAGTACTGCAGACCACTCTGGATAGTACCAAGCAGTGACGCAGTACATCAGACCACTCTGGACAGTACCAAGCAGGGATGAAGTACTGCAATCCAATGTGAATAATACTAAGCAGTGATACAGTACTAAAGACCACTCTGGATAGTACCAAGCAGTCATGCTGTACTGCAGACCACTCTGGATAGTAGAAAGCAGTGATGGAGTACTGCAGACAGCTCTGGATAGTACCAAGCAGTGATGAAGTACTGAAAACCAATGTGAATAATACCAAGCAGTGATACAATACTAAAGACCACTCTGGATAGTACAAAGCAGTGATGCTGTACTGCAGACCACTCTGGTTAGTACCAAGCAGTGACACAGTACATCGGACCACTCTGGATAGTACCAAGAAGTGATGAAGTACTGCAAACATATGTGAATAATATCAAGCAGTGATGCTGTACTGCAGACAACTCTGGATAGTACCAAGCAGTGATGCTGTCCTGCAGACTACTCTGGAGAGTAGAAAGCAGTGATGCTGTACGCAGACAACTCTGGATAGTACCAAGCAGTGATGAAGTACTGAAAACCAATGTGAATAATACCAAGCAGTGATACAATACTAAAGACCACTCTGGATTGTACCAAACCGTGATGCTGTACTAAAGACCAATCTGGATAGTACCAAGCAGTGATGCAGTACTGCAGACCAATCTGGATAGTACCAAGCAGTGATGCTGTACTGCAGACCACTCTGGAGGGTACCAAGCAGTGACACAGTACATCAGACCACTCTGGATAGTACCAAGAAGTGATGAAATACTGCAAACATATGTGAATAATACCAAGCAGTGATGCAGTACTAAAGACCACTCTGGATAGTACCAAGCAGTGATGCTGTACTAAAGACCACTCTGGATAGTACTAAGCAGTGATGCTGTTCTGAAGACAACTCTGGATAGTAGAAAGCAGTGATGGAGTACTGCAGAAAACTCTGGATATTACCAAGCAGAGATGCTGTACTGAAGACAACTCTGGATAGTAGAAAGCAGTGATGCAGTACTGCAGACAACTCTGGATAGTACCAAGCAGTGATGCTGTGCTAAAGACCACTCTGGATAGTCCCAATCAGTGATGCTGTACTCAATACCACTCTGGATAGTACTAAGCAGTGATGCTGTACTAAAGACAACTCTGGATAGTACCAAGCAGTGATGCTGTACTGCAGACCACTCTGGATAGTACCAAGCAGTGATGCTGTACGCAGACAACTCTGGATAGTATCAAGCAGTGATGCAGTACTGCAGACCAATCTGGATAGTACCAATCAGTGATTCAGTATTGCAGACAGCTCTGGATAGTACCAAGCAGTGATGAAGTACTGAAAACCAATGTGAATAATACCAAGCAGTGATACAATACTAAAGACCACTCTGGATAGTACCAAACCGTGATGCTGTACTAAAGACCAATCTGGATAGTACCAAGCAGTGATGCAGTACTGCAGACCAATCTGGATAGTACCAAGCAGTGATGCTGTACTGCAGACCACTCTGGAGGGTACCAAGCAGTGACACAGTACATCAGACCACTCTGGATAGTACCAAGAAGTGATGAAATACTGCAAACATATGTGAATAATACCAAGCAGTGATGCAGTACTAAAGACCACTCTGGATAGTACCAAGCAGTGATGCTGTACTAAAGACCACTCTGGATAGTACTAAGCAGTGATGCTGTTCTGAAGACAACTCTGGATAGTAGAAAGCAGTGATGGAGTACTGCAGAAAACTCTGGATATTACCAAGCAGAGATGCTGTACTGAAGACAACTCTGGATAGTAGAAAGCAGTGATGCAGTACTGCAGACAACTCTGGATAGTACCAAGCAGTGATGCTGTGCTAAAGACCACTCTGGATAGTCCCAATCAGTGATGCTGTACTCAATACCACTCTGGACAGTACTAAGCAGTGATGCTGTACTAAAGACAACTCTGGATAGTACCAAGCAGTGATGCTGTACTGCAGAACACTCTGGATAGTACCAAGCAGTGATGCTGTACGCAGACAACTCTGGATAGTATCAAGCAGTGATGCAGTACTGCAGACCAATCTGGATAGTACCAATCAGTGATTCAGTATTGCAGACAGCTCTGGATAGTACCAAGCAGTGATGCTGTACTGCAGACCACTCTGGATAGTACCAAGCAGTGATGCAGTACTGCAGACCAATCTGGATAGTACCAATCAGTGATTCAGTATTGCAGACAGCTCTGGATAGTACCAAGCAGTGATGAAGTACTGAAAACCAATGTGAATAATACCAAGCAGTGATACAATACTAAAGACCACTCTGGATAGTACCAAGCAGTGATGCAGTACTGCAGACCAATCTGGATAGTACCAAGCAGTGATGCAGTACTTCAGACCAATCTGGATAGTACCAAGCAGTGATGCTGTACTGCAGACCACTCTGGATAGTACCAAGCAGTTATGCAGTACTGCAGACCAATATGGATAGTACCAAACAGTGATGCAGTACTAAAGACCACTCTGGATAGTACAAAGCAGTGATGGAGTACTGCAGACATCTATTGATAGTACCAAGCAGTCATGCTGTACTGCAGACCACTCTGGATAGTAGAAAGCAGTGATGGAGTACTGCAGACAGCTCTGGATAGTACCAAGCAGTGATGAAGTACTGAAAACCAATGTGAATAATACCAAGCAGTGATACAATACTAAAGACCACTCTGGACAGTACAAAGCAGTGATGCTGTACTGCAGACCACTCTGGTTAGTACCAAGCAGTGACACAGTACATTGGACCACTCTGGATAGTACCAAGAAGTGATGAAGTACTGCAAACATATGTGAATAATATCAAGCAGTGATGCTGTACTGCAGACCACTCTGGATAGTACCAAGCAGTGATGCTGTACTAAAAGAGCACTCTGGATAGTACCAAGCAGTGACGCTGTACTAAAGACCACTCTGGATAGTACCAAGCAGTGATGCAGTACTAAAGACAACTCTAGATAGTACCAAGCAGTGATGCTGTACTGCAGACAACTCTGGATATTACCAAGCAGAGATGCTGTACTGAAGACAACTCTGGATAGTACCAAGCAGTGATGCTGTGCTAAAGACCACTCTGGATAGTCCCAATCAGTGATGCTGTACTCAATACCACTCTGGATAGTACTAAGCAGTGATGCTGTACTAAAGACAACTCTGGATAGTACCAAGCAGTGATGCTGTACTGCAGACCACTCTGGATAGTACCAAGCAGTGATGGTGTACGCAGACTACTCTGGATAGTATCAAGCAGTGATGCAGTACTGCAGACCAATCTGGATAGTACCAATCAGTGATTCAGTATTGCAGACAGCTATGGATAGTACCAAGCAGTGATGAAGTACTGAAAACCAATGTGAATAATACCAAGCAGTGATACAATACTAAAGACCACTCTGGATAGTACCAAACCGTGATGCTGTACTAAAGACCAATCTGGATAGTACCAAGCAGTGATGCAGTACTGCAGACCAATCTGGATAGTACCAAGCAGTGATGCTGTACTGCAGACCACTCTGGAGGGTACCAAGCAGTGACACAGTACATCAGACCACTCTGGATAGTACCAAGAAGTGATGAAATACTGCAAACATATGTGAATAATACCAAGCAGTGATGCAGTACTAAAGACCACTCTGGATAGTACCAAGCAGTGATGCTGTACTAAAGACCACTCTGGATAGTACTAAGCAGTGATGCTGTTCTGAAGACAACTCTGGATAGTAGAAAGCAGTGATGGAGTACTGCAGAAAACTCTGGATATTACCAAGCAGAGATGCTGTACTGAAGACAACTCTGGATAGTAGAAAGCAGTGATGCAGTACTGCAGACAACTCTGGATAGTACCAAGCAGTGATGCTGTGCTAAAGACCACTCTGGATAGTCCCAATCAGTGATGCTGTACTCAATACCACTCTGGATAGTACTAAGCAGTGATGCTGTACTAAAGACAACTCTGGATAGTACCAAGCAGTGATGCTGTACTGCAGAACACTCTGGATAGTACCAAGCAGTGATGCAGTACTGCAGACCAATCTGGATAGTACCAATCAGTGATTCAGTATTGCAGACAGCTCTGGATAGTACCAAGCAGTGATGAAGTACTGAAAACCAATGTGAATAATACCAAGCAGTGATACAATACTAAAGAACACTCTGGATAGTACCAAGCAGTGATGCAGTACTACAGACCAATCTGGATAGTACCAAGCAGTGATGCAGTACTTCAGACCAATCTGGACAGTACCAAGCAGTGATGCTGTACTGCAGACCACTCTGGATAGTACCAAGCAGTTATGCAGTACTGCAGACCAATATGGATAGTACCAAACAGTGATGCAGTACTAAAGACCACTCTGGATAGTACAAAGCAGTGATGGAGTACTGCAGACATCTCTTGATAGTACAAAGCAGTCATGCTGTACTGCAGACCACTCTGGATAGTAGAAAGCAGTGATGGAGTACTGCAGACAGCTCTGGATAGTACCAAGCAGTGATGAAGTACTGAAAACCAATGTGAATAATACCAAGCAGTGATACAATACTAAAGACCACTCTGGATAGTACAAAGCAGTGATGCTGTACTGCAGACCACTCTGGTTAGTACCAAGCAGTGACACAGTACATCGGGCCACTCTGGATAGTACCAAGAAGTGATGGAGTACTGCAGAACAATCTGGATAGTACCAAGCAGTGACGCTGTACTAAAGACCACTCTGGATAGTACCAAGCAGTGATGCAGTACTAAAGACAACTCTGGATAGTACCACGCAGTGATTCAGTACTGCAGACAACTCTGGATAGTACCAAGCAGTGATGCTGTGCTAAAGACCACTCTGGATAGTACCAAGCAGTGATGCTGTACTGCAGACCACTCTGGATAGTACCAAGCAGTGATACTGTACTGCAAACAACTCTGGATAGTACCAAGCAGTGATGCAGTACTGCAGACCAATATGGATAGTACCAAGCAGTGATTCAGTACATCAGACCACTCTGGACAGTACCAAGCAGTGATGAAGTACTGCAATCCAATGTGAATAATACTAAGCAGTGATACAGTACTAAAGACCACTCTGGATAGTACCAAGCAGTGATGCTGTACTGCAGACAACTCTAGATAGTACCAAGCAGTCATGCTGTACTGCAGACCACTCTGGATAGTAGAAAGCAGTGATGGAGTACTGCAGACAGCTCTGGATAGTACCAAGCAGTGATGAAGTACTGAAAACCAATGTGAATAATACCAAGCAGTGATACAATACTAAAGACCACTCTGGATAGTACCAAACCGTGATGCTGTACTAAAGACCACTCTGGATAGTACCAAGCAGTGATGCAGTACTAAAGACCACTCTGGATAGTACCAAGCAGTGATGCTGTACTAAAGACAACTCTGGATAGTACCAAGCAGTGATGCAGTACTTCATACCACTCTGGATAGTACCAAGCAGTGATGCAGTACTGCAGACCAATATGGATAGTACCAAGCAGTGATTCAGTACTGCAGACCACTCTGGATAGTACCAAGCAGTGACACAGTACTGCAGACCAATATGGATAGCACCAAGCAGTGATTCAGTACTGCAGACCACTCTCGATAGTACCAAGCAGTGATGCAGTACTACAGACCACTCAGGATAGTACCAAGCAGTGATGCAGTACTACAGACCAATATGGACAGTACCAAGACGTGATTCAGTACTGCAGACCACTCTGAATAGTACCAAGCAGTGACACAGTATTGCAGACCAATATGGATAGCACCAAGCAGTGATTCAATACTGCAGACCACTCTGGATAGTACCAAGAAGTGACGCAGTACATCAGACCACTCTGGATAGAACGAAGCAGTGATGAAGTACTGCAAACTAATGTGAATGATACCAAGCAGTGATGCAGTACTAAAGACAACTCTGCATAGTACAAAGCAGTGATGCTGTACTGCAGACCACTCTGGATAGTACCAAGCAGTGATGCAGCACTACTTTTTTGTACTACTTTTTTGCAGACCAATATGGATAGTACCAAACAGTGATGCTGAACTGCAGACAACTCTGGATATTACCAAGCATTGATGCTGTACTGCAGACCACTCTAGAAAATACCAAACAATGATACTGTACTACAAACCACTCTGGATAGTACCAAGCAGTGACGCAGGTCGGCAGACCACTCTGGATAGTACCAAGCAGTGATGAAGTACTGCAAACCAATGTGAATAATACCAAGCAGTATTGCAGTACATCAGACCACTCTGGATAGTACCAAGCAGTGATGCTGTACTGCAGACAACTCTGGATAGTACCAAGCAGTGATGCTGTACTAAAGACCACTCTGGATAGTACCAAGCAGTGATGAAGTACTGAAAACCAATGTGAATAATATCAAGCAGTGATGCAGTACTAAAGACCACTCTGGATAGTACAAAGCAGTGATGCTGTACTGCAGACCACTCTGGATAGTAGAAAGTAGTGATGGAGTACTGCAGCCATCTCTTGATAGTACAAAGCAGTGATGCTGTACTAAAGACCACTCTGGATAGTACCAAGCAGTGATGCAGTACTAAAGACAACTCTGGATAGTACCAAGCATTGATGCTGTACTGCAGACAACTCTGGATATTAGAAAGAAGTGATGCTGTACTGCAGACCACTTTGGATAGTAAAAAGCAGTGATAGAGTACTGCAGACAACTCTGGATAGTACCAAGCAGTGATGCAGTACTGCAGACCACTCTGGATAGTACCAAGCAGTGATGAAGTACTGAAAACCAATGTGAATAATACCAAACAGTGATGCAGTTCTAAAGACCACTCTGGATAGTACAAAGCAGTGATGCTGTACTGCAGACCACTCTGGATATTACCAAACAGTGATGCAGTACTAAAGACCACTCTGGATAGTACCAAGCAGTGATGCTGTACTAAAGACAACTCTGGATAGTACCAAGCAGTGATGCAGTACTTCATACCACTCTGGATAGTACCAAGCAGTGATGCTGTACTAAAGACAACTCTGGATAGTACCAAGCAGTGATGCAGTACTTCATACCACTCTGGATAGTACCAAGCAGTGATGCAGTACTGCAGACCAATATGGATAGTACCAAGCAGTGATTCAGTACTGCAGACCACTCTGGATAGTACCAAGCAGTGACACAGTACTGCAGACCAATATGGATAGCACCAAGCAGTGATTCAGTACTGCAGACCACTCTGGATAGTACCAAGCAGTGATGCTGTACTGCAGACAACTCTGGATAGTACCAAGCAGTGATGCAGTACTAAAGACCACTCTGGATAGTACCAAGCAGTGATGCTGTACTAAAGACAACTCTGGATAGTACCAAGCAGTGATGCAGTACTTCATACCACTCTGGATAGTACCAAGCAGTGATGCAGTACTGCAGACCAATATGGATAGTACCAAGCAGTGATTCAGTACTGCAGACCACTCTGGATAGTACCAAGCAGTGACACAGTACTGCAGACCAATATGGATAGCACCAAGCAGTGATTCAGTACTGCAGACCACTCTGGATAGTACCAAGCAGTGATGCAGTACTACAGACCACTCAGGATAGTACCAAGCAGTGATGCAGTACTACAGACCAATATGGACAGTACCAAGACGTGATTCAGTACTGCAGACCACTCTGAATAGTACCAAGCAGTGACACAGTATTGCAGACCAATATGGATAGCACCAAGCAGTGATTCAGTACTGCAGACCACTCTGGATAGTACCAAGAAGTGACGCAGTACATCAGACCACTCTGGATAGAAC
Organism: Oncorhynchus clarkii lewisi; assembly: GCF_045791955.1. NCBI lineage: Eukaryota > Metazoa > Chordata > Actinopteri > Salmoniformes > Salmonidae > Oncorhynchus > Oncorhynchus clarkii. The sequence goes on from NC_092174.1 coordinate 884,143, forward strand.
GAAGCAGTGATGAAGTACTGCAAACGAATGTGAATGATACCAAGCAGTGATGCAGTACTAAAGACCACTCTGGATAGTAGAAAGCAGTGATGGAGTATTGCAGACAACTCTGGATAGTACCAAGCAGTGATGCAGTACTGCAGACAACTCTGCATAGTACAAAGCAGTGATGCTGTACTGCAGACCACTCTGGATAGTACCAAGCAGTGATGCAGCACTACTTTTTTGTACTACTTTTTTGCAGACCAATATGGATAGTACCAAGCAGTGATGCTGAACTGCAGACAACTCTGGATATTACCAAGCATTGATGCTGTACTGCAGACCACTCTAGAAAATACCAAACAATGATACTGTACTACAAACCACTCTGGATAGTACCAAGCAGTGACGCAGGTCGGCAGACCACTCTGGATAGTACCAAGCAGTGATGAAGTACTGCAAACCAATGTGAATAATACCAAGCAGTATTGCAGTACATCAGACCACTCTGGATAGTACCAAGCAGTGATGCTGTACTGCAGACCACTCTGGATAGTACCAAACAGTGATGCTGTACTAAAGACCACTCTGGATAGTACCAAGCAGTGATGAAGTACTGAAAACCAATGTGAATAATATCAAGCAGTGATGCAGTACTAAAGACCACTCTGGATAGTACAAAGCAGTGATGCTGTACTGCAGACCACTCTGGATAGTAGAAAGTAGTGATGGAGTACTGCAGCCATCTCTTGATAGTACAAAGCAGTGATGCTGTACTAAAGACCACTCTGGATAGTACCAAGCAGTGATGCAGTACTAAAGACAACTCTGGATAGTACAAAGCAGTGATGCTGTACTGCAGACCACTTTGGATAGTAGAAAGCAGTGATGGAGTACTGCAGACATCTCTTGATAGTACCAAGCAGTGACACAGTACTGCAGACCAATATGGATAGCACCAAGCAGTGATTCAGTACTGCAGACCACTCTGGATAGTACCAAGCAGTGATGCAGTACTACAGACCACTCTGGATAGTACCAAGCAGTGACGCAGTACTTCAGACCAATATGGACAGTACCAAGCAGTGATTCAGTACTGCAGACCACTCTGGATAGTATCAAGAAGTGACGCAGTACATCAGACCACTCTGGATAGAACCAAGCAGTGATGAAGTACTGCAAACCAATGTGAATAATACCAAGCAGTGATGCAGTACTAAAGACAACTCTGGATAGTACCAAGCAGTGATGCAGTACTGCAGACAACTCTGCATAGTACCAAGCATTGATGCTGTACTTCAAACCAATGTGAATAATACCAAGCAGTATTGCAGTACATCAGACCACTCTGGATAGTACCAAGCAGTGATGCTGAACTGCAGACAACTCTGGATTGTACCAAGCATTGATGCTGTACTGCAGACCACTCTAGAAAATACCAAACAATGATATTGTACTACAAACCACTCTGGATAGTACGAAGCAGTGACGCAGGTCGGCAGACCACTCTGGATAGTACCAAGCAGTGATGAAGTACTGCATACAACTCTGGATAGTACCAAGCAGTGATGCTGTACTAAAGACCACTCTGGATAGTACCAAGCAGTGATGCAGTACTAAAGACAACTCTGGATAGTACCAAGCATTGATGCTGTACTGCAGACAACTCTGGATATTAGAAAGCAGTGATGCTGTACTGCAGACCACTTTGGATAGTAGAAAGCAGTGATGGAGTACTGCAGACAACTCTGGATAGTACCAAGCAGTGATGCAGTACTGCAGACAACTCTGCATAGTACCAAGCATTGATGCTGTACTTCAAACCAATGTGAATAATACCAAGCAGTATTGCAGTACATCAGACCACTCTGGATAGTACCAAGCAGTGATGCTGAACTGCAGACAACTCTGGATTGTACCAAGCATTGATGCTGTACTGCAGACCACTCTAGAAAATACCAAACAATGATATTGTACTACAAACCACTCTGGATAGTACGAAGCAGTGACGCAGGTCGGCAGACCACTCTGGATAGTACCAAGCAGTGATGAAGTACTGCAAACCAATGTGAATAATACCAAGCAGTATTGCAGTACATCAGATCACTCTGGATAGTACCAAGCAGTGATGCTGTACTGCATACAACTCTGGATAGTACCAAGCAGTGATGCTGTACTAAAGACCACTCTGGATAGTACCAAGCAGTGATGAAGTACTGAAAACCAGTGTGAATAATATCAAGCAGTGATGCAGTACTAAAGACCACTCTGGATAGTACAAAGCAGTGATGCTGTACTGCAGACCACTCTGGATAGTTAAAAGTAGTGATGGAGTACTGCAGCCATCTCTTGATAGTACAAAGCAGTGATGCTGTACTAAAGACCACTCTGGATAGTACCAAGCAGTGATGCAGTACTAAAGACAACTCTGGATAGTACCAAGCATTGATGCTGTACTGCAGACAACTCTGGATATTAGAAAGCAGTGATGCTGTACTGCAGACCACTTTGGATAGTAAAAAGCAGTGATGGAGTACTGCAGACAACTCTGGATAGTACCAAGCAGTGATGCAGTACTGCAGACCACTCTGGATAGTACCAAGCAGTGATGAAGTACTGAAAACCAATGTGAATAATACCAAACAGTGATGCAGTTCTAAAGACCACTCTGGATAGTACAAAGCAGTGATGCTGTACTGCAGACCACTCTGGATAATACCAAACAGTGATGCAGTTCTAAAGACCACTCTGGATAGTACAAAGCAGTGATGCTGTACTGCAGACCACTCTGGATAGTACCAAGAAGTGACACAGTACATCAGACCACTCTGGATAGTACCAAGCAGTGATGCTGTACTGCAGACAACTCTGGATAGTACCAAGCAGTGATGCAGTACTAAAGACCACTCTGGATAGTACCAAGCAGTGATGCTGTACTAAAGACAACTCTGGATAGTACCAAGCAGTGATGCAGTACTTCATACCACTCTGGATAGTACCAAGCAGTGATGCAGTACTGCAGACCAATATGGATAGTACCAAGCAGTGATTCAGTACTGCAGACCACTCTGGATAGTACCAAGCAGTGACACAGTACTGCAGACCAATATGGATAGCACCAAGCAGTGATTCAGTACTGCAGACCACTCTGGATAGTACCAAGCAGTGATGCAGTACTACAGACCACTCAGGATAGTATCAAGCAGTGATGCAGTACTACAGACCAATATGGACAGTACCAAGACGTGATTCAGTACTGCAGACCACTCTGAATAGTACCAAGCAGTGACACAGTATTGCAGACCAATATGGATAGCACCAAGCAGTGATTCAGTACTGCAGACCACTCTGGATAGTACCAAGAAGTGACGCAGTACATCAGACCACTCTGGATAGAACGAAGCAGTGATGAAGTACTGCAAACGAATGTGAATGATACCAAGCAGTGATGCAGTACTAAAGACCACTCTGGATAGTAGAAAGCAGTGATGGAGTATTGCAGACAACTCTGGATAGTACCAAGCAGTGATGCAGTACTGCAGACAACTCTGCATAGTACAAAGCAGTGATGCTGTACTGCAGACCACTCTGGATAGTACCAAGCAGTGATGCAGCACTACTTTTTTGTACTACTTTTTTGCAGACCAATATGGATAGTACCAAGCAGTGATGCTGAACTGCAGACAACTCTGGATATTACCAAGCATTGATGCTGTACTGCAGACCACTCTAGAAAATACCAAACAATGATACTGTACTACAAACCACTCTGGATAGTACCAAGCAGTGACGCAGGTCGGCAGACCACTCTGGATAGTACCAAGCAGTGATGAAGTACTGCAAACCAATGTGAATAATACCAAGCAGTATTGCAGTACATCAGACCACTCTGGATAGTACCAAGCAGTGATGCTGTACTGCAGACCACTCTGGATAGTACCAAGCAGTGATGCTGTACTAAAGACCACTCTGGATAGTACCAAGCAGTGATGAAGTACTTAAAACCAATGTGAATAATATCAAGCAGTGATGCAGTACTAAAGACCACTCTGGATAGTACAAAGCAGTGATGCTGTACTGCAGACCACTCTGGATAGTGGAAAGTAGTGATGGAGTACTGCAGCCATCTCTTGATAGTACAAAGCAGTGATGCTGTACTAAAGACCACTCTGGATAGTACCAAGCAGTGATGCAGTACTAAAGACAACTCTGGATAGTACCAAGCATTGATGCTGTACTGCAGACAACTCTGGATAGTACAAAGCAGTGATGCTGTACTGCAGACCACTTTGGATAGTAGAAAGCAGTGATGGAGTACTGCAGACATCTCTTGATAGTACCAAGCAGTGACACAATACTGCAGACCAATATGGATAGCACCAAGCAGTGATTCAGTACTGCAGACCACTCTGGATAGTACCAAGCAGTGATGCAGTACTACAGACCACTCTGGATAGTACCAAGCAGTGACGCAGTACTTCAGACCAATATGGACAGTACCAAGCAGTGATTCAGTACTGCAGACCACTCTGGATAGTATCAAGAAGTGACGCAGTACATCAGACCACTCCGGATAGAACCAAGCAGTGATGAAGTACTGCAAACCAATGTGAATAATACCAAGCAGTGATGCAGTACTAAAGACCACTCTGGATAGTACCAAGCAGTGATGCTGTACTGCAGACAACTCTGGATAGTACCAAGCAGTGATGCTGTTCTGCAGACCACGCTGGATAGTAGAAAGCAGTGATGGAGTACTGCAGACAACTCTGGATAGTACCAAGCAGTGATGCTGTACTAAAGACCACTCTGGATAGTACCAAGCAGTGATGCAGAACTGCAGACAACTCTGCATAGTACAAATCAGTGATGCTGTACTGCAGACTACTCTGGATAGTTCCAAGCAGTGATGCTGTACTGCAGACCACTATGGATAGTAGAAAGTAGTGATGGAGTACGGCAGCCATCTCTTGATAGTGCAAAAAAGCAGTGATGCTGTACTAAAGACCACTCTGGATAGTACCAAGCAGTGATGCAGTACTAAAGACAACTCTGGATAGTACCAAGCATTGATGCTGTACTGCAGACAACTCTTGATAGTACAAAGCAGTGATGCTGTACTGCAGACCACTTTTGATAGTAGAAAGCAGTGATGGAGTACTGCAGACATCTCTTGATAGTACCAAGCAGTGATTCAGTACTGCAGACCACTCTGGATAGTACCAAGCAGTGACACAGTACTGCAGACCAATATGGATAGCAGCAAGCAATGATTCAGTACTGCAGACCACGCTGGATAGTACCAAGCAGTGATGCAGTACTACAGACCACTCAGGATAGTACCAAGCAGTGATGCAGTACTGCAGACCAATATGGACAGTACCAAGCAGTGATGCAGTACTAAAGACCACTCTGGATAGTACCAAGCAGTGATGCTGTACTGCAGACAACTCTGGATAGTACCAAGCAGTGATGCTGTACTGCAGACCACTCTGGATAGTAGAAAGCAGTGATGGAGTACTGCAGACAACTCTGGATAGTACCAAGCAATGATGCTGTACTGCAGATCACTCTCGACAATATCAAGCAATGATGCTGTACTACAAACCACTCTGGATAGTACCAAGAAGTGATGTAGTACTGCAGACCAATATGGATAGTACTTAGCAGTGATTCAGTACTGCAGACCACTCTGGATAGTACCAAGCAGTGATGCTGTACTAAAGACCACTCTGGATAGTACCAAGGAGTGATGCAGTACTAAAGACCACTCTGGATAGTACCAAGCAGTGATGCAGTACTAAAGACAACTCTGGATAGTACCAAGCAGTGATGAAGTACTGAAAACCAATGTGAATAATATCAAGCAGTGATGCAGTACTAAAGACCACTCTGGATAGTACAAAGCAGTGATGCAGTACTGCAGACCAATATGGACTGTACCAAGCAGTGATTCAGTACTGCAGACCACTCTGGATAATACCAAGCAATGATGCTGTACTGCAGATCACTCTGGATAATATCAAGCAATGATGCTGTACTACAAACCACTCTGGATAGTACCAAGCAGTGATGCAGTACTGCAGACCAATATGCATAGTATCAAGCAGTGATTCATTACTGCAGACCACTCTGGATAGTACCAAGCAGTGACGCAGTACTGCAGACCAATGTGAATAATACCAAGCAGTGATGCAGTACCGCAGACCACTCTGGATAGTACCAAGCAGTGATGAAGTACTGCAAACCAATGTGATTAATACCAAGCAGTGATGCAGTACTAAAGACCACTCTGGATAGTAGAAAGCAGTGATGGAGTATTGCAGACAACTCTGGATAGTACCAAGCAGTGATGCTGTACTAAAGACCACTCTGGATAGTACCAAGCAGTGATGCAGTACTGCAGACAACTCTGCATGGTACAAAGCATTGATGCTGTACTTCAGACCACTCTGGAAAATACAAAACAATGATACTGTACTACAAAACACTCTGGATAGTACAAAGCAGTGATGCTGTACTGCAGACCACTCTGGATAATACCAAACAGTGATGCAGTTCTAAAGACCACTCTGGATAGTACAAAGCAGTGATGCTGTACTGCAGACCACTCTGGATAGTACCAAGAAGTGACACAGTACATCAGACCACTCTGGATAGTACCAAGCAGTGATGCTGTACTGCAGACAACTCTGGATAGTACCAAGCAGTGATGCAGTACTAAAGACCACTCTGGATAGTACCAAGCAGTGATGCTGTACTAAAGACAACTCTGGATAGTACCAAGCAGTGATGCAGTACTTCATACCACTCTGGATAGTACCAAGCAGTGATGCAGTACTGCAGACCAATATGGATAGTACCAAGCAGTGATTCAGTACTGCAGACCACTCTGGATAGTACCAAGCAGTGACACAGTACTGCAGACCAATATGGATAGCACCAAGCAGTGATTCAGTACTGCAGACCACTCTGGATAGTACCAAGCAGTGACACAGTACTGCAGACCAATATGGATAGCACCAAGCAGTGATTCAGTACTGCAGACCACTCTGGATAGTACCAAGCAGTGATGCAGTACTACAGACCACTCAGGATAGTATCAAGCAGTGATGCAGTACTACAGACCAATATGGATAGCACCAAGCAGTGATTCAGTACTGCAGACCACTCTGGATAGTACCAAGAAGTGACGCAGTACATCAGACCACTCTGGATAGAACGAAGCAGTGATGAAGTACTGCAAACGAATGTGAATGATACCAAGCAGTGATGCAGTACTAAAGACCACTCTGGATAGTAGAAAGCAGTGATGGAGTATTGCAGACAACTCTGGATAGTACCAAGCAGTGATGCAGTACTGCAGACAACTCTGCATAGTACAAAGCAGTGATGCTGTACTGCAGACCACTCTGGATTGTACCAAGCAGTGATGCAGCACTACTTTTTTGTACTACTTTTTTGCAGACCAATATGGATAGTACCAAGCAGTGATGCTGAACTGCAGACAACTCTGGATATTACCAAGCATTGATGCTGTACTGCAGACCACTCTAGAAAATACCAAACAATGATACTGTACTACAAACCACTCTGGATAGTACCAAGCAGTGACGCAGGTCGGCAGACCACTCTGGATAGTACCAAGCAGTGATGAAGTACTGCAAACCAATGTGAATAATACCAAGCAGTATTGCAGTACATCAGACCACTCTGGATAGTACCAAGCAGTGATGCTGTACTGCAGACCACTCTGGATAGTACCAAGCAGTGATGCTGTACTAAAGACCACTCTGGATAGTACCAAGCAGTGATGAAGTACTTAAAACCAATGTGAATAATATCAAGCAGTGATGCAGTACTAAAGACCACTCTGGATAGTACAAAGCAGTGATGCTGTACTGCAGACCACTCTGGATAGTGGAAAGTAGTGATGGAGTACTGCAGCCATCTCTTGATAGTACAAAGCAGTGATGCTGTACTAAAGACCACTCTGGATAGTACCAAGCAGTGATGCAGTACTAAAGACAACTCTGGATAGTACCAAGCATTGATGCTGTACTGCAGACAACTCTGGATAGTACAAAGCAGTGATGCTGTACTGCAGACCACTTTGGATAGTAGAAAGCAGTGATGGAGTACTGCAGACATCTCTTGATAGTACCAAGCAGTGACACAGTACTGCAGACCAATATGGATAGCACCAAGCAGTGATTCAGTACTGCAGACCACTCTGGATAGTACCAAGCAGTGATGCAGTACTACAGACCACTCTGGATAGTACCAAGCAGTGACGCAGTACTTCAGACCAATATGGACAGTACCAAGCAGTGATTCAGTACTGCAGACCACTCTGGATAGTATCAAGAAGTGACGCAGTACATCAGACCACTCCGGATAGAACCAAGCAGTGATGAAGTACTGCAAACCAATGTGAATAATACCAAGCAGTGATGCAGTACTAAAGACCACTCTGGATAGTACCAAGCAGTGATGCTGTACTGCAGACAACTCTGGATAGTACCAAGCAGTGATGCTGTTCTGCAGACCACGCTGGATAGTAGAAAGCAGTGATGGAGTACTGCAGACAACTCTGGATAGTACCAAGCAGTGATGCTGTACTAAAGACCACTCTGGATAGTACCAAGCAGTGATGCAGAACTGCAGACAACTCTGCATAGTACAAATCAGTGATGCTGTACTGCAGACTACTCTGGATAGTTCCAAGCAGTGATGCTGTACTGCAGACCACTATGGATAGTAGAAAGTAGTGATGGAGTACGGCAGCCATCTCTTGATAGTGCAAAAAAGCAGTGATGCTGTACTAAAGACCACTCTGGATAGTACCAAGCAGTGATGCAGTACTAAAGACAACTCTGGATAGTACCAAGCATTGATGCTGTACTGCAGACAACTCTTGATAGTACAAAGCAGTGATGCTGTACTGCAGACCACTTTTGATAGTAGAAAGCAGTGATGGAGTACTGCAGACATCTCTTGATAGTACCAAGCAGTGATTCAGTACTGCAGACCACTCTGGATAGTACCAAGCAGTGACACAGTACTGCAGACCAATATGGATAGCAGCAAGCAATGATTCAGTACTGCAGACCACGCTGGATAGTACCAAGCAGTGATGCAGTACTACAGACCACTCAGGATAGTACCAAGCAGTGATGCAGTACTGCAGACCAATATGGACAGTACCAAGCAGTGATGCAGTACTAAAGACCACTCTGGATAGTACCAAGCAGTGATGCTGTACTGCAGACAACTCTGGATAGTACCAAGCAGTGATGCTGTACTGCAGACCACTCTGGATAGTAGAAAGCAGTGATGGAGTACTGCAGACAACTCTGGATAGTACCAAGCAATGATGCTGTACTGCAGATCACTCTCGACAATATCAAGCAATGATGCTGTACTACAAACCACTCTGGATAGTACCAAGCAGTGATGTAGTACTGCAGACCAATATGGATAGTACTTAGCAGTGATTCAGTACTGCAGACCACTCTGGATAGTACCAAGCAGTGATGCTGTACTAAAGACCACTCTGGATAGTACCAAGGAGTGATGCAGTACTAAAGACCACTCTGGATAGTACCAAGCAGTGATGCAGTACTAAAGACAACTCTGGATAGTACCAAGCAGTGATGAAGTACTGAAAACCAATGTGAATAATATCAAGCAGTGATGCAGTACTAAAGACCACTCTGGATAGTACAAAGCAGTGATGCAGTACTGCAGACCAATATGGACTGTACCAAGCAGTGATTCAGTACTGCAGACCACTCTGGATAATACCAAGCAATGATGCTGTACTGCAGATCACTCTGGATAATATCAAGCAATGATGCTGTACTACAAACCACTCTGGATAGTACCAAGCAGTGATGCAGTACTGCAGACCAATATGCATAGTATCAAGCAGTGATTCATTACTGCAGACCACTCTGGATAGTACCAAGCAGTGACGCAGTACTGCAGACCAATGTGAATAATACCAAGCAGTGATGCAGTACCGCAGACCACTCTGGATAGTACCAAGCAGTGATGAAGTACTGCAAACCAATGTGATTAATACCAAGCAGTGATGCAGTACTAAAGACCACTCTGGATAGTAGAAAGCAGTGATGGAGTATTGCAGACAACTCTGGATAGTACCAAGCAGTGATGCTGTACTAAAGACCACTCTGGATAGTACCAAGCAGTGATGCAGTACTGCAGACAACTCTGCATGGTACAAAGCATTGATGCTGTACTTCAGACCACTCTGGAAAATACAAAACAATGATACTGTACTACAAACCACTCTGGATAGTACCAAGCAGTGACGCAGGTCGGCAGACCACTCTGGATAGTACCAAGCAATGAAGAAGTACTGCAAACCAATGTGAATAATACCAAGCAGTATTGCAGTACATCAGACCACTCTGGATAGTACCAAGCAGTGATGCTGTACTGCAGACAAATCTGGATAGTACCAAGCAGTGATGAAGTACTGCAAACCAATGTGAATAATACCAAGCAGTGATGCAGTACTAAAGACCACTCTGGATGGGTACAAAGCAGTGATGCTGTACTGCAGACCACTCTGGATATTAGAAAGTAGTGGTGGAGTACTGCAGCCATCTCTTGATAGTGCAAAGCAGTGATGCTGTACTAAAGACCACTCTGGATAGTACCAAGAAGTGATGCTGTACTGCAGACAACTCTGGATAGTACCAAGCAGTGATGATGTACTGCAGACCACTCTGGATAGTAGAAAGCAGTGATGGAGTACTGCAGACAACTCTGGATAGTACCAAGCAGTGATGCTGTACTAAAGACCACTCTGGATAGTACCAAGCAGTGATGCAGAACTGCAGACAACTCTGCATAGTACAAATCAGTGATGCTGTACTGCAGACCACTCTGGATTGTTCCAAGCAGTGATGCTGTACTGCAGACCACTATGGATAGTAGAAAGTAGTGATGGAGTACGGCAGCCATCTCTTGATAGTACAAAGCAGTGATGCTGTACTAAAGACCACTCTGGATAGTACCAAGCAGTGATGCAGTACTAAAGACAACTCTGGATAGTACCAAGCATTGATGCTGTACTGCAGACAACTCTGGATAGTACAAAGCAGTGATGCTGTACTGCAGACCACTTTGGATAGTAGAAAGCAGTGACGGAGTACTGCAGACATCTCTTGATAGTACCAAGCAGTGATTCAGTACTGCAGACCACTCTGAATAGTACCAAGCAGTGATGTAGTACTGCAGACCAATATGGACAGTACCAAGCAGTGATGCAGTACTAAAGACCACTCTGGATAGAACCAAGCAGTGATGCTGTACTGCAGACAACTCTGGATAGTACCAAGCAGTGATGCTGTACTGCAGACCACTCTGGATAGTAGAAAGCAGTGATGGAGTACTGCAGACAACTCTGGATAGTACCAAGCAATGATGCTGTACTGCAGATCACTCTGGACAATATCAAGCAATGATGCTGTACTACAAACCACTCTGGATAGTACCAAGCAGTGATGTAGTACTGCAGACCAATATGGATAGTACCTAGCAGTGATTCAGTACTGCAGACCACTCTGGATAGTACCAAGCAGTGATGCTGTACTAAAGACCACTCTGGATAGTACCAAGGAGTGATGCAGTACTAAAGACCACTCTGGATAGTACCAAGCAGTGATGCAGTACTAAAGACAACTCTGGATAGTACCAAGCAGTGATGAAGTACTGAAAACCAATGTGAATAATATCAAGCAGTGATGCAGTACTAAAGACCACTCTGGATAGTACAAAGCAGTGATGCAGTACTGCAGACCAATATGGACTGTACCAAGCAGTGATTCAGTACTGCAGACCACTCTGGATAATACCAAGCAATGATGCTGTACTGCAGATCACTCTGGATAATATCAAGCAATGATGCTGTACTACAAACCACTCTGGATAGTACCAAGCAGTGATGCAGTACTGCAGACCAATATGCATAGTATCAAGCAGTGATTCATTACTGCAGACCACTCTGGATAGTACCAAGCAGTGACGCAGTACTGCAGACCAATGTGAATAATACCAAGCAGTGATGCAGTACTAAAGACCACTCTGGATAGTACCAAGCAGTTACACAGTACTGCAGACCAATATGGATAGCACCAAGCAGTGATTCAGTACCGCAGACCACTCTGGATAGTACCAAGCAGTGATGAAGTACTGCAAACCAATGTGATTAATACCAAGCAGTGATGCAGTACTAAAGACCACTCTGGATAGTAGAAAGCAGTGATGGAGTATTGCAGACAACTCTGGATAGTACCAAGCAGTGATGCTGTACTAAAGACCACTCTGGATAGTACCAAGCAGTGATGCAGTACTGCAGACAACTCTGCATGGTACAAAGCATTGATGCTGTACTTCAGACCACTCTGGAAAATACAAAACAATGATACTGTACTACAAACCACTCTGGATAGTACCAAGCAGTGACGCAGGTCGGCAGACCACTCTGGATAGTACCAAGCAATGAAGAAGTACTGCAAACCAATGTGAATAATACCAAGCAGTATTGCAGTACATCAGACCACTCTGGATAGTACCAAGCAGTGATGCTGTACTGCAGACAAATCTGGATAGTACCAAGCAGTGATGAAGTACTGCAAACCAATGTGAATAATATCAAGCAGTGATGCAGTACTAAAGACCACTCTGGATGGGTACAAAGCAGTGATGCTGTACTGCAGACCACTCTGGATATTAGAAAGTAGTGGTGGAGTACTGCAGCCATCTCTTGATAGTACAAAGCAGTGATGCTGTACTAAAGACCACTCTGGATAGTACCAAGAAGTGATGCTGTACTGCAGACAACTCTGGATAGTACCAAGCAGTGATGATGTACTGCAGACCACTCTGGATAGTAGAAAGCAGTGATGGAGTACTGCAGACAACTCTGGATAGTACCAAGCAGTGATGCTGTACTAAAGACCACTCTGGATAGTACCAAGCAGTGATGCAGAACTGCAGACAACTCTGCATAGTACAAATCAGTGATGCTGTACTGCAGACCACTCTGGATTGTTCCAAGCAGTGATGCTGTACTGCAGACCACTATGGATAGTAGAAAGTAGTGATGGAGTACGGCAGCCATCTCTTGATAGTACAAAGCAGTGATGCTGTACTAAAGACCACTCTGGATAGTACCAAGCAGTGATGCAGTACTAAAGACAACTCTGGATAGTACCAAGCATTGATGCTGTACTGCAGACAACTCTGGATAGTACAAAGCAGTGATGCTGTACTGCAGACCACTTTGGATAGTAGAAAGCAGTGACGGAGTACTGCAGACATCTCTTGATAGTACCAAGCAGTGATTCAGTACTGCAGACCACTCTGAATAGTACCAAGCAGTGATGTAGTACTGCAGACCAATATGGACAGTACCAAGCAGTGATGCAGTACTAAAGACCACTCTGGATAGAACCAAGCAGTGATGCTGTACTGCAGACAACTCTGGATAGTACCAAGCAGTGATGCTGTACTGCAGACCACTCTGGATAGTAGAAAGCAGTGATGGAGTACTGCAGACAACTCTGGATAGTACCAAGCAATGATGCTGTACTGCAGATCACTCTGGACAATATCAAGCAATGATGCTGTACTACAAACCACTCTGGATAGTACCAAGCAGTGATGTAGTACTGCAGACCAATATGGATAGTACCTAGCAGTGATTCAGTACTGCAGACCACTCTGGATAGTACCAAGCAGTGATGCTGTACTAAAGACCACTCTGGATAGTACCAAGGAGTGATGCAGTACTAAAGACCACTCTGGATAGTACCAAGCAGTGATGCAGTACTAAAGACAACTCTGGATAGTACCAAGCAGTGATGAAGTACTGAAAACCAATGTGAATAATATCAAGCAGTGATGCAGTACTAAAGACCACTCTGGATAGTACAAAGCAGTGATGCAGTACTGCAGACCAATATGGACTGTACCAAGCAGTGATTCAGTACTGCAGACCACTCTGGATAATACCAAGCAATGATGCTGTACTGCAGATCACTCTGGATAATATCAAGCAATGATGCTGTACTACAAACCACTCTGGATAGTACCAAGCAGTGATGCAGTACTGCAGACCAATATGCATAGTACCAAGCAGTGACAAAGTACTGCAGACCAATGTGAATAATACCAAGCAGTGATGCAGTACTAAAGACCACTCTGGATAGTACCAAGCAGTTACACAGTACTGCAGACCAATATGGATAGCACCAAGCAGTGATTCAGTACCGCAGAACACTCTGGATAGTACCAAGCAGTGATGAAGTACTGCAAACCAATGTGATTAATACCAAGCAGTGATGCCGTACTAAAGACCACTCTGGATAGTAGAAAGCAGTGATGGAGTATTGCAGACAACTCTGGATAGTACCAAGCAGTGATGCTGTACTAAAGACCACTCTGGATAGTACCAAGCAGTGATGCAGTACTGCAGACAACTCTGCATGGTACAAAGCATTGATGCTGTACTTCAGACCACTCTGGAAAATACAAAACAATGATACTGTACTACAAACCACTCTGGATAGTACCAAGCAGTGACGCAGGTCGGCAGACCACTCTGGATAGTACCAAGCAATGAAGAAGTACTGCAAACCAATGTGAATAATACCAAGCAGTATTGCAGTACATCAGACCACTCTGGATAGTACCAAGCAGTGATGCTGTACTGCAGACAAATCTGGATAGTACCAAGCAGTGATGAAGTACTGCAAACCAATGTGAATAATACCAAGCAGTGATGCAGTACTAAAGACCACTCTGGATGTGTACAAAGCAGTGATGCTGTACTGCAGACCACTCTGGATATTAGAAAGTAGTGGTGGAGTACTGCAGCCATCTCTTGATAGTACAAAGCAGTGATGCTGTACTAAAGACCACTCTGGATAGTACCAAGAAGTGATGCTGTACTGCAGACAACTCTGGATAGTACCAAGCAGTGATGATGTACTGCAGACCACTCTGGATAGTAGAAAGCAGTGATGGAGTACTGCAGACAACTCTGGATAGTACCAAGCAGTGATGCTGTACTAAAGACCACTCTGGATAGTACCAAGCAGTGATGCAGAACTGCAGACAACTCTGCATAGTACAAATCAGTGATGCTGTACTGCAGACCACTCTGGATTGTTCCAAGCAGTGATGCTGTACTGCAGACCACTATGGATAGTAGAAAGTAGTGATGGAGTACGGCAGCCATCTCTTGATAGTACAAAGCAGTGATGCTGTACTAAAGACCACTCTGGATAGTACCAAGCAGTGATGCAGTACTAAAGACAACTCTGGATAGTACCAAGCATTGATGCTGTACTGCAGACAACTCTGGATAGTACAAAGCAGTGATGCTGTACTGCAGACCACTTTGGATAGTAGAAAGCAGTGACGGAGTACTGCAGACCAATATGGATAGTACCAAGCAGTGATGCAGTACTGCAGACCAATATGGACAGTACCAAGCAGTGATGCAGTACTAAAGACCACTCTGGATAGTACCAAGCAGTGATGCTGTACTGCAGACAACTCTGGATAGTACCAAGCAGTGATGCTGTACTGCAGACCACTCTGGATAGTAGAAAGCAGTGATGGAGTACTGCAGACAACTCTGGATAGTACCAAGCAGTGATGCTGTACTAAAGACCACTCTGGATAGTACCAAGCAGTGATGCTGTACTGCAGACCACTCTGGATAGTACCAAGCAGTGATGCAGCACTACTTTTTTGTACTACTTTTTTGCAGACCAATATGGATAGTTCCAAGCAGTGATGCTGAACTGCAGACAACTCTGGATTGTTCCAAGCATTGATGCTGTACTGCAGACCACTCTGGAAAATACCAACTAGTGATGCTGTACTGCAGACAACTCTGGATAGTACCAAGCAGTGATGCTGTACTAAAGACCACTCTTGATAGTACCAAGCAGTGATGAAGTACTTAAAACCAATGTGAATAATATCAAGCAGTGATGCAGTACTAAAGACCACTCTGGATAGTACAAAGCAGTGATGCTTTCCTAAAGACCACTCTAGATAGTACCAAGCAGTGATGCTGTACCTCAGACCACTCTAGATAGTACCAAGAAGTGACACAGTACATCAGACCACTCTGGATAGAACCAAGCAGTGATGAAGTACTGCAAACCAATGTGAATAATACCAAGAAGTGATGCAGTACTAAAGACCACTCTGGATAGTACAAAGCAGTGATGCTGCACTAAAGACAACTCTGGTTAGTACCAAGCAGTGATGCATTACTTCATACAACTTTGGATAGTATCAAGCAGTGATGCAGTACTGCAGACCACTCTGGCGGGTACCAAGCAGTGATGCAGTACTGCAGACAAATATGGATAGCACCAAGCAGTGATTCAGTACTGCAGACCACTCTGGATAGTACCAAGCAGTGATGCAGTACTGCAGACCAATATGCATAGTACCAAGCAGTGATTCAGTACTGCAGACCACTCTGGATAGTACCAAGCAGTGACGCAGTACTGCAGACCAATATGGATAGTACCAAGCAGTGATGAAGTACTGCATACCACTCTGGATAGTAGCAAGCAGTGATACAGTACTGCAGACCACTCTGGATAGTACCAAGCAGTGATGCAGTACTGCAGACCAATATCAAATCAAATCAAATCAAATTCAAATCAAATCAAATTTTATTTGTCACATACACATGGTTAGCAGATGTTAATGCGAGTGTAGCGAAATGCTTGTGCTTCTAGTTCCGACAATGCAGTAATAACAAGTAATCTAACTAACAATTCCAAAACTACTGTCTTGTACACAGTGTAAGGGGATAAAGAATATGTACATAAGGATATATGAATGAGTGATGGTACAGAGCAGCATAGGCAAGATACAGTAGATGGTATCGGGTACAGTATGTACAAATGAGATGAGTATGTAAACAAAGTGGCATAGTATAGTATAAAGTGGCTAGTGATACATGTATTACATAAGGATACCATCGATGATATAGAGTACAGTATATACGTATGCGTATGAGATGAATAATGTAGGGTAAGTAACATTTATATAAGGTAGCATTGTTTAAAGTGGCTAGTGATATATTTACATCATTTCCCATCAATTCCCATTATTAAAGTGGCTGGAGTTGAGTCAGTGTCAGTGTGTTGGCAGCAGCCACTCAGTGTTAGTGGTGGCTGTTTAACAGTCTGATGGCCTTGAGATAGAAGCTGTTTTTCAGTCTCTCGGTCCCAGCTTTGATGCACCTGTACTGACCTCGCCTTCTGGATGATAGCGGGGTGAACAGGCAGTGGCTCGGGTGGTTGATGTCCTTGATGATCTTTATGGCCTTCCTGTGACATCGGGTGGTGTAGGTGTCCTGGAGGGCAGGTAGTTTGCCCCCGGTGATGCGTTGTGCAGACCTCACTACCCTCTGGAGAGCCTTACGGTTGAGGGCGGTGCAGTTGCCATACCAGGCGGTGATACAGCCCGCCAGGATGCTCTCGATTGTGCATCTGTAGAAGTTTGTGAGTGCTTTTGGTGACAAGCCGAATTTCTTCAGCCTCCTGAGGTTGAAGAGGCGCTGCTGCGCCTTCTTCACGATGCTGTCTGTGTGAGTGGACCAATTCAGTTTGTCTGTGATGTGTATGCCGAGGAACTTAAAACTTGCTACCCTCTCCACTACTGTTCCATCGATGTGGATAGGGGGGTGTTCCCTCTGCTGTTTCCTGAAGTCCACAATCATCTCCTTAGTTTTGTTGACGTTGAGTGTGAGGTTGTTTTCCTGACACCACACTCCGAGGGCCCTCACCTCCTCCCTGTAGGCCGTCTCATCGTTGTTGGTAATCAAGCCTACCACTGTTGTGTCGTCCGCAAACTTGATGATTGAGTTGGAGGCGTGCGTGGCCACGCAGTCGTGGGTGAACAGGGAGTACAGGAGAGGGCTCAGAACGCAACCTTGTGGGGCCCCAGTGTTGAGGATCAGCGGGGAGGAGATGTTGTTGCCTACCCTCACCACCTGGGGGCGGCCCGTCAGGAAGTCCAGTACCCAGTTGCACAGGGCGGGGTCGAGACCCAGGGTCTCGAGCTTGATGACGAGCTTGGAGGGTACTATGGTGTTGAATGCCGAGCTGTAGTCGATGAACAGCATTCTCACATAGGTATTCCTCTTGTCCAGATGGGTTAGGGCAGTGTGCAGTGTGGTTGAGATTGCATCGTCTGTGGACCTATTTGGGCGGTAAGCAAATTGGAGTGGGTCTAGGGTGTCAGGTAGGGTGGAGGTGATATGGTCCTTGACTAGTCTCTCAAAGCACTTCATGATGACGGATGTGAGTGCTACGGGGCGGTAGTCATTTAGCTCAGTTACCTTAGCTTTCTTGGGAACAGGAACAATGGTGGCCCTCTTGAAGCATGTGGGAACAGCAGACTGGTATAGGGATTGATTGAATATGTCCGTAAACACACCGGCCAGCTGGTCTGCGCATGCTCTGAGGGCGCGGCTGGGGATGCCATCTGGGCCTGCAGCCTTGCGAGGGTTAACACGTTTAAATGTCTTACTCACCTCGGCTGCAGTGAAGGAGAGACCGCATGTTTTCGTTGCAGGCCGTGTCGGTGGCACTGTATTGTCCTCAAAGCGGGCAAAAAAGTTATTTAGTCTGCCTGGGAGCAAGACATCCTGGTCCGTGACTGGGCTGGGTTTCTTCCTGTAGTCCGTGATTGACTGTAGACCCTGCCACATGCCTCTTGTGTCTGAGCCGTTGAATTGAGATTCTACTTTGTCTCTGTACTGGCGCTTAGCTTGTTTGATAGCCTTGCGGAGGGAATAGCTGCACTGTTTGTATTCGGTCATGTTACCAGACACCTTGCCCTGATTAAAAGCAGTGGTTCGCGCTTTCAGTTTCACACGAATGCTGCCATCAATCCACGGTTTCTGGTTAGGGAATGTTTTAATCGTTGCTATGGGAACGACATCTTCAACGCACGTTCTAATGAACTCGCACACCGAATCAGCGTATTCGTCAATGTTGTTATCTGAGGCAATACGAAACATCTCCCAGTCCACGTGATGGAAGCAGTCTTGGAGTGTGGAGTCAGCTTGGTCGGACCAGCGTTGGACAGACCTCAGCGTGGGAGCCTCTTGTTTTAGTTTCTGTCTGTAGGCAGGGATCAACAAAATGGAGTCGTGGTCAGCTTTTCCGAAAGGGGGGCGGGGCAGGGCCTTATATGCGTCGCGGAAGTTAGAGTAACAATGGTCCAAGGTCTTTCCTCCCCTGGTTGCGCAATCGATATGCTGATAAAATTTGGGGAGTCTTGTTTTCAGATTAGCCTTGTTAAAATCCCCAGCTACAATGAATGCAGCCTCCGGATAAATTGTTTCCAGTTTGCAGAGAGTTAAATAAAGTTCGTTCAGAGCCATCGATGTGTCTGCTTGGGGGGGGATATATACGGCTGTGATTATAATCGAAGAGAATTCTCTTGGTAGATAATGCGGTCTACATTTGATTGTGAGGAATTCTAAATCAGGTGAACAGAAGGATTTGAGTTCCTGTATGTTTCTTTCATCGCACCATGTCACGTTAGTCATAAGGCATACGCCCCCGCCCCTCTTTTTACCAGAAAGATGTTTTTTCCTGTCTGCGCGATGCGTGGAGAAACCTGTTGGCTGCACCGCTTCGGATTGCGTCTCTCCAGTAAGCCACGTTTCCGTGAAGCAAAGAACGTTACAGTCTCTGATGTCCCTCTGGAATGCTACCCTTGCTCGGATTTCATCAACCTTGTTGTCAAGAGACTGGACATTGGCAAGAAGAATGCTAGGGAGTGGTGCGCGCTGTGCCCGTCTCCGGAGTCTGACCAGAAGACCGCCTCGTTTCCCTCTTTTTCGGAGTCGTTTTTTTGGGTCGCTGCATAGGATCCACTCCGTTGTCCTGTTTGTAAGGCAGAACACAGGATCCGCGTCGCGAAAAACATATTCTTGGTCGTACTGATGGTGAGTTGATGCTGATCTTATATTCAGTAGTTCTTCTCGACTGTATGTAATGAAACCTAAGATGACCTGGGGTACTAATGTAAGAAATAACACGTAAAAAAACAAAAAACTGCATAGTTTCCTAGGAACGCGAAGCGAGGCGGCCATCTCTGTCGGCGCCGGAAGTACAAATATGGACAGTACCAAACAGTGATTCAGTACTGCAGACCACTCTGGATTGTACCAAGCAGTGATTAAGTACTGCAAACCAATGTGAATAATACCAAGCAGTGATGCAGTACTAAAGACCACTCTGGATAGTACCAAGCAGTGACACAGTACTGCAGACCAATATGGATAGCACCAAGCAGTGATTCAGTACCGCAGACCACTCTGGATAGTACCAAGCAGTGATGAAGTACTGCAAACCAATGTGAATAATACCAAGCAGTGATGCAGTACTAAAGACCACTCTGGATAGTAGAAAGCAGTGATGGAGTATTGCAGACAACTCTGGATAGTACCAAGCAGTGATGCTGTACTAAAGACCACTCTGGATAGTACCAAGCAGTGATGCAGTACTGCAGACAACTCTGCATGGTACAAAGCATTGATGCTGTACTTCAGACCACTCTGGAAAATACCAAACAATGATACTGTACTACAAACCACTCTGGATAGTACCAAGCAGTGACGCAGGTCGGCAGACCACTCTGGATAGTACCAAGCAATGAAGAAGTACTGCAAACCAATGTGAATAATACCGAGCAGTATTGCAGTACATCAGACCACTCTGGATAGTACCAAGCAGTGATGCTGTACTGCAGACAACTCTGGATAGTACCAAGCAGTGATGCTGTACTAAAGACCACTCTGGATAGTACCAAGCATTTATGCTGTACTAAAAGACCACTCTGGATAGTACCAAGAAGTGACACAGTACATCAGACCACTCTGGATAGAACCAAGCAGTGATGAAGTACTGCAAACCAATGTGAATAATACCAAGCAGTGATGCAGTACTAAAGACCACTCTGGATGGGTACAAAGCAGTGATGCTGTACTGCAGACCACTCTGGATATTAGAAAGTAGTGGTGGAGTACTGCGGCCATCTCTTGATAGTACAAAGCAGTGATGCTGTACTAAAGACCACTCTGGATAGTACCAAGCAGTGATGCTGTACTGAATACAACTCTGGATAGTACCAAGCAGTGATGATGTACTTTAGACCACTCTGGATAGTAGAAAGCAGTGATGGAGTACTGCAGACAACTCTGGATAGTACCAAGCAGTGATGCTGTACTAAAGACCACTCTGGATAGTACCAAGCAGTGATGCAGAACTGCAGACAACTCTGCATAGTACAAATCAGTGATGCTGTACTGCAGACCACTCTGGATAGTTCCAAGCAGTGATGCTGTACTGCAGACCACTATGGATAGTAGAAATTAGTGATTGAGTACGGCAGCCATCTCTTGATAGTACAAAGCAGTGATGCTGTACTAAAGACCACTCTGGATAGTACCAAGCAGTGATGCAGTACTAAAGGCAACTCTGGATAGTACCAAGCATTGATGCTGTACTGCAGACCACTCTGGAAAAAACCAACTAGTGATGCTGTACTGCAGACAACTCTGGATAGTACCAAGCAGTGATGCTGTACTAAAGACCACTCTGGATAGTACCAAGCAGTGATGAAGTACTTAAAACCAATGTGAATAATATCAAGCAGTGATGCAGTACTAAAGACCACTCTGGATAGTACAAAGCAGTGATGCTTTCCTAAAGACCACTCTAGATAGTACCAAGCAGTGATGCTGTACCTCAGACCACTCTAGATAGTACCAAGAAGTGACACAGTACATCAGACCACTCTGGATAGAACCAAGCAGTGATGAAGTACTGCAAACCAATGTGAATAATACCAAGAAGTGATGCAGTACTAAAGACCACTCTGGATAGTACAAAGCAGTGATGCTGCACTAAAGACAACTCTGGTTAGTACCAAGCAGTGATGCAGTACTTCATACAACTCTGGATAGTATCAAGCAGTGATGCTGTACTGCAGACCACTCTGGCGGGTACCAAGCAGTGATGCAGTACTGCAGACAAATATGGATAGCACCAAGCAGTGATTCAGTACTGCAGACCACTCTGGATAGTACCAAGCAGTGATGCAGTACTGCAGACCAATATGCATAGTACCAAGCAGTGATTCAGTACTGCAGACCACTCTGGATAGTACCAAGCAGTGACGCAGTACTGCAGACCAATATGGATAGTACCAAGCAGTGATGAAGTACTGCATACCACTCTGGATAGTAGCAAGCAGTGATGCAGTACTGCAGACCAATATGGACAGTACCAAGCAGTGATTCAGTACTGCAGACCACTCTGGATTGTACCAAGCAGTGATTAAGTACTGCAAACCAATGTGAATAATACCAAGCAGTGATGCAGTACTAAAGACCACTCTGGATAGTACCAAGCAGTGACACAGTACTGCAGACCAATATGGATAGCACCAAGCAGTGATTCAGTACCGCAGACCACTCTGGATAGTACCAAGCAGTGATGAAGTACTGCAAACCAATGTGAATAATACCAAGCAGTGATGCAGTACTAAAGACCACTCTGGATAGTAGAAAGCAGTGATGGAGTATTGCAGACAACTCTGGATAGTACCAAGCAGTGATGCTGTACTAAAGACCACTCAGGATAGTACCAAGCAGTGATGCAGTACTGCAGACAACTCTGCATGGTACAAAGCATTGATGCTGTACTTCAGACCACTCTGGAAAATACCAAACAATGATACTGTACTACAAACCACTCTGGATAGTACCAAGCAGTGACGCAGGTCGGCAGACCACTCTGGATAGTACCAAGCAATGAAGAAGTACTGCAAACCAATGTGAATAATACCGAGCAGTATTGCAGTACATCAGACCACTCTGGATAGTACCAAGCAGTGATGCTGTACTGCAGACAACTCTGGATAGTACCAAGCAGTGATGCTGTACTAAAGACCACTCTGGATAGTACCAAGTATTTATGCTGTACTAAAAGACCACTCTGGATAGTACCAAGAAGTGACACAGTACATCAGACCACTCTGGATAGAACCAAGCAGTGATGAAGTACTGCAAACCAATGTGAATAATACCAAGCAGTGATGCAGTACTAAAGACCACTCTGGATGGGTACAAAGCAGTGATGCTGTACTGCAGACCACTCTGGATATTAGAAAGTAGTGGTGGAGTACTGCAGCCATCTCTTGATAGTACAAAGCAGTGATGCTGTACTAAAGACCACTCTGGATAGTACCAAGCAGTGATGCTGTACTGCATACAACTCTGGATAGTACCAAGCAGTGATGATGTACTTTAGACCACTCTGGATAGTAGAAAGCAGTGATGGAGTACTGCAGACAACTCTGGATAGTACCAAGCAGTGATGCTGTACTAAAGACCACTCTGGATAGTACCAAGCAGTGATGCAGAACTGCAGACAACTCTGCATAGTACAAATCAGTGATGCTGTACTGCAGACCACTCTGGATAGTTCCAAGCAGTGATGCTGTACTGCAGACCACTATGGATAGTAGAAAGTAGTGATGGAGTACGGCAGCCATCTCTTGATAGTACAAAGCAGTGATGCTGTACTAAAGACCACTCTGGATAGTACCAAGCAGTGATGCAGTACTAAAAGCAACTCTGGATAGTACCAAGCATTGATGCTGTACTGCAGACAACTCTGGATAGTACAAAGCAGTGATGCTGTACTGCAGACCACTTTGGATAGTAGAAAGCAGTGACGGAGTACTGCAGACATCTCTTGATAGTACCAAGCAGTGATTCAGTACTGCAGACCACTCTGGATAGTACCAAGCAGTGACACAGTACTGCAGACCAATATGGATAGCACCAAGCAGTGATTCAGTACTGCAGACCACTCTGGATAGTACCAAGCAGTGATGCAGTACTGCAGACCAATATGGACAGTACCAAGCAGTGATGCAGTACTAAAGACCACTCTGGATAGTACCAAGCAGTGATGCTGTACTGCAGACAACTCTGGATAGTACCAAGAAGTGACGCAGTACATCAGACCACTCTGGATAGTAGAAAGCAGTGATGGAGTACTGCAGACAACTCTGGATAGTACCAAGCAGTGATGCTGTACTAAAGACAACTCTGGATAGTACCAAGCAGTGATGCAGTACTGCAGACAACTCTGCATGGTACAAAGCAGTGATGCTGTACTGCAGACCACTCTGGATAGTACCAAGCAGTGATGAAGTACTGCAAACCAATGTGAATAATACCAAGCAGTGATGCAGTACTAAAGACCACTCTGGATAGTAGAAAGCAGTGATGGAGTATTGCAGACAACTCTGGATAGTACCAAGCAGTGATATTGTACTAAAGACCACTCTGGATAGTACCAAGCAGTGATGCAGTACTGCAGACAACTCTGCATGGTACAAAGCATTGATGCTGTACTTCAGACCACTCTGGAAAATACAAAACAATGATACTGTACTACAAACCACTCTGGATAGTACCAAGCAGTGACGCAGGTCGGCAGACCACTCTGGATAGTACCAAGCAATGAAGAAGTACTGCAAACCAATGTGAATAATACCAAGCAGTATTGCAGTACATCAGACCACTCTGGATAGTACCAAGCAGTGATGCTGTACTGCAGACAAATCTGGATAGTTCCAAGCAGTGATGCTGTACTGCAGACCACTATGGATAGTAGAAAGTAGTGATGGAGTACGGCAGCCATCTCTTGATAGTACAAAGCAGTGATGCTGTACTAAAGACCACTCTGGATAGTATCAAGCAGTGATGCAGTACTAAAGGCAACTCTGGATAGTACCAAGCATTGATGCTGTACTGCAGACAACTCTGGATAGTACAAAGCAGTGATGCTGTACTGCAGACCACTTTGGATAGTAGAAAGCAGTGACGGAGTACTGCAGACATCTCTTGATAGTACCAAGCAGTGATTCAGTACTGCAGACCACTCTGGATAGTACCAAGCAGTGACACAGTACTGCAGACCAATATGGATAGCACCAAGCAGTGATTCAGTACTGCAGACCACTCAGGATAGTACCAAGCAGTGATGCAGTACTGCAGACTAATATGGACAGTACCAAGCAGTGATGCAGTACTAAAGACCACTCTGGATAGTACCAAGCAGTGATGCTGTACTGCAGACAACTCTGGATAGTACCAAGCAGTGATGCTGTACTGCAGACCACTCTGGATAGTAGAAAGCAGTGATGGAGTACTGCAGACAACTCTGGATAGTACCAAGCAGTGATGCTGTACTAAAGACCACTCTGGATAGTACCAAGCAGTGATGCAGTACTGCAGACAACTCTGCATGGTACAAAGCAGTGATGCTGTACTGCAGACCACTCTGGATAGTACCAAGCAGTGATGAAGTACTGCAAACCAATGTGAATAATACCAAGCAGTGATGCAGTACTAAAGACCACTCTGGATAGTAGAAAGCAGTGATGGAGTATTGCAGACAACTCTGGATAGTACCAAGCAGTGATGCTGTACTAAAGACCACTCTGTATAGTACCAAGCAGTGATGCAGTACTGCAGACAACTCTGCATGGTACAAAGCATTGATGCTGTACTTCAGACCACTCTGGAAAATACCAAACAATGATACTGTACTACAAACCACTCTGGATAGTACCAAGCAGTGACGTAGGTCGGCAGACCACTCTGGATAGTACCAAGCAGTGATGAAGTACTGCAAACCAATGTGAATAATACCAAGCAGTGATGCAGTACTAAAGACCACTCTGGATAGTAGAAAGCAGTGATGGAGTATTGCCTACAACTCTGGATAGTACCAAGCAGTGATGCTGTACTAAAGACCACTCTGGATAGTACCAAGCAGTGATGCAGTACTGCAGACAACTCTGCATGGTACAAAGCATTGATGCTGTACTTCAGACCACTCTGGAAAATACAAAACAATGATACTGTACTACAAACCACTCTGGATAGTACCAAGCAGTGACGCAGGTCGGCAGACCACTCTGGATAGTACCAAGCAATGAAGAAGTACTGCAAACCAATGTGAATAATACCAAGCAGTATTGCAGTACATCAGACCACTCTGGATAGTACCAAGCAGTGATGCTGTACTGCAGACAAATCTGGATAGTACCAAGCAGTGATGCTGTACTGCAGACCACTATGGATAGTAGAAAGTAGTGATGGAGTACGGCAGCCATCTCTTGATAGTACAAAGCAGTGATGCTGTACTAAAGACCACTCTGGATAGTATCAAGCAGTGATGCAGTACTAAAGGCAACTCTGGATAGTACCAAGCATTGATGCTGTACTGCAGACAACTCTGGATAGTACAAAGCAGTGATGCTGTACTGCAGACCACTTTGGATAGTAGAAAGCAGTGACGGAGTACTGCAGACATCTCTTGATAGTACCAAGCAGTGATTCAGTACTGCAGACCACTCTGGATAGTACCAAGCAGTGACACAGTACTGCAGACCAATATGGATAGCACCAAGCAGTGATTCAGTACTGCAGACCACTCAGGATAGTACCAAGCAGTGATGCAGTACTGCAGACTAATATGGACAGTACCAAGCAGTGATGCAGTACTAAAGACCACTCTGGATAGTACCAAGCAGTGATGCTGTACTGCAGACAACTCTGGATAGTACCAAGCAGTGATGCTGTACTGCAGACCACTCTGGATAGTAGAAAGCAGTGATGGAGTACTGCAGACAACTCTGGATAGTACCAAGCAGTGATGCTGTACTAAAGACCACTCTGGATAGTACCAAGCAGTGATGCAGTACTGCAGACAACTCTGCATGGTACAAAGCAGTGATGCTGTACTGCAGACCACTCTGGATAGTACCAAGCAGTGATGAAGTACTGCAAACCAATGTGAATAATACCAAGCAGTGATGCAGTACTAAAGACCACTCTGGATAGTAGAAAGCAGTGATGGAGTATTGCAGACAACTCTGGATAGTACCAAGCAGTGATGCTGTACTAAAGACCACTCTGTATAGTACCAAGCAGTGATGCAGTACTGCAGACAACTCTGCATGGTACAAAGCATTGATGCTGTACTTCAGACCACTCTGGAAAATACCAAACAATGATACTGTACTACAAACCACTCTGGATAGTACCAAGCAGTGACGTAGGTCGGCAGACCACTCTGGATAGTACCAAGCAGTGATGAAGTACTGCAAACCAATGTGAATAATACCAAGCAGTGATGCAGTACTAAAGACCACTCTGGATAGTAGAAAGCAGTGATGGAGTATTGCCTACAACTCTGGATAGTACCAAGCAGTGATGCTGTACTAAAGACCACTCTGGATAGTACCAAGCAGTGATGCAGTACTGCAGACAACTCTGCATGGTACAAAGCATTGATGCTGTACTTCAGACCACTCTGGAAAATACAAAACAATGATACTGTACTACAAACCACTCTGGATAGTACCAAGCAGTGACGCAGGTCGGCAGACCACTCTGGATAGTACCAAGCAATGAAGAAGTACTGCAAACCAATGTGAATAATACCAAGCAGTATTGCAGTACATCAGACCACTCTGGATAGTACCAAGCAGTGATGCTGTACTGCAGACAAATCTGGATAGTACCAAGCAGTGATGAAGTACTGCAAACCAATGTGAATAATACCAAGCAGTGATGCAGTACTAAAGACCACTCTGGATGGGTACAAAGCAGTGATGCTGTACTGCAGACCACTCTGGATATTAGAAAGTAGTGGTAGAGTACTGCAGCCATCTCTTAATAGTACAAAGCAGTGATGCTGTACTAAAGACCACTCTGGATAGTACCAAGCAGTGATGCTGTACTGCAGACAACTCTGGATAGTACCAAGCAGTGATGATGTACTGCAGACCACTCTGGATAGTAGAAAGCAGTGATGGAGTGCTGCAGACAACTCTGGATAGTACCAAGCAGTGATGCTGTACTAAAGACCACTCTGGATAGTACCAAGCAGTGATGCAGAACTGCAGACAACTCTGCATAGTACAAATCAGTGATGCTGTACTGCAGACCACTCTGGATTGTTCTGAGCAGTGATGCTGTACTGCAGACCACTATGGATAGTAGAAAGTAGTGATGGAGTACGGCAGCCATCTCTTGATAGTACAAAGCAGTGATGCTGTACTAAAGACCACTCTGGATAGTACCAAGCAGTGATGCTGTACTGCAGACAACTCTGGATAGTACCAAGCAGTGATGATGTACTGCAGACCACTCTGGATAGTAGAAAGCAGTGATGGAGTACTGCAGACAACTCTGGATAGTACCAAGCAGTGATGCTGTACTAAAGACCACTCTGGATAGTACCAAGCAGTGATGCAGAACTGCAGACAACTCTGCATAGTACAAATCAGTGATGCTGTACTGCAGACCACTCTGGATTGTTCCAAGCAGTGATGCTGTACTGCAGACCACTATGGATAGTAGAAAGTAGTGATGGAGTACGGCAGCCATCTCTTGATAGTACAAAGCAGTGATGCTGTACTAAAGACCACTCTGGATAGTACCAAGCAGTGATGCAGTACTAAAGACAACTCTGGATAGTACCAAGCATTGATGCTGTACTGCAGACAACTCTGGATAGTACAAAGCAGTGATGCTGTACTGCAGACCACTTTGGATAGTAGAAAGCAGTGACGGAGTACTGCAGACATCTCTTGATAGTACCAAGCAGTGATTCAGTACTGCAGACCACTCTGGATAGTACCAAGCAGTGACACAGTACTGCAGACCAATATGGATAACACCAAGCAGTGATTCAGTACTGCAGACCACTCTGGATAGTACCAAGCAGTGATGCAGTACTGCAGACCAATATGGACAGTACCAAGCAGTGATGCAGTACTAAAGACCACTCTGGATAGTACCAAGCAGTGATGCTGTACTACAGACAACTCTGGATAGTACCAAGCAGTGATGCTGTACTGCAGACCACTCTGGATAGTACCAAGCAGTGATGCTGTACTAAAGACCACTCTGGATAGTACCAAGCAGTGATGCAGTACTGCAGACAACTCTTCATGGTACAAAGCAGTGATGCTGTACTGCAGACCACTCTGGATAGTACCAAGCAGTGATGCAGCACTACTTTTTTGTATTACTTTTTTGCAGACCAATATGGATAGTACCAAGCAGTGATGCTGAACTGCAGACAACTCTGGATTGTACCAAGCATTGATGCTGTACTGCAGACCACTCTGGAAAATACCAACTAGTGATGCTGTACTGCAGACAACTCTGGATAGTACCAAGCAGTGATGCAGTACTATAGACAACTCTGGATAGTACCAAGCAGTGATGATGTACTTAAAACCAATGTGAATAATATCAAGCAGTGATGCAGTACTAAAGACCACTCTGGATAGTACAAAGCAGTGATGCTGCACTGCAGACCACTCTGGATAGTAGAAAGTAGTGATGGAGTACTGCAGACATCTCTTGATAGTACAAAGCAGTGATGCTTTCCTAAAGACCACTCTAGATAGTACCAAGCAGTGATGCTGTACCTCAGACCACTCTAGATAGTACCAAGAAGTGACACAGTACATCAGACCACTCTGGATAGAACCAAGCAGTGATGAAGTACTGCAAACCAATGTGAATAATACCAAGAAGTGATGCAGTACTAAAGACCACTCTGGATAGTAGAAAGCAGTGATGGAGTATTGCAGACAACTCTGGATAGTACCAAGCAGTGATGCTGTACTAAAGACCACTCTGGATAGTACCAAGCAGTGATGCTGCACTAAAGACAACTCTGGATAGTACCAAGCAGTGATGCAGTACTTCATACCACTCTGGATAGTATCAAGCAGTGATGCAGTACTGCAGACCACTCTGGAGGGTACCAAGCAGTGATGCAGTACTGCAGACAAATATGGATAGCACCAAGCAGTGATTCAGTACTGCAGACCACTCTGGATAGTACCAAGCAGTGATGCAGTACTGCAGACCAAATGCATAGTACCAAGCAGTGATTCAGTACTGCAGACCACTCTGGATAGTACCAAGCAGTGACGCAGTACTGCAGACCAATATGGATAGTACCAAGCAGTGATGAAGTACTGCATACCACTCTGGATAGTACCAAGCAGTGATACAGTACTGCAGACCACTCTGGATAGTACCAAGCAGTGATGCAGTACTGCAGACCAATATGGACAGTACCAAGCAGTGATTCAGTACTGCAGACCACTCTGGATTGTACCAAGCAGTGATTAAGTACTGCAAACCAATGTGAATAATACCAAGCAGTGATGCAGTACTAAAGACCACTCTGGATAGTACCAAGCAGTGACACAGTACTGCAGACCAATATGGATAGCACCAAGCAGTGATTCAGTACCGCAGACCACTCTGGATAGTACCAAGCAGTGATGAAGTACTGCAAACCAATGTGAATAATACCAAGCAGTGATGCAGTACTAAAGACCACTCTGGATAGTAGAAAGCAGTGATGGAGTATTGCAGACAACTCTGGATAGTACCAAGCAGTGATGCTGTACTAAAGACCACTCTGGATAGTACCAAGCAGTGATGCAGTACTGCAGACAGCTCTGCATGGTACAAAGCATTGATGCTGTACTTCAGACCACTCTGGAAAATACCAAACAATGATACTGTACTACAAACCACTCTGGATAGTACCAAGCAATGAAGAAGTACTGCAAACCAATGTGAATAATACCGAGCAGTATTGCAGTACATCAGACCACTCTGGATAGTACCAAGCAGTGATGCTGTACTGCAGACAAATCTGGATAGTACCAAGCAGTGATGAAGTACTGCAAACCAATGTGAATAATACCAAGCAGTGATGCAGTACTAAAGACCACTCTGGATGGGTACAAAGCAGTGATGCTGTACTGCAGACCACTCTGGATATTAGAAAGTAGTGGTGGAGTACTGCAGCCATCTCTTGATAGTACAAAGCAGTGATGCTGTACTAAAGACCACTCTGGATAGTACCAAGCAGTGATGCTGTACTGCAGACAACTCTGGATAGTACCAAGCAGTGATGATGTACTGCAGACCACTCTGGATAGTAGAAAGCAGTGATGGAGTACTGCAGACAACTCTGGATAGTACCAAGCAGTGATGCTGTACTAAAGACCACTCTGGATAGTACCAAGCAGTGATGCAGAACTGCAGACAACTCTGCATAGTACAAATCAGTGATGCTGTACTGCAGACAACTCTGGATAGTACCAAGCAGTGATGCTGTACTGCAGACCACTCTGGATAGTAGAAAGCAGTGATGGAGTACTGCAGACAACTCTGGATAGTACCAAGCAGTGATGCTGTACTAAAGACCACTCTGGATAGTACCAAGCAGTGATGCAGTACTAAAGGCAACTCTGGATAGTACCAAGCATTGATGCTGTACTGCAGACAACTCTGGATAGTACAAAGCAGTGATGCTGTACTGCAGACCACTTTGGATAGTAAAAAGCAGTGACGGAGTACTGCAGACATCTCTTGATAGTACCAAGCAGTGATTCAGTACTGCAGACCACTCTGGATAGTACCAAGCAGTGACACAGTACTGCAGACCAATATGGATAGCACCAAGCAGTGATTCAGTACTGCAGACCACTCTGGATAGTACCAAGCAGTGATGCAGTACTGCAGACCAATATGGACAGTACCAGGCAGTGATGCAGTACTAAAGACCACTCTGGATAGTACCAAGCAGTGATGCTGTACTGCAGACAACTCTGGATAGTACCAAGCAGTGATGCTGTACTGGAGACCACTCTGGATAGTAGAAAGCAGTGATGGAGTACTGCAGACAACTCTGGATAGTACCAAGCAGTGATGCTGTACTAAAGACCACTCTGGATAGTACCAAGCAGTGATGCAGTACTGCAGACAACTCTGCATGGTACAAAGCAGTGATGCTGTACTGCAGACCACTCTGGATATTACCAAGCAGTGATGAAGTACTGCAAACCAATGTGAATAATACCAAGCAGTGATGCAGTACTAAAGACCACTCTGGATAGTAGAAAGCAGTGATGGAGTATTGCAGACAACTCTGGATAGTACCAAGCAGTGATGCAGTACTGCAGACAACTCTGCATGGTACAAAGCATTGATGCTGTACTTCAGACCACTCTGGAAAATACCAAACAATGATACTGTACTACAAACCACTCTGGATAGTACCAAGCAGTGACATAGGTCGGCAGACCACTCTGGATAGTACCAAGCAATGAAGAAGTACTGCAAACCAATGTGAATAATACCAAGCAGTATTGCAGTACATCAGACCACTCTGGATAGTACCAAGCAGTGATGCTGTACTGCAGACAAATCTGGATAGTACCAAGCAGTGATGAAGTACTGCAAACCAATGTGAATAATACCAAGCAGTGATGCAGTACTAAAGACCACTCTGGATGGGTACAAAGCAGTGATGCTGTACTGCAGACCACTCTGGATATTAGAAAGTAGTGGTGGAGTACTGCAGCCATCTCTTGATAGTACAAAGCAGTGATGCTGTACTAAAGACCACTCTGGATAGTACCAAGCAGTGATGCTGTACTGCATACAACTCTGGATAGTACCAAGCAGTGATGATGTACTTTAGACCACTCTGGATAGTAGAAAGCAGTGATGGAGTACTGCAGACAACTCTGGATAGTACCAAGCAGTGATGCAGAACTGCAGACAACTCTGCATAGTACAAATCAGTGATGCTGTACTGCAGACCACTCTGGATAGTTCCAAGCAGTGATGCTGTACTGCAGACCACTATGGATAGTAGAAAGTAGTGATGGAGTACGGCAGCCATCTCTTGATAGTACAAAGGATAGTACCAAGCAGTGCTGCAGTACTGCAGACCAATATGGACAGTACCAAACAGTGATGCAGTACTAAAGACCACTCTGGACAGTACCAAGCAGTGATGCTGTACTAAAGACCACTCTGGATAGTACCAAGCAGCTATGCAGTACTGCAGACCACTCTGGATAGTACCAAGCAGTGATGCAGTACTGCAGACCAATATGGACAGTACCAAGCAGTGATTCAGTACTGCAGACCACTCTGAATAGTAACAAGCAGTGATGCAGTACTGCAGACCAATATGGACAGTACCAAGCAGTGATTCAGTACTGCAGACCACTCTGGATAGTACCAAGCAGTGATTAAGTACTGCAAACCAATGTGAATAATACCAAGCAGTGATGCAGTACTAAAGACCACTCTGGATAGTAAAAAGCAGTGATGGAGTACTGCAGACAACTCTGGATAGTACCAAGCAGTGATGCTGTACTAAAGACCACTCTGGATAGTACCAAGCAGTGATGCAGTACTGCAGACAACTCTGCATGGTACAAAGCATTGATGCTGTACTTCAGACCTCTCTGGAAAATACTAAACAATGATACTGTACTACAAACCACTCTGGATAGTACCAAGCAGTGACGCAGTTCGGCAGACCACTCTGGATAGTACCAAGCAATGAAGAAGTACTGCAAACCAATGTGAATAATACGAAGCAGTATTGCAGTACATCAGACCACTCTGGATAGTACCAAGCAGTGATGCTGTACTGCAGACAACTCTGGATAGTACCAAGCAGTGATGCTGTACTGCAGACCACTCTGGATAGTAGAACGTAGTGATGGAGTACTGCAGACAACTCTGGATAGTACCAAGCAGTGATGCTTACTAAAGACCACTCTGGATAGTACCAAGCAGTGATGCAGTACTGCAGACAACTCTGCATGGTACAAAGCAGTGATGCTGTACTGCAGACCAATCTGGATAGTACCAAGCAGTGATGCAGCACTACTGTTTTGTACTACTTTTTTGCAGACCAATATGGATAGTACCAAGCAGTGATGCTGAACTGCAGACAACTCTGGATAGTACCAAGCATTGATGCTGTACTGCAGAACACTCTGGAAAATACCAGGCAGTGATGCAGTACTAAAGACAACTCTGGATAGTACCAAGCAGTGATGAAGTACTGAAAACCAATGTGAATAATATCAAGCAGTGATGCAGTACTAAAGACCACTCTGGATAGTACAAAGCAGTGATGCTGTACTGCAGACCACTTTGGATAGTAGAAAGCAGTGATGGAGTACTGCAGACATCTCTTGATAGTACAAAGCAGTGATGCTTTACTAAAGACCACTCTGGATAGTACCAAGCAGTGATGCAGTACTGCAGATCACTCTGGATAATACCAAGCAATGATGCTGTACTGCAGATCACTCTGGATAATATCAAGCAATGATGCTGTACTACAAACCATCCTGGATAGTACCAAGCGGTGATGTAGTACTTCAGACCAATATGGATAGTACCTAGCAGTGATTCAGTACTGCAGACCACTCTGGATAGTACCAAGCAGTGATGCAGTACTGCAGACCAATATGCATAGTACCAAGCAGTGATTCAGTACTGCAGACCACTCTGGATAGTACCAAGCAGTGACGCAGTACTGCAGACCAATATGGATAGTACCAAGCAGTGATACAGTACTGCAGACCACACTGGATAGTACCAAGCAGTGATGCAGTACTGCAGACCAATATGGACAGTACCAAGCAGTGATTCAGTACTGCAGACCACTCTGGATAGTACCAAGCAGTGATGAAGTACTGCAAACCAATGTGAATAATATCAAGCAGTGATGCAGTACTAAAGACCACTCTGGATAGTACCAAGCAGTGATGCAGTAATAAAGACTACCCTGCAATAGTACCAAGCAGTGATGCTGTACTGCAGACCACTCTGGATAGTACCAAGCAGTGATGCAGCACTACTTTTTTGTACTACTTTATTGCAGACCAATATGGATAGTACCAAGCAGTGAGGCAGAACTGCAGATCAATGTGGATAGTACCAAGAAGTGACGCAGTACTGCAGACAACTCTGGATAGTATCAAGAAGTGACGCAGTACTAAAGACCACTCTGGATAGTACCAAGCAGTGATGCTGTACTGCAGACAACTCTGGATAGTACCAAGCAGTGATGCTGTACTGCAGACCACTCTGGATAGTAGAAAGCAGTGATGGAGTACTGCAGACAACTCTGGATAGTACCAAGCAGTGATGCTGTACTAAAGACCACTCTGGATAGTACCAAACAGTGATGCAGTACTGCAGATCACTCTGGATAATACCAAGCAATGATGCTGTACTGCAGATCACTCTTTATAATATCAAGCAATGATCCTGTACTACAAACCACTCTGGATAGTACCAAGCAGTGATGTAGTACTGCAGACCAATATGGATAGTACTTAGCAGTGATTCAGTACTGCAGACCACTCTGGATAGTACCAAGCAGTGATGCAGTACTGCAGACCAATATGCATAGTACCAATCAGTGATGCTGTACTAAAGACCACTCTGGATAGTACCAAGCAGTGATGCAGTACTGCAGACAACTCTGCATAGTAGAAAGCAGTGATGCTGTACTGCAGACCACTCTGGATAGTTCCAAGCAGTGATGCTGTACTGCAGACCACTCTGGATAGTAGAAAGTAGTGATGGAGTTAGGCAGTCATCTCTTGATAGTACAAAGCAGTGATGCTGTACTAAAGACCACTCTGGATAGTACCAAGCAGTGATGCAGTACTAAAGACAACTCTGGACAGTACCAAGCATTGATGCTGTACTGCAGACATCTCTTGATAGTACCAAGCAGTGATTCAGTACTGCAGACCACTCTGGATAGTACCAAGCAGTGACACAGTACTGCAGACCAATATGGATAGCACCAAGCAGTGATTCAGTACTGCAGACCACTCTGGATAGTACCAAGCAGTGATGAAGTACTGCAAACCAATGTGAATAATACCAAGCAGTGATGCAGTACTAAAGACCACTCTGGATAGTACCAAGCAGCGATGCTGTACTGCAGACAACTCTGGATAGTACCACGCAGTGATGCTGTACTGCAGACCACTCTGGATAGTAGAAAGCAGTGATGGAGTACTGCAGACAACTCTGGATAGTACCAAGCAGTGATGCTGTACTAAAGACCACTCTGGATAGTACCAAGCAGTGATGCAGTACTGCAGACAACTCTGCATGGTACAAAGCATTGATGCTGTACTGCAGACCACTCTGGAAAATACCACACAATGATACTGTACTACAAACCACTCTGGATAGTACCAAGCAGTGATGCAGGTCGGCAGACCACTCTGGATAGTACCAAGCAGTGAAGAAGTACTGCAAACCAATGTGAATAATACCAAGCAGTATTGCAGTACATCAGACCACTCTGGATAGTACCAAGCAGTGATGCTGTACTGCAGACAAAACTGGATAGTACCAAGCAGTGATGCTGTACTAAAGACCACTACGGATAGTACCAAGCAGTGATGAAGTACTGAAAACCAATGTGAATAATATCAAGCAGCGATGCAGTACTAAAGACCACTCTGGATGGGTACAAAGCAGTGATGCTGTACTGCAGACCACTCTGGATAGTAGAAAGTAGTGGTGGAGTACTGCAGCCATCTCTTGATAGTACAAAGCAGTGAAGCTGTACTAAAGACAACACTGGATAGTACCAAGCATTGATGCTGTACTGCAGACAACTCTGGATAGTACAAAGCATTGATGCTGTACTGCAGACATCTCTTGATAGTACCAAGCAGTGATTCAGTACTGCAGACCACTCTGGATAGTACCAAGCAGTGACACAGTACTGCAGACAAATATGGATAGCACCAAGCAGTGATTCAGTACTGCAGACCACTCTGGATAGTACCAAGCAGTGATGAAGTACTGCAAACCAATGTGAATAATACCAAGCAGTGATGCAGTACTAAAGACCACTCTGGATAGTACCAAGCAGCGATGCTGTACAGCAGACCACTCTGGATAGTAGAAAGTAGTGGTGGAGTACTGCAGCCATCTCTTGATAGTACAAAGCAGTGATGCTGTACTAAAGACAACACTGGATAGTACCAAGCATTGATGCTGTACTGCAGACAACTCTGGATAGTACAAAGCAGTGATGCTGTACTGCAGACCACTCTGGATAGTAGAAAGTAGTGGTGCAGTACTGCAGCCATCTTTTGATAGTACAAAGCAGTGATGCTGTACTAAAGACAACACTGGATAGTACCAAGCAGTGATGCTGTACTGCAGATCACTCTGGATAATACCAAGCAATGATGCTGTACTGCAGATCACTCTGGATAGTACCAAGCAGTGATGTAGTACTGCAGACCAATATGGATAGTACCTAGCAGTGATTCAGTACTGCAGACCACTCTGGATAGTACCAAGCAGTGATGCAGTACTGCAGACCAATATGCATAGTACCAAGCAGTGATGCTGTACTGCAGACAACTCTGGATAGTACCAAGCAGTGATGCTGTACTAAAGACCACTCTGGATAGTACCAAGCAGTGATGCAGTACTAAAGACAACTCTGGATAGTACCAAGCATTGATGCTGTACTGTAGACATCTCTTGATAGTACAAAGCATTGATGCTTTACTAAAGACCACTCTGGATAGTACCAAGCAGTGATGCAGTACTGCAGATCACTCTGGATAATACCAAGCAATGATGCTGTACTGCAGATCACTCTGGATAATATCAAGCAATAATGCTCTACTACAAACCACTCTGGATAGTACCAAGCAGTGATGTAGTACTGCAGACCAATATGGATAGTACCTAGCAGTGATTCAGTAGTGCAGACCACTCTGGATAGTACCAAGCAGTGATGCAGTACTGCAGACCAATATGCATAGTACCAAGCAGTGACTCAGTACTGCAGACCACTCTGGATAGTACCAAGCAGTGACGCAGTACTGCAGACCACTCTGGATAGTATCAAGCAGTGATGAAGTACTGCAGACCACTCTGGATAGTACCAAGCAGTGATGCAGTACTGCAGACCAATATGGACAGTACCAAGCAGTGATTCAGTACTGCATACCACTCTGGATAGTACAAAGAAGTGACGCAGTACATCAGACCACTCTGGATAGAACCAAGCAGTGATGAAGTACTGCAAACCAATGTGAATAATTCCAAGTAGTGATGCAGTACTAAAGACCACTCTGGATAGTACCAAGCAGTGATGCTGTACTGCAGAAAACTCTGGATAGTACCAAGCAGTGATGCTGTACTGCAGACCACTCTGGATAGTAGAAAGCAGTGATGGAGTACTGCAGAAATCTCTGGATAGTACCAAGCAGTGATGCTGTACTAAAGACCACTCTGGATAGTACCAAGCAGTGATGCAGTACTGCAGACAACTCTGCATAGTACAAATCAGTGATGCTGTACTGCAGACCACTCTGGATAGTTCCAAGCAGTGATGCTGTACTGCAGACCACTCTGGATAGTACCAAGCAGTGACACAGTACTGCAGACCAATATGGATAGCACCAAGCAGTTATTCAGTACTGCAGACCACTCTGGATAGTACCAAGCAGTGATGCAGTACTACAGACCACTCAGGATAGTACCAAGCAGTGATGCAGTACTGCAGACCAAAATGGACAGTACCAAGCAGTGATGCAGTACTAAAGACCACTCTGGATAGTACCAAGCAGTGATGCTGTACTGCAGACAACTCTGGATAGTACCAAGCAGTGATGCTGTACTGCAGACATACTGGATAGTAGAAAGCAGTGATGGAATACTGCAGACAACTCTGCATGGTACAAAGCAGTGATGCTGTACTGCAGACCACTCTGGATAGTACCAAGCAGTGATGCAGCACTACTTTTTTGTACTACTTTTTTGCAGACCAATATGGATAGTACCAAGCAGTGATGCTGAACTGCAGACAACTCTTGATAGTACCAAGCATTGATGCTGTACTGCAGACAACTCTGGATAGTACCAAGCAGTGATGGTGTACTAAAGACCACTCTGGATAGTACCAAGCAGTGATCCAGTACTGCAGATAACTCTGGATAACACCAAGCAATGATGCTGTACTGCAGATCACTCTGGATAATATCAAGCAATGATGCTGTACTACAAACCACTCTGGATAGTACCAAGCATTGATGTAGTACTGCAGACCAATATGGATAGTACCTAGAAGTGATGCAGTACTGCAGACCAATATGCATAGTACCAAGCAGTGATTCAGTACTGCAGACCACTCTGGATAGTACCAAGCAGTGACGCAGTACTGCAGAAAAATATGGATAGTACCAAGCAGTGATTCAGTACTGCAGACCACTCTGGATAGTACCAAGCAGTGATGCAGTACTGCAGACCACTCTGGATACTACCAAGCAGTGATGCAGTACTGCAGACCAATATGGACAGTACCAAGAAGTGATTCAGTACTGCAGACCACTCTGGATAGTACCAAGCAGTGATGAAGTACTGCAAACCAATGTGAATAATACCAAGCAGTGATGCAGTACTAAAGACCACTCTGGATAGTATCAAGCAGTGATGCTGTACTGCAGACAACTCTGGATAGTACCAAGCAGTGATTCAGTACTGCAGACCACTCTGGATAGTACCAAGCAGTGACGCAGTACTGCAGAACAATATGGATAGTACCAAGCAGTGATACAGTACTGCAGACCACACTGGATAGTACCAAGCAGTGATGCAGTACTGCAGACCAATATGGACAGTACCAAGCAGTGATTCAGTACTGCAGACCACTCTGGATAGTACCAAGCAGTGATGAAGTACTGCAAACCAATGTGAATAATATCAAGCAGTGATGCAGTACTAAAGACCACTCTGGATAGTACCAAGCAGTGATGCTGTACTGCAGACACTCTGGATAGTACCAAGCAGTGATGCTGTACTGCAGACAACTCTGGATAGTAGAAAGCAGTGATGGAGTACTGCAGACAACTCTGGATAGTACTAAGTAGTGATGCTGTACTAAAGACCATTCTGGATAGTACCAAGCAGTGATGCAGTAATAAAGACTACCCTGCAATAGTACCAAGCAGTGATGCTGTACTGCAGACCACTCTGGATAGTACCAAGCAGTGATGCAGCACTACTTTTTTGTACTACTTTATTGCAGAACAATATGGATAGTACCAAGCAGTGAGGCAGAACTGCAGACCAATGTGGATAGTACCAAGAAGTGACGCAGTACATCACACCACTCTGGATAGATCCAAGCAGTGATGAAGTACTGCAAACCAATGTGAATAATACCAACCAGTGATGCAGTACTAAAGACCACTCTGGATAGTACCAAGCAGTGATGCTGTACTGCAGACAACTCTGGATAGTACCAAGCAGTGATGCTGTACTGCAGACCACTCTGGATAGTAGAAAGCAGTGATGGAGTACTGCAGACAACTCTGGATAGTACCAAGCAGTGATGCTGTACTAAAGACCACTCTGGATAGTACCAAACAGTGATGCAGTACTGCAGATCACTCTTGATAATACCAAGCAATGATGCTGTACTGCAGATCACTCTGTATAATATCAAGCAATGATGCTGTACTACAAACCACTCTGGATAGTACCAAGCAGTGATGTAGTACTGCAGACCAATATGGATAGTACCTAGCAGTGATTCAGTACTGCAGACCACTCTGGATAGTACCAAGCAGTGATGCAGTACTGCAGACCAATATGCATAGTACCAAGCAGTGATTCAGTACTGCAGACCACTCTGGATAGTACCAAGCAGTGACGCAGTACTGCAGACCAATATGGATAGTACCAAGCAGTGATGCAGTACTACAGACCACTCAGGATAGTACCAAGCAGTGATGCAGTACTGCAGACCAAAATGGACAGTACCAAGCAGTGATGCAGTACTAAAGACCACTCTGGATAGTACCAAGCAGTGATGCTGTACTGCAGACCACTCTGGATAGTACCAAGCAGTGATGCAGCACTACTTTTTTGTACTACTTTTTTGCAGACCAATATGGATAGTACCAAGCAGTGATGCTGAACTGCAGACAACTCTGGATAGTACCAAGCATTGATGCTGTACTGCAGACAACTCTGGATAGTACCAAGCAGTGATGGTGTACTAAAGACCACTCTGGATAGTACCAAGCAGTGATGCAGTACTGCAGATAACTCTGGATAACACCAAGCAATGATGCTGTACTGCAGATCACTCTGGATAATATCAAGCAATGATGCTGTACTACAAACCACTCTGGATAGTACCAAGCAGTGATGTAGTACTGCAGACAAATATGGATAGTACCTAGAAGTGATGCAGTACTGCCTACCAATATGCATAGTACCAAGCAGTGATTCAGTACTGCAGACCACTCTGGATAGTACCAAGCAGTGACGCAGTACTGCAGAAAAATATGGATAGTACCAAGCAGTGATTCAGTACTGCAGACCACTCTGGATAGTACCAAGCAGTGATGCAGTACTGCAGA
The DNA here is from genome assembly GCF_045791955.1 of Oncorhynchus clarkii lewisi. Classification (NCBI taxonomy): domain Eukaryota; kingdom Metazoa; phylum Chordata; class Actinopteri; order Salmoniformes; family Salmonidae; genus Oncorhynchus; species Oncorhynchus clarkii. The sequence goes on from NC_092174.1 coordinate 925,591, forward strand.
CCACTCTGGATACTACCAAGCAGTGATGCAGTACTGCAGACCAATATGGAGAGTACCAAGAAGTGATTCAGTACTGCAGACCACTCTGGATAGTACCAAGCAGTGATGAAGTACTGCAAACCAATGTGAATAATACCAAGCAGTGATGCAGTACTAAAGACCACTCTGGATAGTATCAAGCAGTGATGCTGTACTGCAGACAACTCTGGATAGTACCAAGCAGTGATGCAGTACTGCAGACCAATATGGACAGTACCAAGCAGTGATTCAGTACTGCAGACCACTCTGGATAGTACCAAGCAGTGATGAAGTACTGCAAACCAATGTGAATAATATCAAGCAGTGATGCAGTACTAAAGACCACTCTGGATAGTACCAAGCAGTGATGCTGTACTGCAGACACTCTGGATAGTACCAAGCAGTGATGCTGTACTGCAGACAACTCTGGATAGTAGAAAGCAGTGATGGAGTACTGCAGACAACTCTGGATAGTACTAAGTAGTGATGCTGTACTAAAGACCATTCTGGATAGTACCAAGCAGTGATGCAGTAATAAAGACTACCCTGCAATAGTACCAAGCAGTGATGCTGTACTGCAGACCACTCTGGATAGTACCAAGCAGTGATGCAGCACTACTTTTTTGTACTACTTTATTGCAGAACAATATGGATAGTACCAAGCAGTGAGGCAGAACTGCAGACCAATGTGGATAGTACCAAGAAGTGACGCAGTACATCACACCACTCTGGATAGATCCAAGCAGTGATGAAGTACTGCAAACCAATGTGAATAATACCAACCAGTGATGCAGTACTAAAGACCACTCTGGATAGTACCAAGCAGTGATGCTGTACTGCAGACAACTCTGGATAGTACCAAGCAGTGATGCTGTACTGCAGACCACTCTGGATAGTAGAAAGCAGTGATGGAGTACTGCAGACAACTCTGGATAGTACCAAGCAGTGATGCTGTACTAAAGACCACTCTGGATAGTACCAAACAGTGATGCAGTACTGCAGATCACTCTTGATAATACCAAGCAATGATGCTGTACTGCAGATCACTCTGTATAATATCAAGCAATGATGCTGTACTACAAACCACTCTGGATAGTACCAAGCAGTGATGTAGTACTGCAGACCAATATGGATAGTACCTAGCAGTGATTCAGTACTGCAGACCACTCTGGATAGTACCAAGCAGTGACGCAGTACTGCAGACTAATATGGATAGTACCAAGCAGTGATGCAGCACTGCAGACCACTCTGGATAGTACCAAGCAGTGATGCAGTACTGCAGACCAATATGGACAGTACCAAGCAGTGATTAAGTACTGCAGACCACTCTGGATAGTACCAAGCAGTGATGAAGTACTGCAAACCAATGTGAATAATACCAAGCAGTGATGCAGTACTAAAGACCACTCTGGATAGTATCAAGCAGTGATGCTGTACTGCAGACAACTCTGGATAGTACCAAGCAGTGATGCTGTACTGCAGAACACTCTGGATAGTAGAAAGCAGTGATGGAGTACTGCAGACAACTCTGGATAGTACCAAGCAGTGATGCTGTACTAAAGACCATTCTGGATAGTACCAAGCAGTGATGCAGTACTAAAGACAACCCTGCAATAGTACCAAGCAGTGATGCTGTACTGCAGACCACTCTGGATAGTACCAAGCAGTGATGCAGTACTGCAGACCAATATGCATAGTACCAAGCAGTGATTCAGTAATGCAGACCACTCTGGATAGTACCAAGCAGTGACGCAGTACTGCAGACCAATATGCATAGTACCAAGCAGTGATTCAGTACTGCAGACCACTCTGGATAGTACCAAGCAGTGACGCAGTACTGCAGACCAATATGGATAGTACCAAGCAGTGATGCAGTACTACAGACCACTCAGGATAGTACCAAGCAGTGATGCAGTACTGCAGACCAAAATGGACAGTACCAAGCAGTGATGCAGTACTAAAGACCACTCTGGATAGTACCAAGCAGTGATGCTGTACTGCAGACCACTCTGGATAGTACCAAGCAGTGATGCAGCACTACTTTTTTGTACTACTTTTTTGCAGACCAATATGGATAGTACCAAGCAGTGATGCTGAACTGCAGACAACTCTGGATAGTACCAAGCATTGATGCTGTACTGCAGACAACTCTGGATAGTACCAAGCAGTGATGGTGTACTAAAGACCACTCTGGATAGTACCAAGCAGTGATGCAGTACTGCAGATAACTCTGGATAACACCAAGCAATGATGCTGTACTGCAGATCACTCTGGATAATATCAAGCAATGATGCTGTACTACAAACCACTCTGGATAGTACCAAGCAGTGATGTAGTACTGCAGACAAATATGGATAGTACCTAGAAGTGATGCAGTACTGCCTACCAATATGCATAGTACCAAGCAGTGATTCAGTACTGCAGACCACTCTGGATAGTACCAAGCAGTGACGCAGTACTGCAGAAAAATATTAGTTGTACCAAGCAGTGATTCAGTACTGCAGACCACTCTGGATAGTACCAAGCAGTGATGCAGTACTGCAGACCACTCTGGATACTACCAAGCAGTGATGCAGTACTGCAGACCAATATGGAGAGTACCAAGAAGTGATTCAGTACTGCAGACCACTCTGGATAGTACCAAGCAGTGATGAAGTACTGCAAACCAATGTGAATAATACCAAGCAGTGATGCAGTACTAAAGACCACTCTGGATAGTATCAAGCAGTGATGCTGTACTGCAGACAACTCTGGATAGTACCAAGCAGTGATGCAGTACTGCAGACCAATATGGACAGTACCAAGCAGTGATTCAGTACTGCAGACCACTCTGGATAGTACCAAGCAGTGATGAAGTACTGCAAACCAATGTGAATAATATCAAGCAGTGATGCAGTACTAAAGACCACTCTGGATAGTACCAAGCAGTGATGCTGTACTGCAGACACTCTGGATAGTACCAAGCAGTGATGCTGTACTGCAGACAACTCTGGATAGTAGAAAGCAGTGATGGAGTACTGCAGACAACTCTGGATAGTACTAAGTAGTGATGCTGTACTAAAGACCATTCTGGATAGTACCAAGCAGTGATGCAGTAATAAAGACTACCCTGCAATAGTACCAAGCAGTGATGCTGTACTGCAGACCACTCTGGATAGTACCAAGCAGTGATGCAGCACTACTTTTTTGTACTACTTTATTGCAGAACAATATGGATAGTACCAAGCAGTGAGGCAGAACTGCAGACCAATGTGGATAGTACCAAGAAGTGACGCAGTACATCACACCACTCTGGATAGATCCAAGCAGTGATGAAGTACTGCAAACCAATGTGAATAATACCAACCAGTGATGCAGTACTAAAGACCACTCTGGATAGTACCAAGCAGTGATGCTGTACTGCAGACAACTCTGGATAGTACCAAGCAGTGATGCTGTACTGCAGACCACTCTGGATAGTAGAAAGCAGTGATGGAGTACTGCAGACAACTCTGGATAGTACCAAGCAGTGATGCTGTACTAAAGACCACTCTGGATAGTACCAAACAGTGATGCAGTACTGCAGATCACTCTTGATAATACCAAGCAATGATGCTGTACTGCAGATCACTCTGGATAATATCAAGCAATGATGCTGTACTACAAACCACTCTGGATAGTACCAAGCAGTGATGTAGTACTGCAGACCAATATGGATAGTACCTAGCAGTGATTCAGTACTGCAGACCACTCTGGATAGTACCAAGCAGTGACGCAGTACTGCAGACTAATATGGATAGTACCAAGCAGTGATGCAGCACTGCAGACCACTCTGGATAGTACCAAGCAGTGATGCAGTACTGCAGACCAATATGGACAGTACCAAGCAGTGATTAAGTACTGCAGACCACTCTGGATAGTACCAAGCAGTGATGAAGTACTGCAAACCAATGTGAATAATACCAAGCAGTGATGCAGTACTAAAGACCACTCTGGATAGTATCAAGCAGTGATGCTGTACTGCAGACAACTCTGGATAGTACCAAGCAGTGATGCTGTACTGCAGAACACTCTGGATAGTAGAAAGCAGTGATGGAGTACTGCAGACAACTCTGGATAGTACCAAGCAGTGATGCTGTACTAAAGACCATTCTGGATAGTACCAAGCAGTGATGCAGTACTAAAGACAACCCTGCAATAGTACCAAGCAGTGATGCTGTACTGCAGACCACTCTGGATAGTACCAAGCAGTGATGCAGTACTGCAGACCAATATGCATAGTACCAAGCAGTGATTCAGTAATGCAGACCACTCTGGATAGTACCAAGCAGTGACGCAGTACTGCAGACCAATATGGATAGTACCAAGCAGTGATGAAGTACTGCAGACCACTCTGGATAGTACCAAGAAGTGACTCAGTACATCAGACCACTCTGGATAGAACCAAGCAGTGATGAAGTACTGCAAACCAATGTGAATAATTCCAAGTAGTGATGCAGTACTAAAGACCACTCTGGATAGTACCAAGCAGTGATGCTGTACTGCAGACCACTCTGGATAGTAGAAAGCAGTGATGGAGTACTGCAGACAACTCTGGATAGTACCAATCAGTGATGCTGTACTAAAGACCACTCTGGATAGTACCAAGCAGTGATGCAGTACTGCAGACAACTCTGCATAGTAGAAAGCAGTGATGCTGTACTGCAGACCACTCTGGATAGTTCCAAGCAGTGATGCTGTACTGCAGACCACTCTGGATAGTAGAAAGTAGTGATGGAGTTAGGCAGTCATCTCTTGATAGTACAAAGCAGTGATGCTGTACTAAAGACCACTCTGGATAGTACCAAGCAGTGATGCAGTACTAAAGACAACTCTGGATGGGTACAAAGCAGTGATGCTGTACTGCAGACCACTCTGGATAGTAGAAAGTAGTGGTGGAGTTCTGCAGCCATCTCTTGATAGTACAAAGCAGTGATGCTGTACTAAAGACAACACTGGATAGTACCAAGCATTGATGCTGTACTGCAGACAACTCTGGATAGTACAAAGCAGTGATGCTGTACTGCAGACCACTCTGGATAGTAGAAAGTAGTGGTGGAGTTCTGCAGCCATCTCTTGATAGTACAAAGCAGTGATGCTGTACTAAAGACAACACTGGATAGTACCAAGCATTGATGCTGTACTGCAGATCACTCTGGATAATACCAAGCAATGATGCTGTACTGCAGATCACTGTGGATAATACCAAGCAATGATGCTGTACTACAAACCACTCTGGATAGTACCAAGCAGTGATGTAGTACTGCAGACCAATATGGATAGTACCTAGCAGTGATTCAGTACTGCAGACCACTCTGGATAGTACCAAGCAGTGATGCAGTACTGCAGACCAATATGCATAGTACCAAGCAGTGATGCTGTACTGCAGACAACTCTGGATAGTACCAAGCAGTGATGCTGTACTAAAGACCACTCTGGATAGTACCAAGCAGTGATGCAGTACTAAAGACAACTCTGGATAGTACCAAGCATTGATGCTGTACTGTAGACATCTCTTGATAGTACAAAGCAGGGATGCTTTACTAAACACCACTCTGGATAGTACCAAGCAGTGATGCAGTACTGCAGATCACTCTGGATAATACCAAGCAATGATGCTGTACTGCAGATCACTCTGGATAATATCAAGCAATGATGCTGTACTACAAACCACTCTGGATAGTACCAAGCAGTGATGTAGTACTGCAGACCAATATGGATAGTACCAAGCAGTGACGCAGTACTGCAGACTAATATGGATAGTACCAAGCAGTGATGTAGTACTGCAGACCAATATGGATAGTACCTAGCAGTGATTCAGTAGTGCAGACCACTCTGGATAGTACCAAGCAGTGATGCAGTACTGCAGACCAATATGCATAGTACCAAGCAGTGACTCAGTACTGCAGACCACTCTGGATAGTACCAAGCAGTGACGCAGTACTGCAGACCAATATGGATAGTACCAAGCAGTGATGAAGTACTGCAGACCACTCTGGATAGTACCAAGCAGTGATGCAGTACTGCAGACCAATATGGACAGTACCAAGCAGTGATTCAGTACTGCAGACCACTCTGGATAGTACAAAGAAGTGACGCAGTACATCAGACCACTCTGAATAGAACCAAGCAGTGATGAAGTACTGCAAACCAACGTGAATAATTCCAAGTAGTGATGCAGTACTAAAGACCACTCTGGATAGTACCAAGCAGTGATGCTGTACTGCAGAAAACTCTGGATAGTACCAAGCAGTGATGCTGTACTGCAGACCACTCTGGATAGTAGAAAGCAGTGATGGAGTACTGCAGAAAACTCTGGATAGTACCAAGCAGTGATGCTGTACTAAAGACCACTCTGGATAGTACCAAGCAGTGATGCAGTACTGCAGACAACTCTGCATAGTACAAATCAGTGATGCTGTACTGCAGACCACTCTGGATAGTTCCAAGCAGTGATGCTGTACTGCAGACCGCTCTGGATAGTACCAAGCAGTGACACAGTACTGCAGACCAATATGGATAGCACCAAGCAGTGATGAAGTACTGCAGACCACTCTGGATAGTACCAAGCAGTGATGCAGTACTACAGACCACTCAGGATAGTACCAAGCAGTGATGCAGTACTGCAGACCAAAATGGACAGTACCAAGCAGTGATGCAGTACTAAAGACCACTCTGGATAGTACCAAGCAGTGATGCTGTACTGCAGACAACTCTGGATAGTACCAAGCAGTGATGCTGTACTGCAGACCACTCTGGATAGTTGAAAGCAGTGATGGAATACTGCAGACAACTCTGCATGGTACAAAGCAGTGATGCTGTACTGCAGACCACTCTGGATAGTTCCAAGCAGTGATGCTGTACTGCAGACCACTCTGGATAGTACCAAGCAGTGACACAGTACTGCAGACCAATATGGATAGCACCAAGCAGTGATTCAGTACTGCAGACCACTCTGGATAGTACCAAGCAGTGATGCAGTGATGCAGTACTACAGACCACTCAGGATAGTACCAAGCAGTGATGCAGTACTGCAGACCAAAATGGACAGTACCAAGCAGTGATGCAGTACTAAAGACCACTCTGGATAGTACCAAGCAGTGATGCTGTACTGCAGACAACTCTGGATAGTACCAAGCAGTGATGCTGTACTGCAGACCACTCTGGATAGTAGAAAGCAGTGATGGAATACTGCAGACAACTCTGCATGGTACAAAGCAGTGATGCTGTACTGCAGACCACTCTGGATAGTACCAAGCAGTGATGCAGCACTACTTTTTTGTACTACTTTTTTGCAGACCAATATGGATAGTACCAAGCAGTGATGCTGTACTGCAGACAACTCTGGATAGTACCAAGCAGTGATGGTGTACTAAAGACCACTCTGGATAGTACCAAGCAGTGATGCAGTACTGCAGATCACTCTGGATAACACCAAGCAATGATGCTGTACTGCAGATCACTCTGGATAATATCAAGCAATGATGCTGTACTACAAACCACTCTGGATAGTACCAAGCAGTGATGTAGTACTGCAGACCAATATGGATAGTACCTAGAAGTGATGCAGTACTGCAGACCAATATGCATAGTACCAAGCAGTGATTCAGTACTGCAGACCACTCTGGATAGTACCAAGCAGTGACGCAGTACTGCAAAAAAATATGGATATTACCAAGCAGTGATTCAGTAATGCAGACCACTCTGGATAGAACCAAGCAGTGATGCAGTACTGCAGACCACTCTGGATACTACCAAGCAGTGATGCAGTACTGCAGACCAATATGGACAGTACCAAGAAGTGATTCAGTACTGCAGACCACTCTGGATAGTACCAAGCAGTGATGAAGTACTGCAAACCAATGTGAATAATACCAAGCAGTGATGCAGTACTAAAGACCACTCTGGATAGTATCAAGCAGTGATGCTGTACTGCAGACAACTCTGGATAATACCAAAGCAATGATTCAATACTGCAGACCACTCTAGATAGTACCAAGCAGTGACGCAGTACTGCAGAACAATATGGATAGTACCAAGCAGTGATACAGTACTGCAGACCACACTGGATAGTACCAAGCAGTGATGCAGTACTGCAGACCAATATGGACAGTACCAAGCAGTGATTCAGTACTGCAGACCACTCTGGATAGTACCAAGCAGTGATGAAGTACTGCAAACCAATGTGAATAATATCAAGCAGTTATGCAGTACTAAAGACCACTCTGGATATTACCAAGCAGTGATGCTGTACTGCAGACACTCTGGATAGTACCAAGCAGTGATGCTGTACTGCAGACAACTCTGGATAGTAGAAAGCAGTGATGGAGTACTGCAGACAACTCTGGATAGTACTAAGTAGTGATGCTGTACTAAAGACCATTCTGGATAGTACCAAGCAGTGATGCAGTAATAAAGACTACCCTGCAATAGTACCAAGCAGTGATGCTGTACTGCAGACCACTCTGGATAGTACCAAGCAGTGATGCTGCACTACTTTTTTGTACTACTTTATTGCAGACCAATATGGATAGTACCAAGCAGTGAGGCAGAACTGCAGACCAATGTGGATAGTACCAAGAAGTGACGCAGTACATCACACCACTCTGGATAGAACCAAGCAGTGATGAAGTACTGCAAACCAATGTGAATAATACCAAGCAGTGATGCAGTACTAAAGACCACTCTGGATAGTACCAAGCAGTGATGCTGTACTGCAGACAACTCTGGATAGTACCAAGCAGTGATGCTGTACTGCAGACCACTCTGGATAGTAGAAAGCAGTGATGGAGTACTGCAGACAACTCTGGATAGTACCAAGCAGTGATGCTGTACTAAAGACCACTCTGGATAGTACCAAACAGTGATGCAGTACTGCAGATCACTCTGGATAATACCAAGCAATGATGCTGTACTGCAGATCACTCTGTATAATATCAAGCAATGATGCTGTACTACAAACCACTCTGGATAGTACCAAGCAGTGATGCTGTACTGCAGACAACTCTGGATAGTACCAAGCAGTGATGCTGTACTGCAGACCACTCTGGATAGTACCAAGCAGTGATGCAGTACTGCAGACCAATATGCATAGTACCAAGCAGTGATTCAGTACTGCAGACCACTCTGGATAGTACCAAGCAGTGACGCAGTACTGCAGACCAATATGGATAGTACCAAGCAGTGATGCAGTACTGCAGACCAATATGGACAGTACCAAGCAGTGATTAAGTACGGCAGACCACTCTGGATAGTACCAAGCAGTGATGAAGTACTGCAAACCAATGTGAATAATACCAAGCAGTGATACAGTACTGCAGACCACACTGGATAGTACCAAGCAGTGATGCAGTACTGCAGACCAATATGGATTGTACCAAGCAGTGATTCAGTACTGCAGACCAATCTGGATAGTACAAAGCAGTGATGAAGTACTGCAAACCAATGTGAATAATATCAAGCAGTTATGCAGTACTAAAGACCACTCTGGATAGTACCAAGCAGTGATGCTGTACTGCAGACACTCTGGATAGTACCAAGCAGTGATGCTGTACTGCAGACAACTCTGGATAGTAGAAAGCAGTGATGGAGTACTGCAGACAACTCTGGATAGTACTAAGTAGTGATGCTGTACTAAAGACCATTCTGGATAGTACCAAGCAGTGATGCAGTAATAAAGACTACCCTGCAATAGTACCAAGCAGTGATGCTGTACTACTTTTTTGTACTACTTTATTGCAGACCAATATGGATAGTACCAAGCAGTGAGGCAGAACTGCAGACCAATGTGGATAGTACCAAGAAGTGACGCAGTACATCACACCACTCTGGATAGAACCAAGCAGTGATGAAGTACTGCAAACCAATGTGAATAATACCAAGCAGTGATGCAGTACTAAAGACCACTCTGGATAGTACCAAGCAGTGATGCTGTACTGCAGACAACTCTGGATAGTACCAAGCAGTGATGCTGTACTAAAGACCACTCTGGATAGTACCAAACAGTTATGCAGTACTGCAGATCACTCTGGATAAAACCAAGCAATGATGCTGTACTGCAGATCACTCTGTATAATATCAAGCAATGATACTGTACTACAAACCACTCTGGATAGTACCAAGCAGTGATGTAGTACTGCAGACCAATATGGATAGTACCTAGCAGTGATTCAGTACTGCAGACCACTCTGGATAGTACCAAGCAGTGATGCAGTACTGCAGACCAATATGCATAGTACCAAGCAGTGATTCAGTACTGCAGACCACTCTGGATAGTACCAAGCAGTGACGCAGAACTGCAGACCAATATGGATAGTACCAAGCAGTGATGCAGTACTGCAGACCACTCTGGATAGTACCAAGCAGTGATGCAGTACTGCAGACCAATATGGACAGTACCAAGCAGTGATTAAGTACTGCAGACCACTCTGGATAGTTCCAAGCAGTGATGAAGTACTGCAAACAAATGTGAATAATACCAAGCAGTGATGCAGTACTAAAGACCACTCTGGATAGTATCAAGCAGTGATGCTGTACTGCAGACAACTCTGGATAGTACCAAGCAGTGATGCTGTACTGCAGAACACTCTGGATAGTAGAAAGCAGTGATGCAGTACTGCAGACCAATATGCATAGTACCAAGCAGTGATTCAGTACTGCAGACCACTCTGGATAGTACCAAGCAGTGATGCAGTACTGCAAAAAAATATGGATAGTACCAAGCAGTGATTCAGTACTGCAGACCACTCTGGATAGTACCAAGCAGTGATGCAGTACTGCAGACCACTCTGGATACTACCAAGCAGTGATGCAGTAATGCACACCAATATGGACAGTACCAAGAAGTGATTCAGTACTGCAGACCACTCTGGATAGTTCCAAGCAGTGATGAAGTACTGCAAACCAATGTGAATAATACCAAGCAGTGATGCAGTACTAAAGACCACTCTGGATAGTATCAAGCAGTGATGCTGTACTGCAGACAACTCTGGATAGTACCAAGCAGTGATTCAGTACTGCAGACCACTCTGGATAGTACCAAGCAGTGACGCATTACTGCAGAACAATATGAATAGTACCAAGCAGTGATACAGTACTGCAGACCACACTGGATAGTACCAAGCAGTGATGCAGTACTGCAGACCAATATGGATAGTACCAAGCAGTGATGAAGTACTGCAAACCAATGTGAATAATACCAAGCAGTGATGCAGTGCTAATGACCACTCTGGATAGTATCAAGCAGTGATGCTGTACTGCAGACAACTCTGGATAGTACCAAGCAGTGATGGAGTACTTCAGACAACTCTGGATAGTACCAAGCAGTGATGCTGTACTAAAGACCATTCTGGATAGTACCAAGCAGTGATGCAGTACTAAAGACCACTCTGGATGGGTACAAAACAGTGATGCTGTACTGCAGACCACTCTGGATAGTAGAAAGTAGTGGTGGAGTACTGCAGCCATCTCTTGATAGTACAAAGCAGTGATGCTGTACTCTATACAACACTGGATAGTACCAAGCATTGATGCTGTACTGCAGACAACTCTGGATAGTACAAAGCAGTGATGCTGTACTGCAGACCACTCTGGATAGTACCAAGCAGTGATGCTGTACTGCAGAAAACTCTGGATAGTACCAAGCAGTGATGCTGTACTGCAGACCACTCTAGATAGTAGAAAGCAGTGATGGAGTACTGCAGACAACTCTGGATAGTACCAATCAGTGATGCTGTACTAAAGACCACTCTGGATAGTACCAAGCAGTGATGCAGCACTACTTTTTTGTACTACTTTTTTGCAGACCAATATGGATAGTACCAAGCAGTGATGCAGAACTGCAGACCAATGTGGATAGTACCAAGCAGTGATTCAGTACTGCAGACCACTCTGGATAGTACCAAGCAGTGACGCAGTACATCAGAGCACTCTGGATAGTACCAAGCAGTGATGCAGTACTACAGACCACTCTGGATAGTACCAAGCAGTGATGCAGTACTGCAGACCAATATGGACAGTACCAAGCAGTGATTCAGTACTGCAGACCACTCTGGATAGTACCAAGAAGTGACGCAGTACATCAGACCACTCTGGATAGAACCAAGCAGTGATGAAGTACTGCAAACCAAAGTGAATAATTCCAAGCAGTGATGCAGTACTAAAGACCACTCTGGATAGTACCAAGCAGTGATGCTGTACTGCAGAAAACTCTGGATAGTACCAAGCAGTGATGCTGTACTGCAGACCACTCTGGATAGTAGAAAGCAGTGATGGAGTACTGCAGACAACTCTGGATAGTACCAATCAGTGATGCTGTACTAAAGACCACTCTGAATAGTATCAAGCAGTGATGCAGTACTGCAGACAACTCTGCATAGTACAAAGCAGTGATGCTGTACTAAAGACCACTCTGGATAGTACCAAGCAGTGATGCAGTACTAAAGACAACTCTGGATAGTACCAAGCATTGATGCTGTTCTGCAGACATCTCTTGATAGTACCAAGCAGTGATTCAGTACTGCAGACCACTCTGGATAGTACCAAGCAGTGACACAGTACTGCAGACCAATATGGATAGCACCAAGCAGTGATTCAGTACTGCAGACCACTCTGGATAGTACCAAGCAGTGATGAAGTACTGCAAACCAATGTGAATAATACCAAGCAGTGATGCAGTACTAAAGACCACTCTGGATAGTACCATGCAGTGATGCTGTACTGCAGACAACTCTGGATAGTACCAAGCAGTGATGCTGTACTGCAGACCACTCTGGATAGTAGAAAGCAGTGATGCTGAACTGCAGACAACTCTGGATAGTACCAATCATTGATGCTGTACTGCAGACCACTCTGGAAAATACCAAACAATGATACTGTACTACAAACCACTCTGGATAGTACCAAGCAGTGACGCAGGTCGGCAGACCACTCTGGATATTACCAAGCAGTGAAGAAGTACTGCAAACCAATGTGAATAATACCAAGCAGTATTGCAGTACATCAGACCACTCTGGATAGTAACAAGCAGTGATGCTGTACTGCAGACCACTCTGGATAGTAGAAAGTAGTGATGGAGTACTGCAGCCATCTCTTGATAGTACAAAGCAGTGATGAAGTACTGAAAACCAATGTGAATGATATCAAGCAGTGATGCAGTACTAAAGACCACTCTGGATGGGTGCAAAACAGTGATGCTGTACTGCAGACCACTCTGGATAGTAGAAAGTAGTGGTGGAGTACTGCAGCCATCTCTTGATAGTACAAAGCAGTGATGCTGTACTAAAGACAACACTGGATAGTACCAAGCATTGATGCTGTACTGCAGACAACTCTGGATAGTACAAAGCAGTGATCCTGTACTGCAGACCACTTTGGATAGTAGAAAGCAGTGATGCTGTACTGCAGATCACTCTGGATAATACCAAGCAATGATGCTGTACTACAAACCACTCTGGATAGTACCAAGCAGTGATGAAGTACTGCAAACCAATGTGAATAATACCAAGCAGTGATGCAGTACTAAAGACCACTCTGGATAGTATCAAGCAGTGATGCTGTACTGCAGACAACTCTGGATAGTACCAAGCAGTGATGGAGTACCGCAGACAACTCTGGATAGTACCAAGCAGTGATGCTGTACTAAAGACCATTCTGGATAGTACCAAGCAGTGATGCAGTACTAAAGACAACCCTGCAATAGTACCAAGCAGTGATGCTGTACTGCAGACCACTCTGGATAGTACCAAGCAGTGATGCTGTACTGCAGAAAACTCTGGATAGTACCAAGCAGTGATGCTGTACTGCAGACCACTCTGGATAGTAGAAAGCAGTGATGGAGTACTGCAGACAACTCTGGATAGTACCATTCAGTGATGCTGTACTAAAGACCACTCTGGATAGTACCAAGCAGTGATGCAGCACTACTTTTTTGTACTACTTTTTTGCAGACCAATATGGATAGTACCAAGCAGTGATTCAGTACTGCAGACCACTCTGGATAGTACCAAGCAGTGACGCAGTACATCAGAGCACTCTGGATAGTACCAAGCAGTGATGCAGTACTACAGACCACTCTGGATAGTACCAAGCAGTGATGCAGTACTGCAGACCAATATGGACAGTACCAAGCAGTGATTCAGTACTGCAGACCACTCTGGATAGTACCAAGAAGTGACGCAGTACATCAGACCACTCTGGATAGAACCAAGCAGTGATGAAGTACTGCAAACCAAAGTGAATAATTCCAAGCAGTGATGCAGTACTAAAGACCACTCTGGATAGTACCAAGCAGTGATGCTGTACTGCAGAAAACTCTGGATAGTACCAAGCAGTGATGCTGTACTGCAGACCACTCTGGATAGTAGAAAGTAGTGATGGAGTACTGCAGACAACTCTGGATAGTACCAATCAGTGATGCTGTACTAAAGACCACTCTGGATAGTATCAAGCAGTGATGCAGTACTGCAGACAACTCTGCATAGTAAAAAGCAGTGATGCTGTACTAAAGACCACTCTGGATAGTACCAAGCAGTGATGCAGTACTAAAGACAACTCTGGATAGTACCAAGCATTGATGCTGTTCTGCAGACATCTCTTGATAGTACCAAGCAGTGATTCAGTACTGCAGACCACTCTGGATAGTACCAAGCAGTGACACAGTACTGCAGACCAATATGGATAGCACCAAGCAGTGATTCAGTACTGCAGACCACTCTGGATAGTACCAAGCAGTGATGAAGTACTGCAAACCAATGTGAATAATACCAAGCAGTGATGCAGTACTAAAGACCACTCTGGATAGTACCATGCAGTGATGCTGTACTGCAGACAACTCTGGATAGTACCAAGCAGTGATGCTGTACTGCAGACCACTCTGGATAGTAGAAAGCAGTGATGCTGAACTGCAGACAACTCTGGATAGTACCAATCATTGATGCTGTACTGCAGACCACTCTGGATAGTACCAAGCAGTGACGCAGGTCGGCAGACCACTCTGGATAGTACCAAGCAGTGAAGAAGTACTGCAAACCAATGTGAATAATACCAAGCAGTATTGCAGTACATCAGACCACTCTGGACAGTACCAAGCAGTGATGCTGTACTGCAGACCACTCTGGATAGTAGAAAGTAGTGATGGAGTACTGCAGCCATCTCTTGATAGTACAAAGCAGTGATGAAGTACTGAAAACCAATGTGAATGATATCAAGCAGTGATGCAGTACTAAAGACCATTCTGGATGGGTACAAAACAGTGATGCTGTACTGCAGACCACTCTGGATAGTAGAAAGTAGTGGTGGAGTACTGCAGCCATCTCTTGATAGTACAAAGCAGTGATGCTGTACTAAAGACAACACTGGATAGTACCAAGCATTGATGCTGTACTGCAGACAACTCTGGATAGTACAAAGCAGTGATCCTGTACTGCAGACCACTTTGGATAGTAGAAAGCAGTGATGCTGTACTGCAGATCACTCTGGATAATACCAAGCAATGATGCTGTACTACAAACCACTCTGGATAGTACCAAGCAGTGATGTAGTACTGCAGACCAATATGGATAGTACCTAGCAGTGATTCAGTACTGCAGACCACTCTGGATAGTACCAAGCAGTGATGCAGTACTGCAGACCAATATGCATAGTACCAAGCAGTGATGCTGTACTCCAGACAACTCTGGATAGTACCAAGCAGTGATGCTGTACTAAAGACCACTCTGGATAGTACCAAGCACTGATGAAGTACTGAAAACCAATGTGAATAATATCTAGCAGTGATGCAGTACTGCAGATCAATATGGATAGTACCAAGCAGTGATGCTGAACTGCAGACAACTCTGGATATTACCAATCATTGATGCTGTACTGCAGACCACTCTGGAAAATACCAAACAATGATACTGTACTACAAACCACTCTGGATAGTACCAAGCAGTGATGTAGTACTGCAGACCAATATGGATAGTACCTAGCAGTGATTCAGTACTGCAGACCACTCTGGATAGTATCAAGCAGTGATGCAGTACTGCAGACCAATATGCATAGTACCAAGCAGTGATGCTGTACTGCAGACAACTCTGGATAGTACCAAGCAGTGATGCTGTACTAAAGACCACTCTGGATAGTACCAAGCAGTGATGCAGTACTAAAGACAACTCTGGATAGTACCAAGCATTGATGCTGTACTGTAGACATCTCTTGATAGTACAAAGCAGTGATGCAGTACTAAAGACAACTCTGGATAGTACCAAGCATTGATGCTGTTCTGCAGACATCTCTTGATAGTACCAAGCAGTGATTCAGTACTGCAGACCACTCTGGATAGTACCAAGCAGTGACACAGTACTGCAGACCAATATGGATAGCACCAAGCAGTGATTCAGTACTGCAG
Organism: Oncorhynchus clarkii lewisi; assembly: GCF_045791955.1. Lineage (NCBI taxonomy): Eukaryota > Metazoa > Chordata > Actinopteri > Salmoniformes > Salmonidae > Oncorhynchus > Oncorhynchus clarkii. Next base: position 942,014 of record NC_092174.1, read on the forward strand.
ACCACTCTGGATAGTACCAAGCAGTGATGAAGTACTGCAAACTAATGTGAATAATACCAAGCAGTGATGCAGTACTAAAGACCACTCTGGATAGTACCAAGGAGTGATGCTGTACTGCAGACAACTCTGGATAGTACCACACAGTGATGCTGTACTGCAGACCACTCTGGATAGTAGAAAGTAGTGATGGAGTACTGCAGACAACTCTGGATAGTACCAAGCAGTGATGCTGTACTAAAGACCACTCTGGATAGTACCAAGCAGTGATGCAGCACTAAAGACAACCCTGCAATAGTACCAAGCAGTGATGCTGTACTGCAGACCACTCTGGATAGTACCAAGCAGTGTAGCAGCACAACTTTTTTGTACTATTTTTTTGCAGATCAATATGGATAGTACCAAGCAGTGATGCTGAACTGCAGATCACTCTGGATAATACCAAGCAATGATGCTGTACTGCAGATCACTCTGGATAATACCAAGCAATGATGCTGTACTACAAACCACTCTGGATAGTACCAAGCAGTGATGTAGTACTGCAGACCAATATGGATAGTACCTAGCAGTGATTCAGTACTGCAGACCACTCTGGATAGTATCAAGCAGTGATGCAGTACTGCAGACCAATATGCATAGTACCAAGCAGTGATGCTGTACTGCAGACAACTCTGGATAGTACCAAGCAGTGATGCTGTACTAAAGACCACTCTGGATAGTACCAAGCAGTGATGCAGTACTAAAGACAACTCTGGATAGTACCAAGCATTGATGCTGTACTGTAGACATCTCTTGATAGTACAAAGCAGTGATGCTTTACTAAAGACCACTCTGGATAGTACCAAGCTGTGATGCAGTACTGCAGATCACTCTGGATAATACCAAGCAATGATGCTGTACTGCAGATCACTCTGGATAATATCAAGCAGTGATGCTGTACTACAAACCACTCTGGATAGTACCAAGCAGTGATGTAGTACTGCAGACCAATATGGATAGTACCTAGCAGTGATTCAGTACTGCAGACCACTCTGGATAGTACCAAGCAGTGATTCAGTACTGCAGACCACTCTGGATAGTACCAAGCAGTGACGCAGTACTGCAGACCAATATGGATAGTACCAAGCAGTGATGAAGTACTGCAGACCACTCTGGATAGTACCAAGCAGTGATGCAGTACTGCAGACCAATATGGACAGTACCAAGCAGTGATTCAGTACTGCAGACCACTCTGGATAGTACCAAGAAGTGACGCAGTACATCAGACCACTCTGGATAGAACCAAGCAGTGATGAAGTACTGCAAACCAATGTGAATAATTCCAAGTAGTGATGCAGTACTAAAGACCACTCTGGATAGTACCAAGCAGTGATGCTGTACTGCAGAAAACTCTGGATAGTACCAAGCAGTGATGCTGTACTGCAGACCACTCTGGATAGTGGAAAGCAGTGATGGAGTACTGCAGAAAACTCTGGATAGTACCAAGCAGTGATGCTGTACTAAAGAACACTCTGGATAGTACCAAGCATTGATGCTGTACTGTAGACATCTCTTGATAGTACAAAGCAGACCACTCTGGATAGTTCCAAGCAGTGATGCTGTACTGCAGACCACTCTGGATAGTACCAAGCAGTGACACAGTACTGCAGACCAATATGGATAGCACCAATCAGTGATTCAGTACTGCAGACCACTCTGGATAGTACCAAGCAGTGATGCAGTACTACAGACCACTCGGGATAGTACCAAGCAGTGATGCAGTACTGCAGACCAAAATGGACAGTACCAAGCAGTGATGCAGTACTAAAGACCACTCTGGATAGTACCAAGCAGTGATGCTGTACTGCAGACAACTCTGGATAGTACCAAGCAGTGATGCTGTACTGCAGACCACTCTGGATAGTAGAAAGCAGTGATGGAATACAAAGCAGTGATGGTACAAAGCAGTGATGCTGTACTGAAGACCACTCTGGATAGTACCAAGCAGTGATGCAGCACTACTTTTTTGTACTACTTTTTTGCAGACCAATATGGATAGTACCAAGCAGTGATGCTGAACTGCAGACAACTCTGGATAGTACCAAGCATTGATGCTGTACTGCAGACAACTCTGGATAGTACCAAGCAGTGATGGTTTACTAAAGACCACTCTGGATAGTACCAAGCAGTGATGCAGTACTGCAGATCACTCTGGATAACACCAAGCAATGATGCTGTACTGCAGATCACTCTGGATAATATCAAGCAATGATGCTGTACTACAAACCACTCTGGATAGTACCAAGCAGTGATGTAGTACTGCAGACCAATATGGATAGTACCTAGAAGTGATGCAGTACTGCAGACCAATATGCATAGTACCAATCAGTGGTTCAGTACTGCAGACCACTCTGGATAGTACCAAGCAGTGATGCAGTACTGCAGACCACTCTGGATACTACCAAGCAGTGATGCAGTACTGCAGACCAATATGGACAGTACCAAGAAGTGATTCAGTACTGCAGACCACTCTGGATAGTACCAAGCAGTGATGAAGTACTGCAAAACCATGTGAATAATACCAAGCAGTGATGCAGTACTAAAGACCACTCTGGATAGTATCAAGCAGTGATGCTGTACTGCAGACAACTCTGGATAGTACCAAGCAGTGATGCAGTACTAAAGACAACCCTGCAATAGTACCAAGCAGTGATGCTGTACTACAATCCACTCTCGATAGTACCAAGCAGTGATGCTGTACTGCAGAAAACTCTGGATAGTACCAAGCAGTGATGCTGTACTGCAGACCACTCTGGATAGTAGAAAGCAGTGATGGAGTACTGCAGACAACTCTGGATAGTACCAATCAGTGGTGCTGTACTAAAGACCACTCTGGATAGTACCAAGCAGTGATGCAGCACTACTTTTTTGTACTACTTTTTTTGTAGACCAATATGGATAGTACCAAGCAGTGATGCAGAACTGCAGACCAATGTGGATAGTACCAAGCAGTGATTCAGTACTGCAAACCACTCTGGATAGTACCAAGCAGTGACGCAGTACATCAGAGCACTCTGGATAGTACCAAGCATTGATGCAGTACTACAGACCACTCTGGATAGTACCAAGCAGTGATGCAGTACTGCAGACCAATATGGACAGTACCAAGCAGTGATTCAGTACTGCAGACCACTCTGGATAGTACCAAGAAGTGACGCAGTACATCAGACCACTCTGGATAGAACCAAGCAGTGATGAAGTACTGCAAACCAATGTGAATAATTCCAAGCAGTGATGCAGTACTAAAGACCACTCTGGATAGTACCAAGCAGTGATGCTGTACTGCAGAAAACTCTGGATAGTACCAAGCAGTGATGCTGTACTGCAGACCACTCTGGATAGTAGAAAGCAGTGATGGAGTACTGCAGACGACTCTGGATAGTACCAATCAGTGATGCTGTACTAAAGACCACTCCGGATAGTATCAAGCAGTGATGCAGTACTGCAGACAACTCTGCATAGTACAAAGCAGTGATGCTGTACTAAAGACCACTCTGGATAGTACCAAGCAGTGATGCAGTACTAAAGACAACTCTGGATAGTACCAAGCATTGATGCTGTTCTGCAGACATCTCTTGATAGTACCAAGCAGTGATTCAGTACTGCAGACCACTCTGGATAGTACCAAGCAGTGACACAGTACTGCAGACCAATATGGATAGCACCAAGCAGTGATTCAGTACTGCAGACCACTCTGGATAGTACCAAGCAGTGATGAAGTACTGCAAACTAATGTGAATAATACCAAGCAGTGATGCAGTACTAAAGACCACTCTGGATAGTACCAAGGAGTGATGCTGTACTGCAGACAACTCTGGATAGTACCACACAGTGATGCTGTACTGCAGACCACTCTGGATAGTAGAAAGTAGTGATGGAGTACTGCAGACAACTCTGGATAGTACCAAGCAGTGATGCTGTACTAAAGACCACTCTGGATAGTACCAAGCAGTGATGCAGCACTAAAGACAACCCTGCAATAGTACCAAGCAGTGATGCTGTACTGCAGACCACTCTGGATAGTACCAAGCAGTGTAGCAGCACAACTTTTTTGTACTATTTTTTTGCAGATCAATATGGATAGTACCAAGCAGTGATGCTGAACTGCAGACAACTCTGGATATTACCAATCATTGATGCTGTACTGCAGACCACTCTGGAAAATACCAAACAATGATACTGTACTACAAACCACTCTGGATAGTACCAAGCAGTGAAGAAGTACTGCAAACCAATGTGAATAATACCAAGCAGTATTGCAGTACATCAGACCACTCTGGATAGTACCAAGCAGTGATGCTGTACTGCAGACCACTCTGGATAGTAGAAAGTAGTGATGGAGTACTGCAGCCATATCTTGATAGTACAAAGCAGTGATGAAGTACTGAAAACCAATGTGAATAATATCAAGCAGTGATGCAGTACTAAAGACCACTCTGGATGGGTACAAAACAGTGATGCTGTACTGCAGACCACTCTGGATAGTAGAAAGTAGTGGTGGAGTACTGCAGCCATCTCTTGATAGTACAAAGCAGTGATGCTGTACTAAAGACCACTCTGGATAGTACAAAGCAGTGATGCTGTACTGCAGACCACTTTGGATAGTAGAAAGCAGTGATGGAGTACAGCAGACATCTCTTGATAGTACAAAGCAGTGATGCTGTACTAAAGACCACTCTGGATAGTCCCAAGCAGTGATGCTGTACTGCAGACAACTCTGGATAGTACCAATCATTGATGCAGTACTGCAGACAATTCTGGATAGTACCAAGCATTGATGCTGTACTGCAGACCAATATGCATAGTACCAAGCAGTGATGCTGTACTGCAGACAACTCTGGATAGTACCAAGCAGTGATGCTGTACTAAAGACCACTCTGGATAGTACCAAGCACTGATGAAGTACTGAAAACCAATGTGAATAATATCTAGCAGTGATGCAGTACTAAATACCACTCTGGATAGTACAAAGCAGTGATGCTGTACTGAAGACCACTCTGGATAGTAGAAAGTAGTGATGGAGTACTGCAGCCATCTCTTGATAGTACAAAGCAGTGATGCTGTACTAAAGACCACTCTGGATAGTACCAAGCAGTGATGCAGTACTAAAGACAACTCTGGATAGTACCAAGCATTGATGCTGTACTGCAGACAACTCTGGATAGTACAAAGCAGTGATGTAGTACTGCAGACCACTTTGGATAGTAGAAAGCAGTGATGGAGTACTGCAGACATCTCTTGATAGTACAAAGCAGTGATGCTTTACTAAAGACCAGTCTGGATAGTACCAAGCAGTGATGCAGTACTAAAGACAACCCTGCAATAGTACCAAGCAGTGATGCTGTACTGCAGACCACTCTGGATAGTACCATGCAGTGATGCAGCACTACTTTTTTGTACTACTTTTTTGCAGACCAATATGGATAGCACCAAGCAGTGATGCAGAACTGCAGACCAATGTGGATAGTACCAAGCAGTGATTCAGTACTGCAGACCACTCTGGATAGTACCAAGCAGTGACCCAGTACATCAGAGCACTCTGGATAGTACCAAGCAGTGATGCAGTACTACAGACCACTCTGGATAGTACCACGCAGTGATGCAGTACTGCAGACCAATATGGACAGTACCACGCAGTGATTCAGTACTGCAGACCACTCTGGATAGAACCAAGAAGTGACTCAGTACATCAGACCACTCTGGATAGAACCAAGCAGTGATGAAGTACTGCAAACCAATGTGAATAATTCCAAGCAGTGATGCAGTACTAAAGACCACTCTGGATAGTACCAAGCAGTGATGCTGTACTGCAGAAAACTCTGGATAGTACCAAGCAGTGATGCTGTACTGCAGACCACTCTGGATAGTAGAAAGCAGTGATGGAGTACTGCAGACAACTCTGGATAGTACCAATCAGTGATGCTGTACTAAAGACCACTCTGGATAGTACCAAGCAGTGATGCAGTACTGCAGACAACTCTGCATAGTACAAAGCAGTGATGCTGTACTGCAGACCACTCTGGATAGTTCCAAGCAGTGATGCTGTACTGCAGACCACTCTGGATAGTAGAAAGTAGTGATGGAGTATGGCAGCCATCTCTTGATAGTACAAAGCAGTGATGCTGTACTAAAGACCACTCTGGATAGTACCAAGCAGTGATGCAGCACTAAAGACAACTCTGGATAGTACCAAGCATTGATGCTGTACTGCAGACATCTCTTGATAGTACCAAGCAGTGATTCAGTACTGCAGACCACTCTGGATAGTACCAAGCAGTGACACAGTACTGCAGACCAATATGGATAGCACCAAGCAGTGATTCAGTACTGCAGACCACTCTGGATAGTACCAAGCAGTGATGAAGTACTGCAAACCAATGTGAATAATACCAAGCAGTGATGCAGTACTAAAGACCACTCTGGATAGTACCAAGCAGTGATGCTGTACTGCAGACAACTCTGGATAGTACCAAGCAGTGATGCTGTACTGCAGACCACTCTGGATAGTAGAAAACAGTGATGGAGTACTGCAGACAACTCTGGATAGTACCAAGCAGTGATGCTGTACTGCAGACCACTCTGGATAGTACCAAGCAGTGATGCTGTACTGCAGACAACTCTGCAAGGTACAAAGCAGTAATGCTGTACTGCAGACCACTCTGGATAGTACCAAGCAGTGTAGCAGCACTACTTTTTTGTACTATTTTTTTGCAGATCAATATGGATAGAACCAAGCAGTGATGCTGAACTGCAGACAACTCTGGATAGTACCAATCATTGATGCTGTACTGCAGACCACTCTGGAAAATACCAAACAATGATACTGTACTACAAACCACTCTGGATAGTACCAAGCAGTGACGCAGGTCGGCAGACCACTCTGGATAGTACCAAGCAGTGAAGAAGTACTGCAGACCAATGTGAATAATACCAAGCAGTATTGCAGTACATCAGACCACTCTGGATAGTACCAGGCAGTGATGCTGTACTGCAGACAAAACTGGATAGTACCAAGCAGTGATGCTGTACTAAAGACCACTCTGGATAGTACCAAGCAGTGATGAAGTACTGAAAACCAATGTGAATAATATCAAGCAGTGATGCAGTACTAAAGACCACTCTGGATGGGTACAAAGCAGTGATGCTGTACTGCAGACCACTCTGGATAGTAGAAAGTAGTGGTGGAGTACTGCAGCCATCTCTTGATAGTACAAAGCAGTGATGCTGTACTAAAGACAACACTGGATAGTACCAAGCATTGATGCTGTACTGCAGACAACTCTGGATAGTACAAAGCAGTGATGCTGTACTGCAGACCACGTTGGATAGTAGAAAGCAGTGATGGAGTACTGCAGACATCTCTTGATAGTACAAAGCAGTGATGCTGTACTAAAGACCACTCTGGATAGTACCAAGCAGTGATGCAGTACTAAAGACAACTCTGGATAGTACCAATCATTGATGCTGTACTGCAGACAACTGGATAGTAGCAAGCATTGATGCTGTACTAAAGACCACTCTGGATAGTACCAAGCAGTGATGCAGTACTAAAGACAACTCTGGATAATACCAAGCAATGATGCTGACCTGCAGATCACTCTGGATAATACCAAGCAATGATGCTGTACTACAAACCACTCTGGATAGTACCAAGCAGTGATGTAGTACTGCAGACCAATATGGATAGTACCTAGCAGTGATTCAGTACTGCAGACCACTCTGGATAGTACCAAGCAGTGATGCAGTACTGCAGACCAATATGCATAGTACCACGCAGTGATGCTGTACTGCAGACAACTCTGGATAGTACCAAGCAGTGATGCTGTACTAAAGACCACTCTGGATAGTACCAAGCAGTGATGAAGTACTGAAAACCAATGTGAATAATATCAAGCAGTGATGCAGTACTAAAGACCACTCTGGATAGTACCAAGCAGTGAAGAAGTACTGCAGACCAATGTGAATAATACCAAGCAGTATTGCACTACATCAGACCACTCTGGATAGTACCAAGCAGTGATGCTGTACTGCAGACAAAACTGGATAGTACCAAGCAGTGATGCTGTACTAAAGACCACTCTGGATAGTACCAAGCAGTGATGAAGTACTGAAAACCAATGTGAATAATATCAAGCAGTGATGCAGTACTAAAGACCACTCTGGATGGGTACAAAGCAGTAAAGCTGTACTGCAGACCACTCTGGATAGTAGAAAGTAGTGGTGGAGTACTGCAGCCATCTCTTGATAGTACAAAGCAGTGATGCTGTACTAAAGACAACACTGGATAGTACCAAGCATTGATGCTGTACTGCAGACAACTCTGGATAGTACAAAGCAGTGATGCTGTACTGCAGACCACTTTGGATAGTAGAAAGCAGTGATGGAGTACTGCAGACATCTCTTGATAGTACAAAGCAGTGATGCTGTACTAAAGGCCACTCTGGATAGTACCAAGCAGTGATGCAGTACTAAAGACAACTCTGGATAGTACCAATCATTGATGCTGTACTGCAGACAATTCTGGATAGTAGCAAGCATTGATGCAGTACTGCAGACAATTCTGGATAGTACCAAGCATTGATGCTGTACTGCAGATCACTCTGGATAATACCAAGCAATGATGCTGACCTGCAGATCACTCTGGATAATACCAAGCAATGATGCTGTACTACAAACCACTCTGGATAATATCAAGCAATGATGCTGTACTACAAACCACTCTGGATAGTACCAAGCAGTGATGTAGTACTGCAGACCAATATGGATAGTACCTAGCAGTGATTCAGTACTGCAGACCACTCTGGATAGTACCAAGCAGTGATGCAGTACTGCAGACCAATATGCATAGTACCAAGCAGTGATTCAGTACTGCAGACCACTCTGGATAGTACCAAGCAGTGACGCAGTACTGCAGACCAATATGGATAGTACCAAGCAGTGATGTAGTACTGCAGACCAATATGGATAGTACCTAGCAGTGATTCAGTACTGCAGAACACTCTGGATAGTACCAAGCAGTGATGCAGTACTGCAGACCAATATGCATAGTACCAAGCAGTGATTCAGTACTGCAGACCACTCTGGATATTACCAAGCAGTGATTCAGTACTGCAGACCACTCTGGATAGTACCAAGCAGTGATGCTGTACTAAAGACCACTCTGGATAGTACCAAGCAGTGATGCTGTACTGCAGACAACTCTGGATAGTACCAAGCAGTGATGCTGTACTGCAGACCACTCTGGATAGTAAAAAGCAGTGATGGAGTACTGCAGACAACTCTGGATAGTACCAAGCAGTGATGCTGTACTAAAGACTATTCTGGATAGTACCAAGCAGTGATGCAGTACTAAAGACAACCCTGCAATAGTACCAAGCAGTGATGCTGTACTGCAGACCACTCTGGATAGTACCAAGCAGTGATGCAGCACTACTTTTTTGTACTACTTTTTTGCAGACCAATATGGATAGTACCAAGCAGTGATGCAGAACTGCAGACCAATGTGGATAGTACCAAGCAGTGATTCAGTACTGCAGACCACTCTGGATAGTACCAAGCAGTGATGAAGTACTGAAAAGCAATGTGAATAATTCCAAGCAGTGATGCAGTACTAAATCAAATCAAATCAAATCAAATTTATTTATATAGCCCTTCGTACATCAGCTGATATCTCAAAGTGCTGTACAGAAACCCAGCCTAAAACCCCAAACTGCAAGCAATGCAGGTGTAGAAGCACGGTGGCTAGGAAAAACTCCCTAGAAAGGCCAAAACCTAGGAAGAAACCTAGAGAGGAACCAGGCTATGTGGGGTGGCCAGTCCTCTTCTGGCTGTGCCGGGTGGAGATTATAACAAAACATGGTCAAGATGTTCAAATGTTCATAAATGACCAGCATGGTCGAATAATAATAAGGCAGAACAGTTGAAACTGGAGCAGCAGCACAGTCAGGTGGACTGGGGACAGCAAGGAGTCATCATGTCAGGTATTCCTGGGGCATGGTCCTAGGGCTCAGGTCCTCCGAGAGAGAGAAAGAAAGAGAGAATTAGAGAGAGCATATGTGGGATGGCCAGTCCTCTTCTGGCTGTGCCGGGTGGAGATTATAACAGAACATGGCCAAGATGTTCAAATGTTCATAAATGACCAGCATGGTCGAATAATATTAAGGCAGAACAGTTGAAACTGGAGCAGCAGCACAGCCAGGTGGACTGGGGACAGCAAGGAGTCATCATGTCAGGTAGTCCTGGGGCATGGTCCTAGGGCTCAGGTCCTCCGAGAGAGAGAAAGAGAGAAGGAGAGAATTAGAGAACGCACACCTAGATTCACACAGGACACCGAATAGGACAGGAGAAATACTCCAGATATAACAAACTGACCCTAGCCCCCGACACATAAACTACTACTGCAGCATAAATACTGGAGGCTGAGTATAGCCCACAAAGACCTCCGCCACGGCACAACCCAAGGGGGGGGGGGCGCCAACCCAGACAGGATGACCACATCAGTGACTCAACCCACTCAGGTGACGCACCCCCTCCAGGGACGGCATGAGAGAGCCCCAGTAAGCCAGTGACTCAGCCCCTGTAATAGGGTTAGAGGCAGAGAATCCCAGTGGAAAGAGGGGAACCGGCCAGGCAGAGACAGCAAGGGCGGTTCGTTGCTCCAGAGCCTTTCCGTTCACCCTCCCACTCCTGGGCCAGACTACACTCAATCATATGACCCACTGAAGAGATGAGTCTTCAGTAGAGACTTAAAGGTTGAGACCGAGTTTGCGTCTCTGACATGGGTAGGCAGATCGTTCCATAAAAATGGAGCTCTATAGGAGAAAGCCCTGCCTCCAGCTGTTTGCTTAGAAATTCTAGGGACAATTAGGAGGCCTGCGTCTTGTGACCGTAGCGTACGTGTAGGTATGTACGGCAGGACCAAATCAGAGAGATAGGTAGGAGCAAGCCCATGTAATGCTTTGTAGGTTAGCAGTAAAACCTTGAAATCAGCCCTTGCTTTGACAGGAAGCCAGTGTAGAGAGGCTAGCACTGGAGTAATATGATCAAATTTTTTGGTTCTAGTCAGGATTCTAGCAGCCGTATTTAGCACTAACTGAAGTTTATTTAGTGCTTTATCCGGGTAGCCGGGAAGTAGAGCATTGCAGTAGTCTAACCTAGAAGTGACAAAAGCATGGATTAATTTTTCTGCATCATTTTTGGACAGAAAGTTTCTGATTTTTGCAATGTTACGTAGATGGAAAAAAGCTGTCCTTGAAATGGTCTTGATATGTTCTTCAAAAGAGAGATCAGGGTCCAGAGTAACGCCGAGGTCCTTCACAGTTTTATTTGAGACGACTGTACAACCATTAAGATTAATTGTCAGATTCAACAGAAGATCTCTTTGTTTCTTGGGACCTAGAACAAGCATCTCTGTTTTGTCCGAGTTTAAAAGTAGAAAGTTTGCAGCCATCCACTTCCTTATGTCTGAAACACATTCTTCTAGCAAGGGCAATTTTGGGGCTTCACCATGTTTAATTGAAATGTACAGCTGTGTGTCATCCGCATAGCAGTGAAAGTTAACATTATGTTTTCGAATAACATCCCCAAGAGGTAAAATATATAGTGAAAACAATAGCGGTCCTAAAACGGAACCTTGAGGAACACCGAAATTTACAGTTGATTTGTCAGAGGACAAACTATTCACAGAGACAAACTGATATCTTTCCGACAGATAAGATCTAAACCAGGCCAGAACTTGTCCGTGTAGACCAATTTGGGTTTCCAATCTCTCCAAAAGAATGTGGTGATCGATGGTATCAAAAGCAGCACTAAGGTCTAGGAGCACGAGGACAGATGCAGAGCCTCGGTCCGATGCCATTAAAATGTTATTTACCACCTTCACAAGTGCCGTCTCAGTGCTAAGATGGGGTCTAAAACCAGACTGAAGCATTTCGTATACATTATTTGTCTTCAGGAAGGCAGTGAGTTGTTGCGCAACAGCCTTTTCTAAAAATTTTGAGAGGAATGGAAGATTCGATATAGGCCGATAGTTTTTTATATTTTCTGGGTCAAGGTTTGGCTTTTTCAAGAGAGGCTTTATTACTGCCACTTTTAGTGAGTTTGGTACACATCCGGTGGATAGAGAGCCGTTTATTATGTTCAACATAGGAGGGTCAAGCACAGGAAGCAGCTCTTTCAGTAGTTTAGTTGGAATAGGGTCCAGTATGCAGCTTTAAGGTTTAGAGGCCATGATTATTTTCATCATTGTGTCAAGAGATATAGTACTAAAACACTTGAGCGTCTCTCTTGATCCTAGGTCCTGGCAGAGTTGTGCAGACTCAGGACAACTGAGCTTTGAAGGAATACGCAGATTTAAGGAAGAGTCCGTAATTTGCTTTCTAATAATCATAATCTTTTCCTCAAAGAAGTTCATGAATTTATCACTGCTAAAGTGAAAGTCATCCTCTCTTGGGGAATGCTGCTTTTTAGTTAGCTTTGCGACAGTATCAAAAAGGAATTTCGGATTGTTCTTATTTTCCTCAATTAAGTTAGAAAAATAGGATGATCGAGCAGCAGTAAGGGCACTTCGGTACTGCACAGTACTGTCTTTCCAAGCTAGTCGGAAGACTTCCAGTTTGGTGTGGCGCCATTTCCGTTCCAATTTTCTGGAAGCTTGCTTCAAAGCTCGGGTATTTTCTGTGTACCAGGGAGCTAGTTTCTTATGAGAAATGTTTTTAGTTTTTAGGGGTGCAACTGCATCTAGGGTATTGCGCAAGGTTAAATTGAGTTCCTCAGTTAGGTGGTTAACTGATTTTTGTCCTCTGGCGTCCTTGGGTAGACAGAGGGAATCTGGAAGGACATCAAGGAATCTTTGTGTTGTCTGTGAATTTATAGCACGACTTTTGATGATCCTTGGTTGGGGTCTGAGCAGATTATTTGTTGCAATTGCAAACGTAATAAAATGGTGGTCCGATAGTCCAGGATTATGAGGAAAAACATTAAGATCCACAACATTTATTCCATGGGACAAAACTAGGTCCAGCGTATGACTGTGACAGTGAGTGGGTCCAGAGACATGTTGGACAAAACCCACTGAGTCGATGATGGCTCCGAAAGCCTTTTGGAGTGGGTCTGTGGACTTTTCCATGTGAATATTAAAATCACCAAAGATTAGAATATTATCCGCTATGACTACAAGGTCCGATAGGAATTCAGGGAACTCAGTGAGGAACGCTGTATATGGCCCAGGAGGCCTGTAAACAGTAGCTATAAAAAGTGATTGAGTAGGCTGCATAGATTTCATGACTAGAAGCTCAAAAGACGAAAACGTCTTTTTTTTTTTTGTAAATTGAAATTTGCTATCGTAAATGTTAGCAACACCTCCGCCTTTGCGGGATGCACGGGGGATATGGTCACTAGTGTAGCCAGGAGGTGAGGCCTCATTTAACACAGTAAATTCATCAGGCTTAAGCCATGTTTCAGTCAGGCCAATCACATCAAGATTCAGATCAGTGATTAGTTCATTGACTATAATTGCCTTTGAAGTAAGGGATCTAACATTAAGTAGCCCTATTTTGAGATGTGAGGTATCATGATCTCTTTCAATAATGACAGGAATGGAGGTGGTCTTTATCCTAGTGAGATTGCTAAGGCGGACACCGCCATGTTTAGTTTTGCCCAACCTAGGTCGAGGCACAGACACGGTCTCAATGGTGATAGCTGAGCTGACTACACTGACTGTGCTAGTGGCAGACTCCACTATGCTGGCAGGCTGGCTAACAGCCTGCTGCCTGGCCTGCACCCTATTTCATTGTGGAGCTAGAGGAGTTAGAGCCCTGTCTATGTTGGTAGATAAAATGAGAGCACCCCTACAGCTAGGATGGAGTCCGTCACTCCTCAGCAGGTCAGGCTTGGTCCTGTTTGTGGGTGAGTCCCAGAAAGAGGGCCAATTATCTACAAATTCTATCTTTTGGGAGGGGCAGAAAACAGTTTTCAACCAGCGATTGAGTTGTGAGACTCTGCTGTAGAGCTCATCACTCCCCCTAACTGGGAGGGGGCCAGAGACAATTACTCGATGCCGACACATCTTTCTAGCTGATTTACACGCAGAAGCTATGTTGCGCTTGGTGATCTCTGACTGTTTCATCCTAACATCGTACTATAGACCACTCTGGATAGTACCAAGCAGTGATGCTGTACTGCAAACATCTCTTGATAGTACCAAGCAGTGATGCTGTACTAAAAGACCACTCTGGATAGTACCAAGCAGTGGTGTTGTACTAAATACCACTCTGGATAGTACCAAGCGGTGATGCTGTACTAAAGACAACTCTGGATAGTACCAAGCAGTGATGCTGTACTAAAGACAACTCTGGATATTACCAAGCAGTTATGCTATACTGCAGACCACTCTGGATATTACCAAGCAGTGATGCTATACTCCAGACCAATCTGCATAGTACCAAGCAGTGATGCTATACTGCAGACCACTCTGGATAGGAGCAGAAGAACAAGGTGAGTATTTCTGAAAAACCTCATTCTGCGAAGATAGACCTCAGCCTGCGGAGAAAGACCTCAGCCTGCGGAGAAAGACCTCAACCTGTGTAGAAAGTACATGCTCTGTTTCACCGTAGCATACACATAGTCCACATCTCAGTGCATGGTCAACATGTACTCCCAGGTATTTAAGGGAGTCAACCTGCTGGATGTGTTCACTGTGAAGGACAGCCGTCAGCCACTGACCTGCGGTAAAATATCACCTCCTATGTTTTTGTAACATTCAGGACCAGAGAGTTTATGTCACACCACTACACATGGCTTTTTACACTGTCTAGATACAGTGGGAGGTGGCTGTTGTCATCCATTAGGGATAGCAGGACAGTGTCATCAGAGAACCTAATAATGTGATGCTTGGTGTTTTGACTGGTGCAATTGTTGGTGTACAGAATTAATAGGATCGGGAGTTCACACAACCTTGCGGGAATCCGCAGTTTGTGACCACAAGAGGGGAGAGAGTGTTGTTTACCTTGACCAACTGAGTTCTGTCACTGAAAAATTATTGATAGCAGTGAATGAGGTGTGGGTTAATGTACTCTTATTTCATGTTGGCTAGTAGAAGGTGTGGTTGTATGATTTAATATTACATTTTTAATTTAACCTTTATTTAACTAGGGAAGTCAGTTAAGAACAAATTCAAATGTACAATGATGGCTGACCCCGGTATGGTGGTGAAGGCAGAGGAAACATCTATAAAGAGTTCTCTGGCGTAGGTTTTTGGTTGGTCAAGGTCTTTCAGTATCAGGTGTGTGAGGGTGGTCACTGCATCCTCTGTACTAAACCAGTTTATATAGGAAACTGGTAGGGGTCCAGTTTCTATCCACAGAGAGTTTTAGGTTCGACCTGGCCAAGGCTTTCGCCTCTGTCAATCACCACATTCTTATCGGCAGATTCAACAGCCTTGATTTCTCAAATGATTGCCTCGCCTGGTTCACCAACTACTTCTCTAATAGAGTTCAGTGTGTCAATTTGGAGGGCCTGTTGTCCGGACTTCTGGCAGTCTCTATGGGGGTGCCACAGGGTGCCACAGACTCTCTTCTCTGTATACATCAATGAGGTCACTCTTGCTGCTGGTGATTCTCTGATCCACCTCTACACAGACAACACCATTCTGTATACTTCTGGCCCTTCTTTGGACACTGTGTTAACTAACCTCCAGATGAGCTTCAATGCCATACAACTCTCTTTCCCTGGCCTTCAACTGCTCTTAAATGCAAGTAAAACAAAATGCATGCTCTTCAACCGATCGCTGCCCGCACCTGCCCGCCCGCCCAGCATCACTACTCTGGACGGTTCTGACTTAGAATATGTGGACAACTACAAACACCTAGGTGTCTGGTTAGACTGTAAACTCTCCTTCCAGACTCACATTAAGCATCTCCAATCCAAAATGAAATCTAGAATCGGCTTCCTATTTCGCAACAAAGCATCTTTCACTCTATGCTGCCAAACATACCCTCATAAAACTGACCATCCTACCGATCCGCAACTTTGGCGATGTCATTTACAAAATAGCCTCCAAAACTCTACTCAACAAATTGGATGCAGTCTATCACAGTGCCATCTGTTTTGTCACCAAAGCCCCATATGCTACCCACCAATGCAACCTGTACGCTCCTTGGCTGGCCCTCGCTTCGTACTCGTTGTCAAAACCACTGGCTCCAGGTCATCTACAAGTCTCTGCTAGGTAAAGGCCTTATCTCAGCTCAATGGTCAAAATAGCAGCACCCACCCGTAGCACGCGTTCCAGCAGGTATATTTCACTGGTCACCCACAAAGCCAATTCTGGCCACCTTTCCTTCCAGTTCTCTGCTGCCAATGACTGGAACAAACTGCAAAAATCACTGAAGCTGGAGACTCCCTCTCCCTCACTAGCTTTAAGCACCAGCTGTCAGAGCAGCTCACAGATCACTGCACCTGTACACAGCCCGTCTGTAAATAGCCCATCCAACTACCTCATTCCCATACTGTATTTATTTATCTTGCTCCTTTGCACCCCAGTACCTTTACTTGCACATTCATCTTCTGCACATCTAACATTCCAGTGTTTAATTGCTATACTGTAATTGCTTCGCTACCATGGCCTATTTATTGCCCCGGGGGATGTGACCGGCCTCACACTCCAGTCCAGTTGTTGATAGATAAGAGAATATAGATACATTGTTGGACGTGAACGGAATCACATTCCAGTACAGTAGGTGATCGATAAAGAATCTAAATGAATTGGGTGCCGTGACCAGCCTCACACTCCAGTACAGTAGGTGATAGATTAGAGAATATAGATAATAGTGGATTCGACAGGCCACACACTCCAGTCCAGAAGGTGATAGATATAGAATAATGATGAATGGAGCCTTGACTAGCCTCAAATTCCACTACAGTAGGTGATGCATAGATAGTATAGACGAATAGTGGGCCGTTATCGGCCTCAAACTCCAGTCCAGTAGATGATAGATAAGAGAATATGAATAAATTGCGTGGCGTGACCAGCCTCACACTCCATCCAGTACAGTAGGTTATAGATAAGAGAACATAGATGAATATGTTGCCTTGAACGGTCTCACATTCTATTAAAGTAGGTGGTAGAGAATATAGATTAATAGGGGGCAGTGACCGGCCTCAGACTCCAGTACAGTAGGTGATATAAAATATATATTAATAGGGGGCCGTGACCAGCCTCAGACTCCAGTACAGTAGATGATAGAGAATATAGATGAGTTCGGGGCAGTGACCGGCCTTACACTCCAGTACAGTAGGTGATAGAGAATATAGATTAATAGCGGGGAGGTGACCGGCTTTACACTACAGTACAGTAGGAGATAGATAGAGAATATAGATTAATAGGGGGCCGTGACCGGCCTCACACTCCAGTACAGTAGGTGATATATAATATATATTAATAGGTGGCTGTGACCGGCCTCACACTCCGGTACAGTAGGGGATATATAATAAATATTAATAGGGGGCCATGACCGGCCTCACACTCCAGTACAAACTAAGGAGATGATTGTGGACTTCAGGAAACAGCAGAGAGAACACCCCTCTATCCACATCGATGGAACAGTAGTGGAGAGGGTAGTAAGTTAAGTTCCTCGGCGTACACATCACAGACAAACTGAATTGGTCCACCCACACAGACAGCATCGTGAAGAAGGCGCAGCATCGCCTCTTCAACCTCAGGAGGCTGAAGAAATTTGGCTTGTCACCAAAAGCACCCACAAACTTCTACAGATGCACAATCGAGAGCATCCTGTCGGGCTGTATCACCGCCTGGTACGGCAACTGCTCCACCCACAACCGTAAGGCTCTCCAGAGGGTAGTGAGGTCTGCACAACGCATCACCGGGGGCAAACTACCTGCCCTCCAGGACACCTACACCACCCGATGTCACAGGAAGGCCATAAAGATCATCAAGGACAACAACCACCCGAGCCACTGCCTGTTCATCCCGCTATCATCCAGAAGGCGAGGTCAGTACAGGTGCATCAAAGCTGGGACCGAGAGACTGAAAAACAGCTTCTATCTCAAGGCCATCAGACTGTTAAACAGCCACCACTAACATTGAGTGGCTGCTGCCAACACACTGACTCAACTCCAGCCACTTTAATAATGGGAATTGATGTAAAATATATCACTAGCACCTTTAAACAATGCTACCTAATATAATGTTTACATACCCTACATTATTCATCTCATATGTCTACGTATATACTGTACTCTATATCATCTACTGCATCTTTATGTAATACATGTATCACTAGCCACTTTAACTATGCCACTTTGTTTACATACTCATCTTATATGTATATACTGTACTCGATACCATCTACTGCATCTTGCCTATGCCGTTCTGTACCGTCACTCATTCACATATCTTTATGTACATATTCTTTATCCCTTTACACTTGTGTGTATAAGGTAGTAGTTTTGGAGTTGTTAGTTTGATTACTCGTTGGTTATTACTGCATTGACGGAACTAGAAGCACAAGCATTTCGCTACACTCGCATTAACATCTGCTAACCATGTGTATGTGACAAATAAAGATTTGATTTGATTTGAAAACTAAAAGGTATTTTGGTTTCAGTGTATTTTCTTTAAAAAAAAAAGTATATAGCCTATCAATGTGTAAGCATACTGTGTAATAAAATCGCTAAAGGTGCACTAAAAATGTGAATGTGTTTTTGCAGAGCATACAACCATGCCGACAACCATCCGTGGAGATCAGTGGACAAAGGGCTGGACAACGGATACCAACTGGGATGGGTCCCGAGGAAAATGTGGCTTCTTCATCAACATCTTTATGCTTTTGTTAATAAAAGAATGGTAAAAAATACTCTCGCCAGCCTTGATCCATACATGGGCTTACAGAACGCAAAGGTCTTTGTTTGTCAGACGAATCATTGGGTCGAAACTACAGAGCAGTACAAAACAAGAGAACACATGGTTAATGTTCTGAAAAAAATATGTATATAGATATATATATATAAAGTATTGAGATAAACTTTTGTCATTGACCAAATACTTATTTTCCTCCATAATTTTCAAATAAATTCATTAACAATCCTACAATGTGATTTTCTGGATATTTTTTTTTCTCAATTTTGTCTGTCATAGTTGAAGTGTACCTATGATGAAAATTACAGGCCTCTCTCATCTTTTTAAGTGGGAGAACTTGCACAATTGGTGGCTGACTAAATACTTTTTTGCCCCACTGTATATATACATATAGCGAAAATCAGATGTCAACATCAGCCTATCTCAGGATATATAATGAGTCAATATCTGGCCATACCATGTATGATAAGAAAAGTCAGTATGTAGTATGCTGCTGCTGGCTGCGCTCAGGAAAGATTTCTAAGAACATGTCTGCAACTTCATCATCAGCAAGCTGTCAAACTATTGTATATAAAGCACAAGCTGCTACACGCTGTTTATCAGTGCCCAAAATCACTAGTAGTAGCTAGCAGGCACATTGAGCAGGCAGGCCACGTTGGCTAAAACAGCTTATCACGTCACAGGCGATTTGCGACGTGTGCTTCTGTGTCATTTTATTTGACAACTTTTTCACTATCTATTACCAGTGTGCGCCTGTTTAGCAGTGGTTGATAGGGAATCATGTTACAAAACAAGTGCACATCGCCTCAATTCTCATTTTGCCCAAAGCAGTGGCAAACTCGAGAGCGAGTTTACTTAGGGGCCAAGTGTTTTTTCAACATGACATTGGCGACATGTTGTCTTATGTAAACAAGTCCAAGTCCGAGGCGCTGAGTAATGGACAGGTCTGATTCACTGTCTGGAGCTACATTTGGATAGAGCGCAATCAGCCCAGCTGTTTCATCTCATGTTATTGCACAAGTGGGCATGATTGTAATCCAAACCCAATCCTAATGCAAGTCGTGACAACCTCAGTTATATAAATCTCACAAAACTCAGTACCAGTTTTAGGTCAATTTGGTCGCTGGAGTAAATGTTTCTGACTAATATCGATGTATCGATATGCTGTTATCAACTAGGTAAGTTGCGTTTTGCATTCAGATGCTTTACAAAATGACTGCATAACATTTTAGAGCATAATTGATTAGATGTCCCCTATAATATAACAGACAACTTTAGAATCATGCCTTGCCCATTGAGAGAAGCATTCACTTTCTCCATCAAGGACACCATGCCATTTGGCAGACCTTGAACTCTGTGTGAACGTACTAGGTCCCAGAACATTCATTCAGTTTTCTGTTGGTTCACAGTCCAATATGTACCTGAAAACAACTAGAAGGAGTTCCAGGGGAACGTTTTTTTGGGAGCAGGGAAACGTGGGAGCACATTTTGGACTGATGTTTTCCGCTCCAGAGCAGTGACTGGTTACCATCGCAGCTGTTGTTTGGTAATTGTATTACCGTAATCAGGTCCTGGACCTGGCACTGATACTCTGCTCCAGTCAAAACACTGTCTAGGATCTAACTTGCTATGTATGATACTGTACCATTGCCCCACTTAATGAGTGAATCACAGATACAGAGTACAGAGCATGCCTAAGTCCTCTCAAGCATCCAAGAGAGAATGATCTAGTCTAGTGATCTAGTCTTGTTATTACTTATGTTCCATATGTTATTATTTTTTTAGATATTTATGTTATCTATATTTAACGTAGTGCTTCAGCTTGCTATTACTTTGTGTCACAGCGCTACATGTTTAAATAGAAGAAAATTAATTCAGACCCATGTTTGACAATATTAAAAATGTGTATTCGGTGTAGTAGTGCCATGTTTGTGTAAGGATGTTAAATAATATTCTGTTTGTGGATGAAAATCATACAGAGGAGGTGTAAGAGTTCAGCTGAACTGAAATACTACAGTATTTCTAATGTTTCTAATTGGTCGTTACATTCAATGTATCAATTAATACAAAGCGATTGCAGAGTTTGGATATGCAACACCGAGTTCATTAACGCGTTTAGAAGAGAGGGGTTATATGTTAATTAATCCCTCTTAAAATGCAGGCACAGTTTGTTAAACCTTTCTTAAAGAAGCAAAGGTTTATTCAGAAGTCTGCCCAGACCAGAATGTGATGGAGAGGAGTAGTCGATGTCCTATGCTCCCCAAGTAAGAAAAGCCTTATATTTTCATTTTAAATATAATATATAAACCAACACAGGTTTACCAAATCTATATGAGAATAAGATTGGGTAATTTTACCAATCTTAATGATAATATTTGTTGAGATTACCTAATCTTAATGGTAATATCTGTTGAGATTATCCAATTTTAATGATAATATTTGTTGAGATTACCCAATCTTAATGATAATATTTGTTGAGATTACCCAATCTTAATGATAAAGTTTTAAATTTGTAAGTTATTTGTATATTTGAAGGCACTATAAATATAGTGCTACTATTTTATTACTATATAACTACTACTATACTAGGGGTCTGTGTTCATTCTTGAAGTACACAATGTTCTTGTTGCCTCAAGATCCTGCAGGTGGAGCAGTAGTATCAGCTATGGCTCTGGATTCTTCCCTCGATGGACAAGGACAAGGACACACATCTCAACTCTCTATAGCCCTCAGGCCTTTCACTGCATAATCGTCTATCTCACTCTGTGTCAGGTTGCCAGCCACTCACCCTTGTCTGTAATAACAACTATTTTGTCTGTGCAGTATACTGCTTCTGCTGAGACATTCTCTTAGGACATTTTGTATCTACTGGCCCAAAATCAGCTTTTATTAAGTCAGCATCTCACCATATGGTCTAGTATATTCTTGTACACTCGCTCTCTTTCTCTGAGTCAACATTAATTAAATCAATGCAGTCAGACTGTAATCATGGTCATTTGTTCATTGGTCCTACCTGTAGGTATAGAGATGTGATGAATTATTATTTATTGTAATACCTTTAAAGGAAAAAACATCTGAATATTTTTTCTCCTAATCTGCAAGTCATTAATATAATCAGAGTTGATTTCATGACTTCACTGAGTTGAAATGGAAATTACTCCCATCCTAATGTCAACTGTTTCTCAGTCAGCCTATCTTAATCACCATAAAGTGATAGTTCAGCCAAATTACAAAACAGCTTGATGTTATTTGGGTAAACTATCCCTTTAAGGCCTCTTGCAATTCACCAACTTTGAGTTGAGACTACATAAAAAGCATCACATTGAATCATCTTAGATCCTGGAGGGTAAGGTTTCAGATGTTTTCAGAAGATAGGCAGGGACTGTTCTAGCTTCAGGGGGAAGCTGGTTCTGATGGTTCACGTTGTAATCTAGGAGGATGAGAACAGAGGAGAGAGCTTCTGTGAAACAGAGGAGAGCGGTTTCAGTTTAGTGAGCTGACTTGTTGGTGTCAAGAAGATTGAACTGAGAGTGATAATAAGAGAGTGGATCAGAAACAGCACACTCAAGTTTTTTTGTGTTTTGGAAAGAAAAGAAAGAATGGATACCGTCTGTAGTTTTTGACATCAGAGAGGTTGTGTGTTGGTTTCTTGAGGAGAGGAGCAACTTTGGTCATCTTGTAGTAACATAGCAAAGTTGCGGGTGTTAATAAAATCTTGATGTTGAGGTAAAAAGGTTTGTGAGTGTTATATCTGAGTGTTGATTCTAGTAGGCTTGAAATTGATGCCATCTGCGTTGAATAAATTAAATGTTATTTGAATCATTGTGGAATCAACACCATATTGCGTTGTTGATACTTGACTGCGTTCAGTTAATTTCCGTTAAATCTATCAGAGGGAAAAAGATATTGGAGGGGCCTCATTATCATAAATCCCAGCATACTTTGTTGCAGGTTGCTTTTTAGAATAGTTTGTTTTAATATCTATGTTTCTGGATGCACACTTATTTATTATACTACACAAAATAACCTAACTTATTCTAAACTAATTCAGTCTGTAAGTCGTTTCACCCGTTAATGAGGTTTTCCCGTTTTTTTATTTTTTATTTCACCTTTATTTAACCGGGTAGGCTAGTTGAGAACAAGTTCTCATTTACAACTGCGACCTGGCCAAGATAAAGCAAAGCAGTGCGACAGAAACAACACAGAGTTACATGGAATAAACAAGCGTACAGTTTAGATGGTTTAGGTAGTCTCATTTATCAATCTTTCCTACCCTGGCAGTCATTCTAACTCCAGGTTTCAGTTGATTAAAAGTTCCCAATTGTTGGATATCCTAATTCTGGCTAGATTCCAATAGGAAAAATGTAACACTTTGCAAGCCAGCATAAGGTGACTTGCTGATGTGGCCTACAAACCAGGGGTTTCAGACCAATGTGTTAGGTTATAACTTGGCAGTCGTAGTATGGTATCATCATAAAAAGCTATCTATTGTCATAAATAATAACATTTTGATGATAAAATATTAACTTAGGTACTCACTTGGTTAAGGCTACAGGACTAAAAGCCATCAAATGCAAACCTGTGCTTAGTCCCCTCCTGTACTCCCTGTTCACCCACAACCAGTGGTGGAAAAAGTACCCAAAAGCTTAAGTAAAAATACTTGAGTAAAAGTAAAGATACCTTACCTTAAAATGACTCAAGTAAAAGTGAAAGTCTTCTCATTAGAATACAACTTGAGTAAAAATCTTAAAGTACCTGATATTAAATATGCTTAGGTATCAAAGAAAAAGTATGAATCGTAAGAGCCGTAAATCCAAAAAGCAGAACCTTTTATTTGGTTTGAGTTTTTCTGAATATTCCCCTGGACATCAATGCACATTATAGGGTCGACCTCGAGAATACAATGGTTTTGCAGGTTGTCTTCTTTGCAGTTGCTCTATGCATCTCAGAGGATTTCTAACACATTAATGTAGTTCCTGGGATGTTTTACACTTTTATGATCACTTGCAAGACTGCAAAAAGGATGATCTGTAACGCCACCTCTACCTTTGGAGAGGTGAGGCCATACTGTTTCATTTTAAATGACCTGACACACCGGTGACCACAGCACCTCTTCTTCCCTCTTTTTCCTTTCCTCCTTAGCCTACCTACTATTGGAGTTCAGCATCAATATAGCCTTTGTTGGGCCTCGGCAAGAGGATGTGAGAAATCCCTTATTGTCAAAGCGCGACGCCAAGCCGGCCAGTGCTTGTTTACCCACATGTCAGTGAGGCGGGTGTCAGAGTAACGGCCCACATCCACAAGACATCCCTGTTGGGACGAGGGAGAGGAGAGAGGGTTTAGAAATGCGGGGAGAAAGGGAGACAGGGCTCGAGAGGCGAGAAGAGCACAAGCAGCAGCCTTGTGCTGTATGACCAGGGACTGTCCAGCGGGACAATCCATCATCTGTATGAGGAGAGTCAGCTGGCCTGAGCCGAGGAGAGGAGAAGAAAAAAGAAGGCAAGAAATGAGGGAGTAGAGGCAGGTTTAGAAGGGGAAACCATCACTGGTTTATGGGGAAAACTTCATCCCATGCAGACATGGGGAGAGCAGACATGAACTGACGTTTGGATTTTTTTTGTGTGTGTGTGTTGGCGGGGAGTGGGGGCATCTGACTGGGGAGGTTGTCCACAAATACATAGGTACTCAGAAACCATCCTTGCAGAGAGAGATTTGAGTCCAAAATGAAGCACTTTAAAGCAACCATACTGTGTACATAAGCCCAGTGTAACATTTTGAAATTACATTGCGTCACTCATACACTGTAAGACTTTCCTGTAATTTCAACAATAAAACAGAGTAGAATGCACATTAAAATACCTTAAATGTGTTTTACATTATTAATGCTGAACACTTAGGAAAAAAGGTGCTAAGTATAACCACATGGGGGCGGCAGGTAGCCTAGTGGTTAGAGCGTTGGGCCAGTAAACAAAAGGTTGCTTGATCAAATCCCTGAGCTGACAATGAACTGCCCATGAACAAGGCAGTTATATCCCACTGTTCCTAGGCCGTCATTGTAAATAAGAATTTGTTCTTAACTGACTTGCCTAGTTAAATAAAGGTTCAAATAAATCCTGAAGAACCTGCATTCAGAATGGCTGCTAGGGTCAGGAAGGTTGATTAGCGAGACTACCTAAGCCATCTAAACTGGAACAGCCATTTCAGTAACGGGTGCATTAAAAATACTAACACATTCGATTAGTTTAGAAAAATGCATGTTATTTATCTTTGTGTAGTATAAGATCAATCAATCTACATGCAAAAACATTTATTGAAACAACCAATTCAAAAAAATTGACCTGCTATAGAACACACTGGGAAATATGATAATGATGGGCTTGGCTTTGAGTGTTTTACTCAACCCAGAATTCCATAATACAAATTAGACCTAAATGGATGATGAGGGTGAAGAGTTTGATTTAACTTAGAAAGACAATAGTGCAATGATGAGTTTGTGTTATGCCTATTTATAGTATCAGCAGCAAATCATTCAACCATGTGATATCATTAATTTATTTACTATAACTCTATTACTACCGTCTAGTTACAGTGCCTTGCGAAAGTATTTGGCCCCCTTGAACTTTGCGACCTTTTGCCACATTTCAGGCTTCAAACATAAAGATATAAAACTGTATTTTTTTGTGAAGAATCAACAACAAGTGGGACACAATCATGAAGTGGAACGACATTTATTGGATATTTCAAACTTTTTTAACAAATCAAAAACTGAAAAATTGGGCGTGCAAAATTATTCAGCCCCCTTAAGTTAATACTTTGTAGCGCCACCTTTTGCTGCGATTACAGCTGTAAGTCGCTTGGGGTATGTCTCTATCAGTTTTGCACATCGAGAGACTGACATTTTTTCCCATTCCTCCTTGCAAAACAGCTCGAGCTCAGTGAGGTTGGATGGAGAGCATTTGTGAACAGCAGTTTTCAGTTCTTTCCACAGATTCTCGATTGGATTCAGGTCTGGACTTTGACTTGGCCATTCTAACACCTGGATATGTTTATTTTTGAACCATTCCATTGTAGATTTTGCTTTATGTTTTGGATCATTGTCTTGTTGGAAGACAAATCTCCGTCCCAGTCTCAGGTCTTTTGCAGACTCCATCAGGTTTTCTTCCAGAATGGTCCTGTATTTGGTTCCATCCATCTTCCCATCAATTTTAACCATCTTCCCTGTCCCTGCTGAAGAAAAGCAGGCCCAAACCATGATTCTGCCTCCACTATGTTTGACAGTGGGGATGGTGTGTTCAGCTGTGTTGCTTTTACGCCAAACATAACGTTTTGCATTGTTGCCAAAAAGTTCAATTTTGGTTTCATCTGACCAGAGCACCTTCTTCCACATGTTTGGTGTGTCTCCCAGGTGACTTGTGGCAAACTTTAAACAACACTTTTTATGGATATCTTTAAGAAATGGCTTTCTTCTTGCCACTCTTCCATAAAGGCCAGATTTGTGCAATATACGACTGATTGTTGTCCTATGGACAGAGTCTCCCACCTCAGCTGTAGATCTCTGCAGTTCATCCAGAGTGATCATGGGCCTCTTGGCTGCATCTCTGATCAGTCTTCTCCTTGTATGAGCTGAAAGTTTAGAGGGACGGCCAGGTCTTGGTAGATTTGCAGTGGTCTGATACTCCTTCCATTTCAATATTATCGCTTGCACAGTGCTCCTTGGGATATTTAAAGCTTGGGAAATCTTTTTGTATCCAAATCCGGCTTTAAACTTCTTCACAACAGTATCTCGGACCTGCCTGGTGTGTTCCTTGTTCTTCATGATGCTCTCTGCGCTTTTGACGGACCTCTGAGACTATCACAGTGCAGGTGCATTTATACGGAGACTTGATTACACACAGGTGGATTGTATTTATCATCATTAGTCATTTAGGTCAACATTTGATCATTCAGAGATCCTCACTGAACTTCTGGAGAGAGTTTGCTGCACTGAAAGTAAAGGGGCTGAATAATTTTGCACGCCCAATTTTTCAGTTTTTGATTTGTTAAAAAAGTTTGAAATATCCAATAAATGTCGTTCCACTTCATGATTGTGTCCCACTTGTTGTTGATTCTTCACAAAAAAATACAGTTTTATATCTTTATGTTTGAAGCCTGAAATGTGGCAAAAGGTCGCAAAGTTCAAGGGGGCCGAATACTTTCGCAAGGCACTGTAATATTATTATTGTGGGGCTTGCGAAGTAAAGGCCCCAGCTTCAATCTTCAACATAATACTTCTTCTTCTTATTAGCTGTTTTAGTAACCCATCAACTGCTCTGTATCTAGATACAGTAAATCATGTCAGAAGCTACCCGATTCATTACTTACCATCAACAGCTACAAATTCTAAGAAAACTACATCATGTTTTGAAGTTCACTTTCATTGCTTTGTCTAACAACACTATCATAAATCTAGCAAAGAAGTTATGTGGGTCAGAGTGTAGTATTTAATTAGTATTAAAGCACAATGTACTTCATGTTAGCATGTTTCTCACACTTGGTTTAACCATAATGGAGCAGTGTTGTCAAGGCTACTGTTGCCTAAAAATGCTTGCCTTGCTGAAATGTCTTCATAGACATATTCCCATGATTTGTGAATCTCTTTCGGACTGAACAGCTAGCGCAAAAATGTTGAATGCTTCCCCAGTCTGGGCGAACTACAAGGATAAAGAGAAGATTTCTAGTGCTCACAAGCTTTGTCCTACTTCTCAGGATAATGCCCTGTCCTCTAAATAACTCAACTGGCTAGTTTGCCTGTCTCTAAAGAGGAGGGCGGGCTGTATCCCTTGGATTGGATACAGCAGATTAGGAATGGTTTCTACCAATGAAAAGTTACAGCTGTTTTTCAGAGTTTAGATAGACAAAAAGTCGGTACTTAACATCTACTAATAGCTCTCTGTATCATCACTGAGCAGCCCAAACAGAGCCATTGTCACGCCCTGACCTTAGAGAGCCATTTTATTTCTCTATTTGGTTTGGTCAGGGTGTGATTCGGGTAGGCATTCTATGTTGTCTATTTCTTTGTTTTTGGCCGAGTATGGTTCCCAATCAGAGGCAGCTGTCTATCGTTGTCTCTGATTGGGGATCCTATTTAGGCATCCCTTTTTCCCACGTTCTGTTGTAGGATCTTGGTTTTGTTAGTTGCTGGTTTAGCGCTACTATACTTTACGTGTCGTTTATCTTTCTTGTTTTTTTTGGTGTTCATTTAATAAATTCAAAATGTACGCCTACCCCGCTGCACCTTGGTCTCATTCCGACGACAGCCGTAACAGAAGATGTGCACAGTGTCTCCAGTGAGCATTCACAGGCCAATGCGCTCGGTGCCAGCGCCCTGCAATTGCTGGGCGGAAGTGGGAATCCAGCCAGGACGGGTTGTGCCAGCTCTAGAGACCTCTAGAGCGCCTCCACCGCCCAGTGTATCCGGTGCCTGTTCCACGGACAGGCTTCCAGTGCTTCTCCCTACTCCGGTGAGACCTGTTCCGGTTCCACGTACCAGGACTCCAGTATGTCTCCCCAGCCTGGTAAGCCCTGTGGCAGCTCCACGCACCAGGCCTCCAGTACGTCTCCTCAGTCCGGGGAGACCTGTTCCGGCTCCACGTACGAAGCCTCTAATGATGATCCATGGCACGAAGCATCCAGTGAGGATCCATAGCCCGGAGCCTGTAGTGTTGATCGATGGCACGAAGCCAAGAGTAATGATCCATG
This sequence comes from Oncorhynchus clarkii lewisi, assembly GCF_045791955.1. NCBI lineage: Eukaryota > Metazoa > Chordata > Actinopteri > Salmoniformes > Salmonidae > Oncorhynchus > Oncorhynchus clarkii. Next base: position 970,659 of record NC_092174.1, read on the forward strand.
GCCCGGAGCCTGCAGTGAAGATCCAGGGCACGGAGCCTCCAGCGACGGTACCCAGTCCGTAGCCTCCAGCGACGGTCCGCAGTTCGGGTCTCCAGCGACGGTCCGCAGTCCGGAGCCTCCAGCGACGGTCCAAAGTTCTCAGCCTCCAGCGACGGTCCGCAGTCCAGATCCTCCAGCGAAGGTTTCCAGTCTGGAGCCTCCGGTGACGATCTGCAGTCCGGAGCCTCCAGTGGTGGTTCCCAGTTCAGAGCCTCCGGCGACGATCCATGGTCCGGGTCCTCCGGCAACGTTTCACGATCCATGGTCCGGTTCCACAGAAGCCGCCACCGAGGGTAGATGCCCACCGGGACCCTCCCCTATAGGTTCAGGTTTGCGGCCGGGAGACTGCGCCTTTGGTTAGGTCAGGGTGTGATTTGGGTGGGCATTTTATTTTGTTTATTTCTTTGTTTTTGGCTGACTATGGTTCCCAATCAGAGGCAGCAGTCTATCATTGTCTCTGATTGGGGATCATATTTAGGCATCCATTTTTCCCACTTTCTGTTGTGGGATCTTGGTTTTGTTAGTTGCTGGTTTAGCGCTACTATACTTTATGTGTCGTTTATCTTTCTTGTTTTTTTTATGTTCATTTAATAAATTCAAAATTTACGCCTACCACCCTGCACCTTAGGCTCATTCCGACGACAGCCGTAACAGCCATACAGATACTCACAGAGCAGAGGGCAACAATTTAGACGAGAGTGAAGAGAGTGACGATAATTACTGACCATAGCCACACAAATATTGACCACATAACTGAACCACACAACTACAGACCACAATCCCAAAACTACTGAACACAAACAAAAGATTCCAACCACACATCTACTGACCACAACCACAGAACTTCTGAAAACAACCACACAACAACTGACCACAACCACACAACAACTGACCACAACTCCTGACCACAACTATTAACCACAACCACAAAACGAATGACCTCAACTACTGACCACCAACACTGACCATAATGACACAAATATTGACCACACTACTGAACCATACATCTACAGAACACAACTACACAAATACTGACCACAATGACTGAACACAATTACTGACCACAACCAAACAACTACTGACCTCAACTACTGACCACAACAACTGACCACAACTACTGACCACAACCAAACAACTTCTGACCAGAACCTCATAATTTTTGACCACAACCACTGAAAAAAACTGCTGACCACAATCTACAGACCATAACCACACAACTACTTCATATTATTTTGCACTCTAATCCTCTTGCACCATTTAAACTAGAAATGCCATTCAAACTTTATAATGTGTAGACTGATCTGGATTAGGTTGCTTGCATTTTTTGATAGCATTTGTACTTTTTGTACTACAACAATATTTACATGAGCTCCCAATGCATTTCAATGGCAATAACGTGCTTAGACTTACTGTCACGAATTACTAAGGTGGGTGGAATCAGGCGCAGAGAGCAGGTTTCAGTTACTTGTCAGTTCATTCTCCGGCGCACAAACGAGGGTCACGCCAACACACAGGGAGAATAAAATACCCAGCCCTAACACAGGACCAAAATAGTCAAGAGAATAAAACACACGAAAAACCACCATATTACAGGATAACAAAAACAATCCCGCACAAAACAAGGGCGGGACAACCTACTATATATAAGGACGCTAATTAAACTAAAATACACACAGGTGAAACTAATAAGACAAAACCAACAGACAAACGAAAAAGGGATCGGTAGTGGCTAGTAGAACGGTGACGACGACCGCCGAGAACCGCCCGAACAGGCAGGGGAGCCAACTTCGGCGGAAGTCGTGACACTTACTTGGGGGAAATATGTAAATTCATCTCCTACAAAATGTAAGCTATCAGCGCCAATGTCAGGTTTTGTGCTACTGGTGTAGAAATCAGGTGCAGGAGAGCAGAGAGTTGTGATCAGGCACACACTTTATTTGGCAGAAGCAAACAACAGATGGACACAACTGCGTCAAACAAACCTCCAGCCAAAGGCAGAAGTGAAAAGCGCAACAACGTCACAAAGATGCAAAATGTTTAACAATTAAACATACTATGGGTTTAACATGGTACCCGGAGAAAAACCAGCCTGGCGCATCACAAAGCAATTCCACACAAAGACATGGGGGGAACAGAGGGATTATATATGTAGTGTGATTAGGGAATGTAAACCAGGTGTGTAGGGAAACAAGACAAAACACATGGAACAATAAAAAGTGGAGCGGCGATGGCTAGAAGGCCGGTGACATTGACCACCGAACGCCGCCCGAACAAGGAGAGGAGCCGACTTCGGTGGAAGTCCTGACAGCCAAACTAACATTGAGAGGTTCACAATGACCCAATTTAAAAAGATTGTATCTTAAATTTGGTAAGAAGAGATAATCCTTTGAAGGATTAGCCCCCCCCCCTTTAAAAAAAAATAAATTCACCTAAAATGACATACCCAAATCTAACTGCCTGTATCTCAAGCACTAAAGCAAGGATATGCATATTCTTGCTACCATTTGAAAGTAAACACATTGAAGTTTATAGAAATATGAAAGGAATGTAGTAGAATAACACAATAGATCTGGTAAAGAAAATACAAAGAAAAAAAACAACCATTCTTTTGTATTTTTTTGTACCATCATCTTTGAAATGCAAGAGAAAGGCCATAATGTATTAATCCTTTGGCCATGGTGTCATGGCATTAGTGTCTGTGCAAAGTGTTAGACTGATCCAATGAACAATTGCATTTCTGTTCAAAATTTTGTATCAAGACTGCATCAACGTGTCACGGGCGTCGTAAGAAGTGGACCAGAGCGCAGCGTGGTGAGCATACATTTTTGTTTATTTCAGTAAATATCGCCAACAAAACAAAGACACAACCTTGAAGCTTAACATAGGCTATAATGCTTCTAACAAAGTCAACTTCCCACAAACACAACAGGGAAAAGGCTGCCTAAGTATGATTCCCAATCAGAGACAACGATAGACAGCTGTCCCTAATTGAGAACCATACCCGGCCAAAACATAGAAATAACAAAACATAGAAAACAGAACATAGAATGACCCACCCAAATCACACCCTGACCAAACCAAAATAAAGACATAAAAAGGCTCTCTCAGGTCAGGGCGTGACACAATGTGCCAGTCAATGTGCCTAATTTGTTTATTAAAATCTTTTCATGTTCAAAATTGTGCACTCTCCTCAAACAATAGCATGATATTATTTCACAGTAATAGCTACTGTAAATTGGACAGCGCAGTTAGATTAACAAGAATTTAAGCTTTCTGCCAATATCACATATGTCTATGTTCGTGTTACTTACAACCTCATGCTAATCGCATTAGCATACGTTAGCTCAACCATCCTGTGGAAGGGACACCCATCCCAAAGAAGATACATTTAGATATTTCTCCCAAGTAAGTCTATGGCACGTTATTGACATTGAAATTCATTTGGAGCTCATGTACAAATTGCTGTAGTACAAAAAGTACAAATACTATCCACTTTTTTTTCAAGCATTCTAATCCAGATCAGTTTACACATTATAAAGTTTGAATGGCATTTCTAGTTTAAATGGTGCAAGAGGATTAGCGTGCAAAATAATAATAAGAAGTAGTTGTGTGGTTATGGTCTGTAGTTTGTGGTCAGTACTTATGTGGTCAAAAGTTGGGTGCTTGTGGTCAGTAGTTGTCGTCCATAGTTGTCATCAGTAGTTGTGTGGTCAGATTGTGTGTGGTTGTGTCAGTAGTTGTGTATTTGTGGTCAAAAAGTTTGTGGACACACACCTACTGACTACAACCATAGAACTACTAACCACACAAATACTGATAGCAACCTCACAACTAGACCGTAACCACACAACTAGTGACCACAACTACTGACCAAAACAACTGACCAAAAGTCACACAACAATTGACCACAACCACACAACTATTGACCACCACTACACAATGTCTGACTACAGCAACACAACTACTAACCACAACCACACAAATTCTGACCACAACTACTGACCCCAACAACTGACCACCTCACAACAACTAACCACAACCACACAGCTAGACAATATCCACACAACTGATGACCACACCTAGTTGCCACAACCACCCAATGATAGACTACAACACCACAACAACTGACAACAACTACCGACAAAAAACACACATTGTCTGACAACAACCACACAACTGCTGACCACATCTGGTGACAACAACCACACAACTACTGAGCACAACCACACAATCATTGACCCAAACCAGAAAACAACTGTCCACAACTACACAACGTCTGACCACACAACTACTGACCTCTCAACTGCTGACCTCTTAACTGCTGACCATACAGCTAGACAATAACCATACAACTGCTGACCCCATCTAGTTACTTTGACCACACAACTATTGACCACAACACCACAAATATTAACAACATATTCTGACAAGAACCACACAACAGCCTACCACATATGGTGACAACCATATGGTGACAACAGCTAAACTTCAACTGATCACAACCACACAATGTCTGATCACAAGCACACAACTTCTGACCACAACCACAACACTACCCCCAAGCCATAAGACTCCTGAACAGGTAATCAAATGGCTACCTGGACTATTTGCATTGTGTGCCTCCCCAACCCCTCTTTTTACGCTGCTGCTACTCTGTTTACTCTACTCAGTGGGGCAAAAAAAGTATTTAGTCAGCCACCAATTGTGCAAGTTCTCCCACTTAAAAAGATGAGAGAGGTCTGTAATTTTCATCATAGGAACACTTCAACTATGACACACAAAATGAGATTTTTTTCTCCAGAAAATCACATTGTAGGATTTTTAATGAATTTATTTGCAAATTATGGTGGAAAATAAGTATTTGGTCAATAACAAAAGTTTATCTCAATACTTTGTTATATACCCTTTTGTTGGCAATGACAGAGGTCAAACATTTTCTGTAAGTCTTCACAAGGTTTTCACACATTGTTGCTGGTATACAGGGCAAAATATGTATATATGTACCTTTTGCAAAAAAAAAAATTAAGTTGAAGCTGCTATGTTTTGGAGCAAGCTTCTCCAGCCAAGCACAATTGAAACACAAGGTAAGCAATACAGTTGATGGGTTAGAGCAAAAAGAAGGGGCCTACTTTCACCTGTCCTGTTCTTCTAGATTCAGTGAGAATAAAGAAAATGAGACAAGGAAAGTATCATGACTAGAGAATCATGACGTGCCCTCTGGCTGGCTGTTTGCTCCAGCTGCTTGGCTCATCTCTCTGTCCTAGATTCTGGTTTCCTCCGGGCAGACAGATTGGTATAACCCTCCAGGTTCCACTTGGCAACGACAACAGCTGGGGGAATCAAACACGGCCCACTTTTCTGGAAACACAGGAAGCAAACAGGGATTGTGCCTATCCAGCTAAAGGGGAACCGAAAGGGTGTTAGACTCTGGTTTAAAAGTAGAGCACTATATATGTAAGGGAATACCCCCCTGAATTGGACAAAAATGAATGGCAAGATATTGGCATTGGACAAACCATATACACAATGTCCAATACCACCCAAAGCGGCGTTGATTCGTGCAAAGTATATGGCAAATGCCATATGGCAATTGCCAATTGTAACACTTCAAAAATCCAACAGGGGGCGAGTGCGCTCCACCGGGGTTTTTCATATTGGAAATGCAACCCAAGTCAACATCCAAAAGCAAAATTTTGAAAAAATGATTTTTTTTTCAAAAACTTATCACCCCTTAAAGTGCTTTCTGGGCCGTTTTTCGAAATTCTTTCGATTTTTTTGTCAATTACACATGTGTAAGAACTGTATGAATATACTTTTGTCCAATTTTGTTATCATATTTTTTTTTTTTTAAATTACATGCGCATAAGGCATATGTTTTGTCCATTTGCAATATGATTTCATAGGAAGTCAAAAGTCAAAAGTCAAAAATGTCAAAATTTGGTAAAAAACTTCACACACCCTTAAAAAAGTGCTTTCTGGACCGTTTTTCAAAATTCTTTCGAATTTTGTGTCAATTACACACGTATAAGAACTGTATGTAACATACTTTATTCGTATTTTATTGTCATCATTTTTTTATTTTTTTTAACTTGTGCATAAGGCATATGTTTTGTCCATTTGCAATATGATTTAATAGGAAGTCAAAAGTCGAAAATGTGATTTTTTTTTTAAACTTTAAAAACTAAAAAAAGTGCTTTCTGGACTGTTTTTCGAAATTGTTTCAATTTTAAGACAATTAACCATGTGTAAGAAGTGTATGAATATACTTTTATAAAATGTTATTATCTGAATTTTTTTTTTTTACTTGTGCATAAGGAATATGATTTGTCCATTTGCAATATGATTTCATAGGAAGTCAAAAGTCAAAGTCAAAAGTCAATTTTTTTGGGGCCAAAATTGACTGTACTGATGAACTCGGGATGGCCGGGCAGTGATAGTTGTTCATTTCCATCACTCGTTGTGTTGATTTCATCATGTCCATTTGGTGATGTTTTTTCACTTTAGAATCATATTGCAAATGCACGTGCATTTGCAATATGTTTCAATGGGCATATACCATCACGAATTTGTCATGCTATAAAAATCCTGCAGGAATGTGAAATTGACTGGCCCGATGAACTCGGGATGGCTTTGCAGTGATTCTGGTTCATCTCAATCGCTCGTTTGGGTAGATTTCAGAATGTCACTTTTGGTGATGGTACCTCACTGTTTAAACATATTGCAAATGTACAAGAGTCAAGTGGACAAGAGTCCATCAGTCAATTAGATATCATTCTGACACCAAACTGATACAAACTGACACCAAACCCACTTTTTCCAACTCGTTTAGTAGCCAACTATTACATACTTCAGAGCTGGCCCAAAATTCACAACTCCTTCGGTTCAAACCATAAAAAAAAACATAAAACACGTAGTTACGTTCTAGCTGCGGGTCCATTTCTTATGTTATGTGTTGGCCTAGCTGAGGCGACCCCGAATCCCAAGTTTCGGCTCGATAGGTCATTTGGTGTCCGAGAAAAACCCTAATTGGTGCTGAAAATCCACTATTTTCCATGACTTGCTATGGGGTCCTTGAACGAGCTATCGGACAGAAACGTTGGGGTCCGTCTCTATGGGCCGAGCCGGTTTCAATGCACCTAGCCTTGCGTCTCTGAGACTTTTCTAAACGTCTTCATTTTCGTGATGGTCAAAATGAATTGAAGGTATTGCAAATGTACGAGGCTGTTTCTCGGTCCGAGAACCGTCTAGAGCCACGTAACTCACCACGCATCATCGACCGGAGGTCTAGAACAGGTTTCCAAAGTTTCGGAACTCTAGGTCTGACGGTTATTTTTAACTCGAACAAAGCTAACTATTGCAGCCACTGTCTGTCTCTACGCACCCCAATACGTCCCTCCTTCCAAGTTGTGTTTTAGTGTGATTTTTTTTTCCTTTGAATTTTTTTGGGAAAAATGACTGATTTACAGTTCATGGGGGTTGCCTAATCACATATATTAAGTTTTGGACAGATCTGACTTTTTTAACCCTTCGAAACAGCCCCTGAGACACCAATTATGGCACTTCCGGTTGGCACAGGAAGCTATAAATCAACACATATCCTCATTGGGGTATGTTGTTACAGAATCCTGAGTTTTAAGTCCTTACGTTTAGAACTGACTGATTTACACAGGGTTGAATGCACTATGTCTGTCAAACTGCAGGCAGGGTATGGGTAAACACTGATTTTAACCACTTCCGGTTGGTCCAGGAAGCTTAGAATCAACACAGGTAGACCTCATAGTGGCCTGATGGACTGGTACCGAAGACAGGTTCATACGGCATTCATAACCCATATAGACTTCAGGTTGAAATTAGGGGTGCAGGCAATGTATTCCTATGGGGAGAGAAGTCAATGCAAACTGTTTGATGTAAACACCTTCTTTAAACTATTAAGGGTTAATGCCACACGGTCAAGGTTAGGCTTGCACGGATCGAGAGGACCTTAGGAACATTCCTGTGGTGGAATTTTTCTTCTCACCCTAACGGTTCTCTCACTCTCACCCAAAATCAAATGACGTTGTGGGGCAGGCTTCATTTTGGGCCTACTATTCTAATGGTCGCTGCGCCTAGACCGAGCGAGCTACGGTCAAGCGGGATATCTCGTTGAACTCGGCACGGCCTAGGGATTATGGTAATGCCATTTCCTGCTCTCTGTGTCTTTAAGCACCGCACTTTATCACTCCATCCTTCCTGTGTGTGTGTGAGGGAGCTTTTCTTTGACATCTGTTGGGAGAAATGACTGATTTACAGTTCAGAAGGGTTACCTAGTCACACATATGACATTTTGGAGAGATCAGACTTTTTTAACCCCTCGAAACAGCCCCTGAGACACCAATTATGGCACTTCCGGTTGGCACATATCTTGATTGACATAGCCACTTACAGAATCCTGAGTTTTAAGTCTTTATGTTAAGAATTGACTGATCTACACAGGGTTGAATGCACTATGTATATCAAACTGCAGGCAGGGTATGGGTATACACTTTTAGGGTGATTTTAACCACTTCCGGTTGCTCCAGGAAGCTTAGATTCGACACAGGTAGACCTCATAGTGGTCTGATGGACTGTCATAGAAGACAGGTTCATAAGGCATTCATAACCCACATAGGCTTCAGGTTGAATTTAGAGGTGCAGGCAATGTATTCCTATGGGCAGAGAAGTCAAAGCAAGCTGTTTCAAGTAAACACCTTCTTTTTACTGTGAAAGGTTAATGCCACACGGTCAAGGTTAGGCTTGCACGGATCGGGAGGACCTCAGGAACGTACCTGAGGTCGAATTGTGCTTCTCACCCTAACGGTTCTCTCACTGCCACCCAAAATCAAATGACTTTGTTTGGCAGGCTTCATTTTGGGCCTTCTTTTTTTCAAGTGCCCTGCACTCAGAACGAGCTACGTTCAAGCGGGGTGTCTCGTTGAACTCGGCACAGTCTGGAGACTATGGTGATGCCATTTTTTGTGTTGATTTCAGAATTACATTTTGGTGATGGTCCCTCTCCGTTTAAACATATTGCAAATGCACAAAAGTCAACTAGCAAGTCAGTGTCCATCAGTCAATTAGATGTCATTATGACACCAAACGGATATCAATTGACACCAAACCCACTTTTTCCTACTCATTTAGAAGCCAACTATCACATATGTCAGAGCAGGCCCATAATTCACAGCGCCTTCGGTTTAAAACATAATAAAAAGGTAAAACACATAGTTACATTCCCATTATGCCAAACCTACGCTCACCAAGTTTCGGCTTCGAAATATTTTCCGTTTTCGAGATAAGGCCCCGTCGTGATTCATGATGTTTTGCCAAATTGCCATATGATTCCGTATGCCCTCTTGTGGGAATTTCCGGGATAGCGGAAAAATGGTCCAAAACTTGTTTATTTTATAAAACGGAAACCGAATGTCCGACAAAGTTCATTTGATGACTTCCCGGTAGGTCCGGCCCTACCGCACGGCCCGACGCCGACCGCGAATTTTACAAACGATTTCGGACGTCTAGTAAGGGACCGTACATTTGCAATATGGACTTTTTCACTAATCATACACGAAATGCCAAAATGTTCCCTTAAGGTATGGAATAGGGTGTCATTTGGGACACAAAGTGGATTACAGAGTGGAGATGAGAGCTTTCATTCAATTCAAAAAATCACATTGATATGTCAAATTTCTTATTTGATTTCAGAAAAATTTAATATAATAGATTTTAAAACCAAAGTGTAATTTATCATTCCAATCAGTAAAAGCACTTCGGGTGGCCAACAGCATCATCCCGCTTTTTACGTGTATAGCCATGGGTGTAAACTCCCTCCTGCCCTCTCCACTTGCTCCAATCTCACCCAGATATCACATATCGGGTAATATCAAGCCTGGTAATATCATCCATATACTATCAAGAAAAACATCTGCATCCAACCCATTAACTTGCTGTGTTTATGGGTTGGACACACACACACACACACACACACACACACACACACACACACACACACACACACACACACACACACACACACACACACACACACACACACACACACACAGTACATCACACCACAATAACCATACACAGCATTAAGACAATTACTGCCCATACAAGGCATTTCTGTCCTCAACAACTATTGTTCCGGTGCCAGTCCCTGCATAGACCAATGCTAGGAGAGGGCAGGAAATCACTCATCTATCTTGGCGATAAGGCACAACTGGCATCTTGGGTACACAAAGAACAAAGCCCAGGTGCCAACTTTGTTTCCTGTTTCTAAACGTATCTCTGTCATTCCCCCTCACATAACCCTTATCACCTACAGAGTGGTGGATTGCACACTTTTATCAGCATACACAATGCAGGTGGAGAGCAAACGAGCTAAAGTTTGATCAGTGAAACTCAAACAGTATGCAGGTGTAGGAGCCAGGGCCTTAGGAGCGACTGACATTAGGGAAGAAACAATATATTTTTTAAATGGTTTTAAGCTTCAACATTCATAATCTTATTCAGTACATGAGGGCACATTTACTCATGATATCCACAGGTATTTTTTATACTCTGAACTTTACAGTTTTTTGTTCCAGCCCTTCACTAACACCTAATTCAAATAATTGTGGTCTAAATTGAAGACTTCCCCACAGTGCTATCTACTGGGACAGAAATCACATCATTATTTTGGAATGAGCTTTCCTAAGTTACAATGTCCTGACAAATCTGCAATAACATGGGAAAATCTATTTCTATCTAACATTGTGATGTTGCACACGTCAAATCAAATTGCATTAGTCACATGCGCCATATTCAACAGTGAACCTTACAACACTTTAACCTTACAGTGAAATGCTTACTTACGAACCCTTAACCAACAAAGCAGTTAAGCAAATTACAGATAAGAAGAGTCCGGAGAGTCAATGTGCGTGGGCACCGGTTAGTTGAGGTACTATGTACATATAGGTAGAGTTATTAAATTGACTATGCATAGATTATAATAACAGAGAGTAGCAGCGGTGTAAAAGAGGGGGAGGGGGGGACAATACAAATAGTCTGGGTAGCCATTTGATTAGATGCTCAGGCGTCTTATGGCTTCGGGGGTAGAAGCTGTTTAGAAGCCTCTTGGACCTAGACTTGGCTCTCCGGTACTGCTTGCCATGCGGTAGCAGAAAGAACCATCTATGACTAGGGTGACTGGAGTCTTTGACAATTTTTAGGGCCTTCCCTAAAGTAGTTCTAAACTTGTGACTGCCTTCCTCCTTTAGGCTTGGTCAAATTGTAGAAGTAAGAGTAGAAAAACTTATCCTCTCATTTTAACTAGTAACACCAACCCCAATGGTGCAACAAATAAGGTGAAATTAATCAATATTGAACAGAACACAGTATGGCTGTATTTCCTGCATTTTTCATCAGATGATAAAATGTTTTACCTCCGAAAGGTAAGTGAATATTTATGATACTATTTATGACAAATGTTGACTCCCCAATATGGCGGATATCTTTTTGGCTGCTTTGTTGTCTGAAAGCTGTACTCAGATTATTGCATGGTTTGCTTTTCCGTGCATGGTTTGCTTTTCCATGCTTTTCCGTAAAGCTTTTTTGAAATCTGACACAGCGTTTGCATTAACTTACTCTGTTTATAATATCTGTTGTTACAGGGCTCATATGTGAAACTATTCTAAGTGAACATTTTCTTTCACAGTGACACTGACTCCGAATGGCAGCCCGCAGGGCCAAGGTCGCCATCCCCCACTGAAGCTGGTTCATCCAGCTGCTGACACAAGTGGTGTTCTACTTTTTTCAATTTCCGCCTGAAGACATACCCAAATCTAACAGCCTGTAGCTCAGGCACAGAACAAAGGATATGCATATTATTGGTACCATTTGAAAGAAAACACTGAAGTTTGTGTAAATGTGAATTGATTGTAGGAGAATAACACAATAGATCTGGTTTAGATAATACAATGCAAATTGTTTTCTTATTTTTTTTATTTTTGTATCATCATCTTTAAAATGAACAAGATAAAACAAACATTCAGATAGGATGATGGAGACAATTTCAGTGAAAAATATAATAGGGCAACAGTACTTGTGCAAAGTTTCAGAATGACAACTTCCAAAATGAGTGTGCTACATGACATTTATCATGAAGTCACCCAGGTGTCCCACACAAGTAGCCCAAATGTACCCAAGTGGCCAAATTGGTGAAGGTATACATTTTGAAACAAATAACTATATACAAAATACCAAAATGGTATTCTAACACACCCCCCCAAAAAATGGACAAAAAATATGGGGAAAAAAATATGAAGAAAAAAATAAATACACTTACAAAATAACATGGGTAACTATTTACACACTTTCAATATTTGGAAGACCCTGAGTCCTCTATCAAATCAAATGTATTTATATAGCCCTTCGTACATCAGCTAATATCTTAAAGTGCTGTACAGAAACCCAGCCTAAAACCCCAAACAGCAAGCAATGCAGGTGTAGAAGCACGGTGGCTATGAAAAACTCCCAAGAAAGGCCAAAACCTAGGAAGAAACCTAGAGAGGTACCAGGCAATGAGGGGTGTCCAGTCCTCTTCTGGCTGTGCCGGGTGGAGATTATAACAGAACATGGCCGAGATTTTCAAACGTTCATAGATGACCAGCAAGGTCAAATAATAATAATAATAATAATAATAATAATCACAGTAGTTGTAGAGGATGCAACAGGACAGCACCTCAAGAGTAAATATGAACAGTTTAGGGTTCCATAGCCGCAGGCAGAACAGTTGAAACTAGAACAGCAGCAAGGTCAGGTGAACTGGGGACAGCCAGGAGTGCCAGGTAGTCCTGACGCATGGTCCTAGGGCTAAGGTCCTCAGAGAGAGAGAAAGAGAGAATTAGAGAGAGCATACTTAAATTCCCACAGGACACCGGATAAGACAGAATAAGTACTCCAGATATAACAAACTGACCCTAACAGACACATAAACTACTGCAGCATAAATACTGGAGGCTGAGACAGGAGGGGTCAGGAGACACTGTGGCCCCATCCGATGAGACCCCCGGACAGGGCCAAACAGGCAGGATATAACCCCACCCACTTTGCCAAAGCTCTACACAATATTGTGCTGCTGATGCCAGGTGCCATAGCAGTCTTTCTGCTGTAAACAGAGGGTCACCAAGCATGTGGCGCAGGTGATGAAGGACTTAATTTTGCAAAGAACACAGCGACGCCTCCATGCTGTGCCCTTTTGGCCCTGAGGCACATCCATGCCTGCAGAAATACATTTGGGCAGATGAACACCACTTGTGTCAGGAGCTGGATGAACCAGCTTCAGTGGGGGATGGTGACCTTGGCCCTGCGGGCTGCCATTCGGAGTCAGTGTCACTGTGAAAGAAAATGTTCACTTAGAATAGTTTCACATATGAGCCCTGTAACAACAGGTATTATAAAACAGATATATATAGAGTACAGGGAACATAAGGTTGAATATAGTATGACAGACCAGCTAGATCTACTGTCTTTATTATATTACAACAGACCAGCTGTACCTACTGTCTCCATTTCACTTTGGACAATGTTGTGGGCCTTCCCTCCCCTCAACAGCCTCAAATAGGCTATTTAGTGTGGGTTGGGGTGGGGCGGCAGACACACGCATCTCACATTTCATGACATTACATGTTTATATATTGCTTCTAAAATAAATAAAAAATAAAAAATAATATTTTATATTATTAATTTCAAACAAGGGCATTAGCATAAGAAGAACTTACTTATGTCCTCTCCCGTTAAAAAAATATTCCTCCACTTGGGAATCGCTAAATGAATCGTCCTACAACAATCTCTGTGTCACATTCCCAATCAATTTATTCTAAAATTGTGTGTACATCCATTTATCTAGACTTAGATTTAGCTTTCCCTGACTTAGTCTTCATAATGATTGATATATGAACAGCTGAATATGCGAAACAACGATGTGCGTAATATGTGTTGCTCCTTCCGGTATGAAACTTCAATAGCGAATTACTCTCTTTACCCCGGAGCTTACTACATGGGTTGGTCTTGCAACACATAAACATGACCTATTGCCGTTTACCTCAGCTCATTGGCTATCTACCCAGCTAGATTTCAAGACGATCAGTGGTCATTGGGTTAAAATACAGTCAATCAACGAAACAGCGGGCAAATCATTGGTGCACAATGATGTCATGACTTGTTGTCTTCAAATCGGTTTCTTTCAGTCAATACGTCCCGCGAAATGACCCATCAGGTTTGATTGTGTTACAAACAAACCAGTTGATTGCAGTGAAACCAAACGTTCTGTGTGGGTTATTTACCTGGAATGTGTCGTCGAAAATGGAATGAGACGGAATTCACAACACAAGTGGTTCACAAAATGTTTCGTGTTAGGCTATAAAAACAGATTTTATCAAACAAAATATCATTCATTGTGTAACAATGAGCATCGGGATTGCAAACAGACGAAGATCGTCAAAGGTAAACGATTTATTTTAATGCAGTTTGTGATTATGTTACGCCTGTGCTGGTTGAATTTTTTTTTTTTTATGGGGCTACACTCAGATAATCGCATCGTATTCTTTTGCAGTAAATCCTTTTTTAAATCTGACAACGCAGTTGGATTAGCAAGATTCTAGGCTTTCGATACATGTGAGACACTTGTATTTTCATGAATGTTTAATATGACTATTTATGTAGCGACCACCGTATGTTGTGGAATTTCGTCTCGCTACCGGGTTCCATGCTCAGAGAGGTTAATAAAAACGTGTGACCAACAGGGAACTCTGGGTGAGTTTGGTGCTGACTCACCTGGGGTGACCGAGAAGTGTTCTGCCTGCCCTCTCGACTTCCAGACGAGCTCCTCCAACACCGGTCGGAAGTGTGTCCTCTCCGAACACAGCTGGTGCAGGAGGAGCCTCCTCTCCGGACCCCCTCCCTGCGGCCCCCCCTAACTCCATAGGTATGGGAGCGGGAGGGCCAGGAGGTGGAACTGACAGGGCCCTTTCTGAACGCCCACGGGCAGCTAGCGGATTGTCCAGTCGGATGGACATGTCTATGAGCTCATCGAGGGAGAGAGTGGCGTCCCGGCAAGCTAGCTCCCTGCGGGTGTCCTCCCAGAGGCTAAACTGGTAGTGGTCCATCAGGGTCCTGTCATTCCACCTCACCTCAGCGGCCAAGGTCCAGAACTCCAGTGCGAAGTCCTGCGCGCTCCTCGTCTCCTGCCTAAGGTGGAACAGCCGTTCACCCGCCGCTCGGCCCTCTGTAGGGTGGTCGAACACGGCCCAGAAATGGCAGGTGAACTCTGGGTAGTGGTCCCTTGCAGAGTCTGGGCTATTCCTAACCGCGTTGGCCCACTCCAGGGCTCTGCCCATCAGGCAGGAGACGAGGACGCTCACACACTCTTCACCCAAGGGTGTCGGCCAAACTGTAGCCAGGTATAGCTCGAGCTGGAGCAAAAATCCCTGGCACCCAGCCGCCTCTCCATCGTACTCCCTCGGGGGTACGAGACAAAGTGCGCTGGGGCCGGACGCCGCCGGAGGAATGGGTTGAGTCGTCGAAGGTGGTGCTGGAGGTGAGGTAGGGAGACCACTCTTCTCCCATCGCTCCCATTCTCTCCATCATTTGGTCCATCGCTGACCCGATACGATGGAGGATGGCCGTATGATGGAGGATGCGCTCCTCCATAGATGGAAGAGGAGTGGCCGCTGCTCCTGCTGACTCCATGTAATGGTGCAGGCTTCTGTCAGGTCTTCTAGGCGTAGTGGGTTTGGAGTCAGGCGCAGAGAGCAGAGGGTTAGGACAATCGTATTTATTCCGGTACAAAACGGCCACGCCAAAAACACTAGGCGCATAAAACTGACATGCCCAAAAACAGGACCCAAACAGTCCGGAGAAAATAAAATACAAATGCACATCCACAAACTAACAGAGGAAGAAGCCAGCACAAAAACAGGCGGGCATACTCGGCTTAAATAGCCCTAACCAAAGCCCAAATAAGAAACAGAAAATACCCAAATAAGAAACCAATAAGACAAAACTAACAGAAAAGGAAAAGGGGATCAGTGGCAGCTAGTAGACCAGTGACGACGACCGCCGAGCGCCGCCCGAACAAGAATCCCTCCTTCGGTGGGAGTCATCACAGGTTATAATATGAAGATTTGGCTTGGAAAGTTTCTTGCCTGGTCACAGACAGCTGATGTGTTGTGCACTGAAGTCCACAAGCAAAGGGAAAAGGTGAGAGGAGGAGAGCATGTCAGAAGGAATTAATGAGCAAAGTGATCATGCGGTTTGTATGTGGCTGCTATTAAAGTGAACTGTGTGTGTGCATTCATTCGCCCAATTTTGTTGAAAAACTTTTTTAAACGCAAGCAAATGGATGCAAACGAGGAAAAACAAACCTGAATTTGTACAATATCAACTATAGTTTGCAGCTGTTGGACTAATGATTACACCTTAGTTAAAAACCTCTTCATCCTACCCCCTCCTTTTTCGAACATTCTGTTAAAAATCGTGCAACTTTTCAGCGTCCTGCTACTCATGCCAGGAATATAGTATATGCATATGATTAGTATGTGTGGATAGAAAACACTCTGAAGTTTCTAAAACTGGTTAAATCACGGCTGTGACTATAACAGATTGTGTGTTTCATCGAAAAGCGCAAGAAAAACTGCTCTCTGAAAGCTAAAAATAATTTCCATGCGTCACTTTCATGAGTTGTTAAAAGGGCACAAAATTAATTATGCATGCATTTCCTACAGATTCCACACGATGTCGCCATTGTCGTCATTTTCCAGGGAGTTTTTTGTTGGTAAATCCAACTAACTGGATTCAATTTCTTCCGGTCTCCGCCAGGATGTTGTGAAGTGCACATTTTCAGCCATTGATTTGAAGACGAGGAGCTATTGAATACACATTGCCCTGTAATCATTTTGATAGATTATAAACGTTTACTAATACCTAAAGTTGGATTACAAAAGTATTTCGAAGTGTTTTGTGAAAGTTTATCGTCGACTTTTTTAATTTTAAAAAATGACGCTGCAAAACAATGTTTTTTTCTGAATTACACAGCTTCCATAGAAAGCTATTTTGGGTATATATGGACCGATTTAAACGAAAAAAAGACCCAATAGTGATGTTTATGGGGCATATAGGAGTGCCAAGAAAGAAGCTCGTCAAAGGTAATGAATGTTTTATATTTTATTTCTGCGTTTTGTGTAGCGCCGGCTACGCTAAATCTTTGTTTACGTCGCATTCAGGCATTTTGGGGTGTTGCATGCTATCAGATAATAGCTTCTCATGCTTTCGCCGAAAAGCATTTTAAAAATCTGACTTGTTGGCTAGGTTCACAACGAGTGTAGCTTTAATTCAATACCCTGCATGTGCATTTTGATGAACGTTTGAGTTTTAACGAGTACATTTAGCATTTAGCGTAGCGCATTTGCATTTCCAGGTGTCTACTTGAGACATCTGCGTCTCAAGTAGGAGCAAGAATTTAAGCTAGATGGTGCCGAAGAACATGGCTGCTCCAATTGTGCTATTTTGTTATTTTTTTTGCGTATTTTTTAAAACATTTTTTAAGGCTAGGGGGCAGTATTCGGAAGTTTGGATGACTGAGTTGCCCAAAGTAAACTGCCTGTTACTCAGACCCAGAAGTTGGGATATGCATATGCATGGTAGTATTGGATAGAAAACACTCTAAAGGTTCTAAAATTGTTAAATGGACCCCGGGGTACTCTGATCGGGGTACTCACGGTTTGTTTCTTACCTATGCATAGTCACTTCGCCCCCACATACATGTACAGATTACCTCAAATAGCCTGTACCCTCACACACTGACTCGGTACCGGTGCCCCTGTATATAGCCTCGTTATTGTTATTGTGTTCCTTTTAATTAATACTTTTTATATTTGTCTATTTGGTAAATATTTTCTTCTTCGTGAACTGCACTGTTGTTTAAATTTAGATTTTGTGTCACTGGCCAACACACAATACCCATCCATAATGTCAAAGTGGAATTACATTTTTTGAAATTCATTGCAAATGAAAAGCTGAAATGTCTTCAGTCAATAAGTATTCAACCTCAGGTTTAAAAAGTTCAGGAGTAAAAATGTGCTTAATGGCTGTGATTTGAGAAAACTGAGGATGGATCAACAACATTGTAGTTACTCTACAATAATAACCTAAATGACAGAATGAAAAGAAGGAAGCATGTACAGAAAAAATAAATCCAAAACATGAATCCTGTTTGCAAAATGGCACTAAAGTATAACTGCAAAAAACGTGGCAAAGAAATTAACTTTACATCTTGAATACAAAGCATTGTGTTGGGGCAAATCCAACAGAACACATCACATTTTCAAGCATGGTGGTGGCTGCATCATGTTATGCATATGTGACTCATTTCAGGAAACTTATCAAAATACGTTTTTACCTTGAAATGCCTTGTGGAGTATGAACATTCATGTGCCTTAATAACAAACTTGTTTGCCATCGGTAAATACGAATGAAATTGTAAAATTACGAGCCTAGTTGGTTTGGCCACAGAAAAAGCCAGGAACCTTCCCACTAGCTATGATTGGCTGAGATAATGGATGAGCTGGACATGCTGGGAGATGAGTTTGGATTGGTCTGCCATGTAGCATGGTTCTGTCTATAACTTGAGCTGTTCAGTATGTGTTGACAGTCCTTTCTACTATGCCATATTTGAAAGATATAACATTAGCCATCGAGAACTATAACAAAGGGCTGCTCGGTTTTTGTAGTTAATCCTTTCAAACACTGCTTGTTTGAAAGGATTACCTACAAAAACCGAGCAACACTGCTTGTTTGAAAGATAATAAGTGTTGTTCTACACTTTCTGGAGGAGAGAGTTTTGAAATCAGTGGATTATCCGATGGAAGCAGAGTATGATAGCTAACGCGATGGAGAAAATTCTGCCCTTTGATTGCAAATATGCAGAGGGAGCCAATGTGACAACAAACATAAGGCTGTTTGGGCAACCATGGCATCTGTGACAGAGAAGGATAAATGTTCACCCATGTATACAGGTAAGAGAGTCTAGCTAGCTACATTTTCAGATGTTATAAGTTTCTAATTTTGTCAGAAAGTTGTTTTCGTTGCAAGTTTAAGTGTATTGTTAGCTAGCTTGCTTACATTAGCTGGCTGGCTCACAAGCAAACATTTACGCGTATGATCTGTGTAATAATAATATTACTATCTCAGAAGTATTTGCATTGCTAGTTAGCCTAATGTTAGCTAGCTAGCTAACATTGAATGTAGTTGGTTAGCTACTGTCACATTCTGACCTTGAGTTGGGTAGGTTGTCTATGTTCCTTTTTCTATGTTTTGGGATTTCTGTGTTTGGCCTGGTATGGTTCTCAATCAGAGGCAGCTGTCAATCGTTGTCCCTGATTGAGAACCATACTTAGGTAGCCTGGTTTCACTTTTGAGTTGTGGGTGATTATTTTCCGTGTCAGTGTTTTGTTCAACACGGAACTGTTTCGGTTTTGTTTTTTCAAGTTGCTGTTTATTGTTTTGTTCAGTGTTCATTATTCTTATTAAAAACCAAAGAACACTTACCACGCTGCGCTTTGGTCCTCTCCTTCATACAACGACCATTACAGAATCACCCACCATCAAAGGACCACGCAGCGTGGTAAGGAGTAGCACTATCTGGAGGAGGTGACAACATGGGAGGAGATAGAGGAGACAGAGAGACAGAGAGACAGAGAGACAGAGAGACAGAGAGATAGACAGAGGGTCGGTCAGCCAGGTAGGGTTTGGCAGGCTCGAGACCTCCAGTGCGCCTTCACGGTCCGGTCTATCCGGTGCCACCTCCACGCACCAGCCCTCCGTTGGCAGCCCCCCGCACCAGGCTGTCTCTCCGTCTCCTCCCTACAGGTGCTACCCGCCTCTGCAGTGCTGCCAGAGTCTTCCTCCTGCCCAGCGCTGCCAGAGTCTCCCATCTGTCCTGAGCTGCCAGAGTCTCCCATCTGTCCTGAGCTGCCAGAGTCTCCCGTCTGTTCTGAGCTGCCAGAGTCTTCCGTCTGTCCTGAGCTGCCAGAGTCTTCCGTCTGTCCTGAGCTGCCAGAGTCTCCCGTCTGTACTTAGCTGCCCGAGCCGCCCGTCTGTCCTGATTTGCAATAGCCGCCTGTCTGTCCTGAGCTGCCAGAGACGCCCGTTTGTCCTGAGCTGCCAGAGCCGCCCGCCAGTCAGGAGCTGCCAGAGCCGCCCGCCAGTCAGGAGCTACCAGAGCCGCCCGCCAGTCAGGAGCTACCAGAGCCGCCTGTCAGTCAGGAGCTATCAGAGCCGCCTGTCAGTCAGGAGCTATCAGAGCCGCCTGTCAGACAGGAGCTGCCAGAGCCGCCGGTCAGTCAGGAGCTACCAGAGCCACCTGTCAGTCAGGAGCTATCAGAGCCGCCTGTCAGACAGGAGCTGCCAGAGCCGCCTGTCAGTCAGGAGCTGCCAGAGCCACCTGTCAGTCAGGAGCTGCTAGAGCCGTCTGTTACTCTGGCGCTGCCGGAATCGCCCTTCACTCCGGATCTGCCGGAGTCTCCCGCCTGTCCGGTGCTGCCGGAATCTCCCGTCCGTCCAGTGCTGCCGGAATCTCCCGTCTATTCGGGACCAGGAGCTGCCAGAGCCGCCGGTCAGTCAGGAGCTACCAGAGCCGCCTGTCAGTCAGGAGCTATCAGAGGCGCCTGTCAGACAGGAGCTGCCAGAGGCGGTTAAAGAGGCGGAGAGAGACTATGGTGGAGTGGGGACCACGTCCCGCGCCAGAGCTGCCACCGCGGACAGACACCCACCCAGACCCTCCCCTATAGGTTCAGGTTTTGCGGCCGGAGTCCGCACCTTTGGGGGGTGGGGTACTGTCACGTTCTGACCTTAGTTCTTTTGTTATGTTTTTGTTGTAGTATGGCCAGGGCGTGAGTTGGGTGGGTTGTCTATGTCGCTTTTTCTATGATTTGGGATTTCTGTGTTTGGCCTAGTATGGTTCTCAATCGGAGGCAGCTGTATATCGTTGTCCCTGATTGAGAACCATACTTAGGTAGCCTGGTTTCACTTTTGAGTTGTGGGTGATTATTTTCCGTGTTAGTGTTTGTGCCACACGGGACTGTTTCGTTTGTTTCGATTTTCGTTTGTTCTTTCACTTTGTTATTTTGTAGTGTTCAGTTTTTCATATTAAAAGCTATGAACACTTACTACGCTGCAAATTGGTCCGATATCTCTTACTCCTCGTCGGAAGAAGAAGACAAAACAATACTGAAGAAGAAGAAGACAATACTGTTATGATCACACCACGTCTCGTTAATCATAAGCCTTAAGGCATGTTAAGGTGTAGCCTAAGCTGCTGCAACATTTGTTTAAAGGGTGATTATGTGTTATCACCTTTGCTAAATAAATACCGGAGGAAAGTGGAAAGCCTACTTGAGAACACAATAAAAAATATGCTGCATCAACCTCTCTTTTTATTCACACTTTTAATGGATGATGTGATGGAAGCAATCAAATCATTCTGAATTGATTTCGACATTGGTTGGAGGATGTCCTCCGGAAGTGGTCATAATTACCATGTAGGTCTATGGAAGGTGGTAAGGCCTTCAAGCCTTCTAGGTTTTTGTATTGAATGTAATGTAGCCAGAGGAGGACAGGAAGTAGCTGTCCTCCAAGTTCAAGTTATCTTTATTGTCCCAATTAGGAAATTTGTTCTGCAGTGACAACCATACAACCAATATACACATAACATTAAACAATGAGATTGATAAAAGGAGCAATCATTGTGAAAAGTGCAAATAAATAGGCATTTCTTTTCATGTGCAGATTAAGAAAGCGTATGGCCTGTGGGATACAATTGATATTGTATCTGTTGTTCTTGAGTTTGGGAAGTCTAAAACGACAATCTGAGGGGAGAAGCGCACAATCGTCAAGGAGGAGGTGATCAGGACGGTCTAGGATACTATTAGCTCTCCTCACCACTTGCTTCCTGAATGTCACTGAGAGCTGTGCCTGTTGCACCCCGATGACCTGGCTGGCCACCTTAACCACCCCGTCCAACCTATTTTTGTTGCAAACAATTGTGCTAGCCTAGAGTGTGTTGTTGAGACTACTGTAGAACTTCATTGCAAAACAGTGTGTTTTAATCAGGTATTCGGTGACGTGAATATATTTAGTATAGTTTTACCTATAAAGGAAACGTTTTTTTTATGTTTCTTTATATACAATTTTTCTGAGATTCACTGAGTAGGATGGTCCTCTCCTTCCTCCTCTGTGGAGCCTCCACTGCAGAGACCCATGACAATCATATCAAATCCGACCCAGACCGGTTCTGGATTCTGGGTTCGCATTCTGGATTCTGCCCTGCTCGGGTCCCGGATCGGGTTTCAGGTATTCCGGTACAGGTGGACCTCTAGCAATCGGTACCAGTGCACCAAGTCTGGAACCAACAGGACCCTGAACAGCTTCTACTCCGAAGCATTAAGACTGCTGAACAAGACTGCTAAATTGCTAATGGACTACCAAATGACCACCACTGACTCGATGCACACACACTGGATCCACACACTCACAAACACTTACACTGACACCCCAACACACAAACTACATATTCTCACACACACATAACACGCTCACACATGCATACTGACGACACACACACACACACACACACACACACACACATAGCTAACTCAATTACCTCGTACCCCTGCACATCGACTCGGTACTGGTACTGTATAGAGCCATGTTATTTTTACTCATTATTGTTATTCGTATTATTTATATTTATATATTTTTCATCTTTACTTTTACCTCTGCATTATTTGGAAGGACCTGTAAGGAAGCATTTCGCTGTTAGTCTACTCTTATTGTTTACGAAGTATGTGACAAATACAATTTGATTTCATGATTTGATTCATTGTCATTAGCTGCTACAGCTAACCTCATTTAATAATGTTTATTGCACCAATTAGTATTGATTTTTACATACAAGATCTAGGGCAACTGTGCCTCAGAGTGCTTGGTTAAACTCCTTCCTGGATTGCCCTGTCCGGGCTGGGTATATGTAAAGCACTTTGTGACAACTGCTGATGTAAAAAAAAAAGGCTTTATAAAAATACATTTCATTGATTAATAATGAAACCCCTCATTGGCTTAAACAAGTTCACAAAACATGCACACAGTGTTTGTAGGCCTACAGCATGTGCCACCTCTACCTGTCCTGATTAACGTGAGTTCCACTTCTCTCTGTTGTTGTAGCTTGGTGGGGGGCCCAGGAGCTTTTCTCTGTGCACCATGAACCTGTATAAGCTGCCCATACCTTGCCAGCCCCGTCATATCAGTGTGAGTACCTACCACCATGTGTTTATTCCAGTGTCATCATAAAACCATAACAATAGTCATGGATTTGCAACAAGAACAGTGAGTGTTGTGTTGTGGTTGTATGTCTTTATTTCGTGAATCTAGCTGAACTGGACTACTTTTGAATTGGAATTATTCTCTAAACATGACTTACAAAATGTAAGCCTATGCAACATGATTCAATTAAAAACAGTTCTGTAGCAATGTAATTTGTGCAGTTGGCTATAGGGTCAATGCATTATCACTGCACATTAGCTATTCTTGAATTTCCCTACCAATGCTGTTCTTCTCAGACCATTTTGAAATTACATTTAAAACATTTAGGTATATGATTACATAGGTAATATACAGTACCAGTCAAAAGTTTGGACACACCTACTCATTTGAGGGTTTTTCTTTTTTTGTACTATTTTCTACGTTGTAGAATAATATTGAAGACATCAGAACTTTGAAATAACACATATGGAATCATGTCGTAACCAAAAAAGTGATAAACAAATCAAAATATGTTATATATTTGCGATTCTTCAAAGAAGCCACCCTTTGCATTGATACCAGCTTTGCACATGCTTGGCATTCTCACAACTAGCTTCATGAAGTAGTCACCTGCAATGCATTTCAATTAACAGGTGTACCTTGTTGAAAGTTAATTTGTGGAATTTCTTTCCTTCTTAATGCATTTGAGACAGTCAGTTGTGTTGTGACAAGGTAGATTTAGTAGACAAAGATAGCACTATTTGGTAAAAGACCAAGTCCATATTATGGCAAGAACAACTCAAATAAGCAAATAGAAATGAAGGTCCATCATTTATTTAAGACATGAAGGTCAGTGAATCCGGAAAACGTCAAGAACTTTGAGTTTCTTCAAATGCAGTCACAAAAACCATCAAGCACTATGATGAAACTGGCTCTCACAAATAAATGCGTCACAGATTTCAAGAAGCAGACACATCTCAACATCAACTGTTCAAAGGAGACTGTGTGAATCAGGCCTTCATGGTCGAATTGCTGCAAAGAAACCACTACTAAAAGACAACAATAAGACGAGGAGACTTGCTTGGGCCAAGAAACAAAAGCAATGGACCAGTGGAAATCTGTCCTTTGGTCTGATGAGTCAAAATAGATTTTGGTTGCAACCGCCATGTCTTTGTGAGACGCAGAGTAGGTTAACGGATGATCTCTGCAAGGCACACTTAACCATCATGGCTACCACAGCATTCTGTAGCGATAAACTATCCCATCTGGTTTGCGCTTAGTGGGACAATCATTTGTTTTTCAACAGGACAATGACCCAACACACCTCCAGGCTGTGTAAGGGCTATTTGACCAAGAAGGAGAGTGATGGAGTGCTGCATCAGATGACCTGGCCTCCACAATCACCCAACCTCAGCCCAATTGAGAAGGTTTGGGATGAGTTGGACTGCAGAGTGAAGGAAAAGCAAGCAACAAGTGCTCTGCATATGTGGGAACTCCTTCAAGACGGTTGGAAAAGCATTCCAGGTGAAACTGGTTGAGAGAATGCCAAGAAAGTGAAAAGCTGGCAGCAAGGCAAAGGGTGGCTACTTTGAAGAATCTCAAATACAAACATATTTTGATTTATTTAACACTTTTTTGTTTACTACATGATTCCATATGTGTTATTTTGTAGTTTTCACTGTTATTCTACAATGTAGAAAATAGTGTAAAAATAAAGAACTGAACACTACACAAAATAATAATGAAGAGAAAACAAAACAGTTCTGCCAGGTGAACAGACACTAAACAGAAATTAAACACCCACAACCAAAATGGGGAAATCAGGCTACCTAAGTATGGTTCTCAATCAGAGACCACGAACGACACCTGCCTCTGATTGAGAACCATACTAGGCCAAACACATAGAAATATAACAACCTAGAAAAAAGAACATAGACTACCCACCCCAAATCACGCCCTGACCAACCTAACACAAAGACATAAAAAAGGAACTAAGGTCAGAACGTGACAACCTAGTTGGTTTAGCCACAGAAAAAGACAGGTACAGTCTCGCTAGCCAAGATTGGCTGAGATAATGGATGGGCTGGACATGCCAGGAGATGAGTTTGTATTGGTCTGCCATGTAGCATGGTTCTGTCTATAACGTGAGCTGTTCAGTATGTGTAACTGAGCTATTCCGTCATCATGAAGTGCTTTGAGAGACTAGTCAAGGACCATATCACCTCCACCCTACCTGACACCCTAGACCCACTCCAATTTGCTTACCGCCCAAATAGGTCCACAGACGATGCAATCTCAACCACACTGCACACCGCCCTAACCCATCTGGACAAGAGGAATACCTATGTGAGAATGCTGTTCATTGACTACAGCTCTGCATTCAACACCATAGTACCCTCCAAGCTCGTGATCAAGCTCGAGACCCTGGGTCTCGACCCCGCCCTGTGCAACTGGGTACTGGACTTCCTGACGGGCCGCCCCCAGGTGGTGAGGGTAGGCAACAACATCTCCTCCCCGCTGATCCTCAACACTGGGGCCCCACAAGGGTGCGTTCTGAGCCCTCTCCTGTACTCCCTGTTCACCCACGACTGCGTGGCCACGCACGCCTCCAACTCAATCATCAAGTTTGCGGACGACACAACAGTGGTAGGCTTGATTACCAACAACGACGAGACGGCCTACAGGGAGAAGGTGAGGGCCCTTGGAGTGTGGTGTCAGGAAAATAACCTCACACTCAACGTCAACAAAACTAAGGAGATGATTGTGGACTTCAGGAAACAGCAGAGGGAACACCCCCCTATCCACATCGATGGAACAGTAGTGGAGAGGGTAGCAAGTTTTAAGTTCCTCGGCATACACATCACAGACAAACTGAATTGGTCCACTCACACAGACAGCATTGTGAAGAAGGCGCAGCAGCGCCTCTTCAACCTCAGGAGGCTGAAGAAATTCGGCTTGTCACCAAAAGCACTCACAAACTTCTACAGATGCACAATCGAGAGCATCCTGGCGGGCTGTATCATCGCCTGGTACGGCAACTGCTCCGCCCTCAACCGTAAGGCTCTCCAGAGGGTAGTGAGGTCTGCACAACGCATCACCGGGGGCAAACTACCTGCCCTCCAGGACACCTACACCACCCGATGTCACAGGAAGGCCATAAAGATCATCAAGGACATCAATCACCCGAGCCACTGCCTGTTCACCCCGCTATCATCCAGAAGGCGAGGTCAGTACAGGTGCATCAAAGCTGGGACCGAGAGACTGAAAAACAGCTTCTATCTCAAGGCCATCAGACTGTTAAACAGCCACCACTAACATTGAGTGGCTGCTGCCAACACACTGACACTGACTCAACTCCAGCCACTTTAATAATGGGAATTGATGGGAAATGATGTAAATATATCACTAGCCACTTTAAACAATGCTACCTTATATAATGTTACTTACCCTACATTATTAATCTCATATGCATACGTATATACTGTACTCTATATCATCGACTGTATCCTTATGTAATACATGTATCACTAGCCACTTTAACTATGCCACTTTGTTTACATACTCATCTCATATGTATATACTGTACTCGATACCATCTACTGTATCTTGCCTATGCTGCTCTGTACCATCACTCATTCATATATCCTTATGTACATATTCTTTATCCCCTTACACTGTGTACAAGACAGTAGTTTTGGAATTGTTAGTTAGATTACTTGTTGGTTATTACTGCATTGTCGGAACTAGAAGCACAAGCATTTCGCTACACTCGCATTAACATCTGCTAACCATGTGTATGTGACAAATAAAATTTGATTTGTGCCGATACCGTGCCTTTTTGAAAGATATAATGTTAGCCATCGAAAACTACAAACGTTTTGCTACTTTTCTCAACAACATTTATGCGCTGAATTGACTTGACACAAAGCTGTCCACACAAGATGTAGCTACAAAGTACACAGAGTTAAATGGTTCCAGTCTGCAATGAAGCATTCATCCATGTACGGGTAAGAGTCTAACTTTCACTAAACCCGTTCCATACAAATGTGCAAAACCGCAACATTCAAACGAGGCTGCCAAGAAAACTAATGGGACTATAGCGACTGTGTTGACATCAAAACATGGGGTGTGAACTACGTTTCTATTCAAGCGTTGATTGACATGGTAATGGAAGAAACTGACCCCTCCGACGCTGTACGTGACATCGTGACGTGTCATGGCGTAATGTACAGCAGGCATAAAGCAACTAATTCTGTCTTAAAACCTCTCTCCACCAGGTGTAGCACTTCTCTCACAGTTTTAAAACAAGGAAGGGACAGAGAAAGGGTAAGGGTGGATACCTAGTCATTTTTTGCGTAATCATTGAGAGCTATCATGACTCAAAAGCCGCTGTTTAATTCTGAAGATCACTTTAGCACCGCCCCCCCCCCCCCCCAAAAAGTTACAATTCGACACAAGCCTTCAAATAGGTATGTAACGACATATTATATAAACTCTTTATAGTGTTTTATTTAAATTTTAGAGGCGATAAGGTGATAAGTCGGACAGATCGAGTGAAAATAAGCCATTCCCCACATGAAATCTCTCTGGTAGTGCCCCAGTCCCAGCAACATCAAACTGTTTTAGAGACTGACAAGACAGGGTCTGGTAGTGCTCCAGTCCCAGCAACATCAAACTGTTTTAGAGACTGACAGACAGGGTCTGATAGTGCTCCAGTCCCAGCAACATCAAACTGTTTTAGAACCTGACAGACAGGGTCTGGTAGTGCTCCAGTCCCAACAACATCAAACTGTTTTAAAGAATGACAGACAGGGTCTGGTAGTGCTCCAGTCCCATCAACATCAAACTGTTTCAGAGACTAACGGACAGGGTCTGGTAGTGCTCCATTCCCATCAACATCAAACTGTTTTAGAGACTAACGGACAGGGTCTTGTAGTGCTCCAGTCCCAGCAACATCAAACTGTTTTAGAGACTGACAGACAGGGTCTGGTAGTGCTCTGGCCCCAGCAACATCAAACTGTTTTAGAGACTGACAGACAGGGTCTGGTAGTGCTCTGGCCCCAGCAACATCAAACTGTTTTAGAGACTGACAGACAGGGTCTGGTAGTGCTCCATTTCTCCCCTGTCAGAATAACCAACAGATGACGTGGAAAACATATTAACTCATGTAGAAATGGCGCTATGGTTACTTAGAGAAACCTAATTTATATTCCTTTTACTCCGCTTTATTCAAGTTTATACAACATTTCATATCCTACTATTCTGATGGATTGGTGACTGTCAGAAAACATGGTTGTAATGTTCATCATTTGGTTGTTATTCCATTGGTTACCTCTAGGCAGATGCCTCAGCGTCAGAGTGGCCCACACTCATTGAATATGGCACTTTTAAATATTAGAGGAATCACTAGTAAAACCTTTCTTGTGAATGACCTCATTACTGAGCGCAAGTTGATTGCTTGTTTCTCACTGAAACATGGCTGTCTTGAGACTGTACTGCTGCTCTTATTGAAGCCTCCCCTTCGGAATACAGCTTTTCATTCTCTATCAGAAAAGGGAAAAGGGGTCGGGCGAAAGCCTACATTTTTACTAATGCTCTCAGCTGTAAGGACATTTATTTTGGCGACTTTGGGTCTTTAGAGCATCATGCTATACTGTTTAAATGTCAGCCACCAGTGGTGGCCATTACCATTGTATAGACCACCAAAGCACTTTCTTTACTGATTTCTTTGAACTATTGTCTATTGCCCTTGAGAACCATGATAAAATCATTGTGTTGGTATTCCTGTTGACAAAGAGACCGACTCCAAGGCCATTGAATTCATGAATCTTTTGAGCTCTATGGACTTTAACCAACATGTTTCTGGGCCCACTTATAACCACCCTCATACTCTGGACCTGGTTAATTACCGAGAGGCTTTCTATTGACATATCCTCTATTGTTGATGTTGCTTTATCTGATCACCGCTGTGTATTTTTGACTACATTTTATCTTGTTGCACAGAGTAATACTCTACACATTATTAAGAAATGCTATCTGACCTCTGAAGTTGCTACACATTTTATTGAGTGTATGAACAATTCTCCATCACTTATTCTCCCTTCCTCTTGTGATGATTTAGTTTATCACTTTAATAGCAAATGAAGGGCAACCATTGATGCCTTAGCTCCAGTAACGTTGAAAAAGGTCACATCCAAAACAGAGGGCCCCTTGGATGAGTCAGGAAACTAATCAATTTAAGAGAAATTGCAGAAAGGCAGAGCGGAAGTGGAGAAAGTCAAAGTTGCAGGTCCATTATGATATTCTGAGACCAACTTGGCATATACAACAAGGCAATTAGAAATGCCGAACAGGCTCATTTTTCTAACTTGATCACTAATAATCAGAATAATTATAGAGTGCTCTCTTTGACCATGGATAGCCTAATAAATCCTAAAACCGCAAATCTATGTGAACTTTCCTCCACAACTAAATGTGATGAGTTTGTGGCAAATTTTAGAAATAATATAACAAACATTAAGCTGGGTATCAGTCAAGCAAGACCAGATGAGAAGTTTGATGATGATATGTGCTGAAATCTACCATGCAAAGGCACTATGGATTTATTTTCCCTGGTTGATACAGACATGCTCAGGAAAGTGATATCACAACTTAAGCCTTCTACCTACCGTCTCGATCCTATCCCCACCACCTTCTTCAAAACAGTTTTTAATTGCCTATCTGAAGAAGTGCAAGCTTTGGTTAATCACTCCCTGTTCATAGGCACTTTCCCCACTGCACTAAAAACTGCTATGGTGAAACCCCTTCTGGTAAAAAGTAATCTAGATTCTTTAGCTATTAGTAATTTTCAGCCCATCTCCAACCTTCCATTCTTAAGCCATTTTCCACAACTTTGTAAGTATGCTTGGGGTCATTGTCCATTTTGAAGACCCATTTGCGATCAAGCTTTAACTTCCTGACTGATGTCTTGAGATGTTGCTTCAATATATCAATTGAATTTGAAGGTAGGCCTTGAAATACATCCACAGGTACACCTCCAATTGACTCAAATTATGTAAATTAGCCTATCAGAAGTTTCTAAAGCCATTACATAATTTTCTGGAATTTTCCAAGCTGTTTTATTTAAGGCACAGTCAACTTTGTGTATGTAAACTTCTGACCCACTGGAATTGTGATAGCGTGAATTATAAGTGAAATAATCTGTTTGTAAACAATTGTTGGAAAAATGACTTGTGTCATGCACAAAGTAGATGTCCTAACCGACTTGCCAAAACTATAGTTTGTTAAAACCTCTCTGGGATAGGCGGAAGACTAGCCTCCCACCTGGCCAATAGCCAGGGAAAATGCAGAGCACCAAATTCAAATAAAATACTATAAAAATCAAACTTTCATTAAATCACACATGTAAGATACCAAATTAAAGCTACACTCGTTGTGAATCCAGCCAACATGTCAGATTTCAAAAAGAAAAGATGCTATTATCTGAAGATAGCACAACAGTAAACAATGAGAGAGTAGCATATTTCAACTCTGCAGGCGCGACACAAAACGCAGAAATAAAATATAAATCATGCATTACCTTTGACAAGCTTCTTTTGTTGGTACTCCAATATGTCCCATACACATCACAAATGGTCCTTTTGTTCGATTCATTTCATCCATATATATCCAAAATGTCCATTTATTTGGCGCGTTTGATCCAGAAAAATACAGGTTCCAACTTGACCAACGTCACTACAAAATATCTCAAAAGTTACCTGTAAACTTTGCCAAAACATTTCAAACTACCTTTTTAATACAACTTTAGATATTTTTAAACGTAAATAATCGATACAATTGAAGACGGGATGATCTGTGTTCAATACAGGAAGACAACAAACTCAAGCATGCTTTCTGGTCTTGCGCAACTATCAAACAGTACACATGACATGACACTTGTTCAAGATGGCCGTACTTCTTCATTACACAAAGGAATAACCTCAACCAATTTCTAAAGACTGGTGACATCCAGTGGATGACTGGTGACATCCAGTAAGAACGGCAAACAAGTCCCTTAGAAATCTGGTTTCCCAAGGAAATCTCATTGAATAGACAGTGACCTAAAAAGAAAATTATTCTGAATGGTTTGTCCTCGGGGTTTTGCCTGCTACATAAGTTCTGTTATACTCACAGACATGATTCAAACCGTTTTAGAAACTTCAGAGTGTTTTCTATCCAAATCTACTAATACTATGCATATCTTATATTCTGGGGATGAGTAGCAGGAAGTTGAATTTGGGCACGGTATTTATCCAAAAGTGAAAATGCTGCCCCCTATCCCGAAGAAGTTTTAACAAGAAATTTGTGGAGTGGTTGAAAAACGTGTTTTAATGACTCCAACCTAAGTGTATGTAAACTTTCCGACTTCAACTGTAGACATAACTGATATAGGCAGAAAGCTTAATTTATTGTTAATCTAACTGCACTGTCCAATTTACAGTAGCTATAACAGTGAAATAATACCATGCTACTGTTTAAGGAGAATGCACAATTTTGAACATAAAGTTATTAATAAACAAATTAGACACATTTGGGCAGTCTTGATTCAACACTTTGAACAGATATAAAATGGTTAATTGGATCAGTCTAAACTTTGCACATATACAAAATCTAAATTGCACCTGGGCTGGAATAATACAGCATGCATTTAAAATATTATGGAAAATTATAAATATATTTTCCCAAATCTAATGTGTTTTATTCTCCTACATTAATTTAACATTTCCACAAAATTCAAAGTGTTTCCTTTCAAATGATCAGATGCATATCCTTGCTTCAGGTCCTGAGCTACAGGCAGTAAAATTTGGGTATGTCATTTTCGCCGAAAGTTGAAAAAAAGGGTCCGATCCTTAAATTAAGCAAAATTCTGGAGGAATTGGTTTTCATACAGCTAAATATTTTTTTACGTGCCAACTGTGTTTTTGCAAAATTTCAGTCAGGTTTTAGGACCCACCACAACACAGAGACAGCCTTAGTTAAAGTGGTAAATGATCTTAGAGCCAACACAGATGCCAAATAGCTCTCTGTCCTTGTACTCTTGGATTTAAATGCTGCATTCAACACTGTTGACCATGATGTCCTTCTGGACAGACTGGAGAGGTGGGTTGGCCTCTCCGGTCCAATTCTAAATTGGTACTGTTCAGTTTATATATGTTACCTCTTGGCAGCATTATCAGAAAGCCCAGCATTGATTTTCACTGCTACGCAGATGATACACAACTTTGCATTTCTGTGTCACCAGAGGATTTTAGCTCTACGGATAAATTATTCGATTGTACTAGTGATTTAAATACTTGGATGGCTCACAACTCCCTCCAGCTAAATCAGGACAATACCACGGTACATATTGTTGGAGCCATAGCACAGAGAAGGAATCTGTCCGCATATGTTAATTCACAAGCAATAAAGATAAAACACCAGGTAAAAAATGTAGGTTTTATTTTTTTATTCATAACTTCATTTTGAATCACGTTAGGAATGTGACCAGCTTTTTACCACCTAAGGAACATTGCCAAGGTGCGGCCGTTTCTCTCTCAGGCTGATACAGAGAGATTCATCCATGTTTTTCTTACAAGCAGGCTTGACTACTGTAATGCTCTCCTGTCTGGTCTACCAATGAAAGTCATTGGTCAGCTGCAAAACATACAGAATGCTGCAGCACAGATACTGACCAAGACCAGACAGAGAGCTCACATTACACCGGTTTTAAAGGTCTCTGCACTGGCTGCCTGTGAGTTTTAGAATTCATTTAAAGATTTTTCTATTGGTTTTTAAATCAATTAACGATTGTGCAGCCTAATACATGTCAGACAGCTTTTAAATGATGCACCCAGTAGGTCCCTCAGGTCCTCTGGCCTTTTAACTATCCCAAAGCCTGGGACCAAGATGCATGGAAAGGCAGCCTTTAGTTATTATGCCCCAGCCCCTGGAATAGCCTGCCAGAGAACCTGAGTGGGGGCTGAAAATGTGGACATTTTTTAAAGAAATCTTAAAACTCACCTTTTTGGCTTTGCTTTTCTTTAGTCGTTCAGTTTTAACGTTTTTTCATTTTTATCCTGTTATGTTCGTTGTTTAGTACATATTTCAACAAAAATACAATTTTCTTCCTGTGAAGCACATTGTGTTGCATTCCATGTCTGAAATGTGCTGTATAAATAAAGCTTAATTTGATGTATGATTAATGTTTCCTTTTGACAATAAATGCTTCTACTGAAAACATCTTTAAACATGTCTTTAGACTTCATGGAGGTTATGGGGGTGATGCTGTTGCCCATCAGATTTCATATTATGCCAATATGTCAAAGTTATCAATTAGGAGAATGGTTCCTGACTGTTGATGTTTTGCAGGACTCTCCACATGCTATGTTGAATGAGCACCACGGATTAAGGAGGGGGAGGAAAACAGACAGCTTCTCTCTACCACACCTTCACCAAGTTATCCAATGTTTGCTTCATGAATAATTGTTGCATCTTCTAAAATAAATATAGAATACATTTTGTTCATTCTGTTTCTAATGTTTTAATGCTGGATGGGAGTAATTTGGCAGGTCTATAGTATAATGTATTGTATTTAAATGTTTATTCAGTTTATTCAGTCACAAGTCACTTGGATTATTTTATGTTGCCTTTTAAATGTTTGCTAAAATGATGTATGTTTTGTATTGTTACTTTGTACATGCTCATTCGATGTGGCCTAGACTATGATCTAGCCCACATCGTCTTCTACCCTTTAACAAAACTTGTTGAGTGAAATTAGCACTTTCTATATGTTTTTTTTGCTACTGCATGGTGCGCAATTTTGCAATATGGAATACATCAGAGCAAGTAAGAATGATTGAGTAATCAGTTAGGGAATAAGCACACAAATGTAGAGTCTATCAATGACAAAGAACAGTGCAGAAATGTAACATTAGAATAACAAAAGATATTGCATGTTTTGTGCTATCTATACTGGACAGGGGGCGGTATAACCATGCTGTTCTCCTCAGGACATTGGACTACCAACTTCAGTATTAAGGTCTAGATTCAATCAGATCAAGCTTTATCCAGCGATAGCACACACCCACATAGTGGATGTTTTGGCAGTGTTGGAAGTGAAACTTAATTTCAGGTGTCAAATCAGTGAGCAGCTGCTCTTGCGATCATTGTCAGGAAGCCAGACACGCCCCATTCGCCTTAAAAGTTCAGAATAAGAATGTGTATGCTACATAGAAATAATTACGCTCATATTGAAAAATCATTCAACTAAATAATGAGTATTTATTTTATCCTAGTCAAGGTACAGATTAATCTCTCATTGTACGCTTTAGGTGTAACGGAGGGAGCCACTTGTGGATTTGACAGCTCTAACAGCAGTTACACATCTGACACCACCAAAACAACAGCTATGTAGATGTTGGCTAAAGATGATCTGATTCAATCAAGCCCTAAGGTCTCAGCTTGCTAAATAGCAAAGCCAACCAAATACACCAAAGCAGACAACCATTTTGTAAACTAATATTAGCGTCATCTAACATGACAAGTATACTGAACAATAATATAAATGGAACATGCAGCAGTTTTAAAGATTTTACTTAGTTACAGCTCATATAAGGAAATCAGTAAATTTAAATAAATTCACTAGGCCCTAATATATGGATATCACATGGCTGGGAATACCGAAATGCATCTGTTGGTCACATATCTATGCTGCAATAGTCTGTGCCGGGGGGCTAGCCTCAGTCTGTCCTATCTGGTTAAAATCTCCTGTCTTATCTATTGTCCTGTGTGAATTTGGGTATCCTCCCTCTTATTCTCCCATCTGTATCTCTTTCTCCCCCCGTTCCAGAGGATCTAAGCCCTAGGATCATGCCTCAGGACTACGTGGCCTGTTGACTCCTGGCTGTCCTCATCCCCAGTCTACCTGGTCATTCTGTTGATCCAGTTTCTGCTGTTCTGCCTGCGGCTATGGGACCCTGACCTGTTCACCAGACGTGCTATCTTGTGGAGCTGCTGCTACCTTCTCCCAGAACCACTGTTCTCTCTCCCTCTCCCTCTCTCTCTCCCTTCTCTACCACACCTGCTGTCTCAACCTCTGAATGCTTGGCTATGAAAAGCCAACTGACATTTACTCCTGAGGTGCTGTCCTATTGCACCCTCTACAAACACTGTGATTGTTATTTGACCCTGCTGGTCATCTATGAACGTTTGACCTTCTTGAAGAACAATCTGGCCTTAATGGCCATGTACTCTTATAATCTCCACCCGGCACAGCCAGAAGAGAACTCACCACCCGTAAGAGCATGGTTCCTCTCTAGGTTTCTTCCTAGGTTGTGGCCTTTCTAGGGAGTTTTTCCTAGACACCGTGCTTCTACATCTGCATTACTTGCTGTTTTGGTTTTAGGCTGTGTTTCTGTATAAGCACTTTGTGACATCGGCTGATATAAAAAAGGGCTTTATAAACTAATTTGATTTGAATTTGATCGATACCTTTAAAACAATGTATGGGTGTGGATCAGAAAGCCAGTCAGTATCTGTTGTGACCACCATTTGCTTCATGTAGCGCGACACATCTCAATTTCATAGAGTTGATCAGGCTGTTGATTGTGGCCTGTGGAATGTTGTCCCACTCCTCTTCAATAGCTGTGCGAAGTTGCTGGATGTTGACGGGAACTAGAACATGCTGTGATAAACCTCGATCCAGAGCATCCCAAACATGCTCAATGGATGACATGTCTGGTGAGTATGCAGGCCATTGACATTTTCAGCTTCCAGGAATTATGTACAGATGATTGTGACATAGCGCCGTGCATTAATAAGCTGAAACATGAGGTGATGGCGGTGGATGAATGGCACGAAAATAGACCTCAGGATCTCGGCACAGCATCCATGTGCATGCCAGAGATAAAATACAATTGTGTTCATTGTCAGTAGCTTATGCCTGCATACCATAAACCCGTTGCCACCATGGGGCACTCTGTTCACAATGTTGACATCAGCAAACGCCACACACGTGGTCTGCGGTTGCGAGGACGGTTGGATGTACTGCCAAATTCTCAAAAATGATATGGGAGGATGCTTATGGTAGATAAATTAACATTCAATTCTCTGGCAACAGCTCTGGTGGACATTTGTGCAGTCAGCATGCAAACTGCACTCTCCAAAACTTGAGAGATCTGTGGCATTGTGTTATGTGACAAAACTGCACATTTTAGAGTGGCATTTTGTTTGTCCCAGCACAAGGTGCACCTGTGTAATGATAATGCTGTTTAATCAGCTTCTTGATATGCCACACCTGTCAGGTGGATGGATTATCTTGGCAAAGGAGAAATGCTCACTAACAGGGATGTAGAGAAATTAGAGAAATAACATTTTTTTGTGGGAATGGAACATTTCTGGGATCCTTTATTTCAGCTCATGAAACATTGGACCAAACTTTACATGTTGTGTTTATATTTTTGTTCATTGTACTTAGACCTATTTCTCTGTTATTAAACAATGTTAGATACACTGATACACTCTTTGGTATTATCCAGAAGGCTCTGTGGCTAGCTAGCTAACTAACCAGCCATGTCAGCTCCATGGAAGAGCTAGCATCAGCTTTGTAGTGTCATTTATTCATTTTAACACATTTAATAAATGTTTAATGACATCTCCTCCCTTTTGGAAATGCCTGACAACGCCATGGAAACTGCTCCCCCGATAAGAAGAGGGCGTGGAACATTTGAGCGTGGAATTTGCATAGTAGCTATTACTTTAGTAATGAGGGTGGTGCTGCACAGTGCTTTTTCTCTCACTCACACACTGGCACTGTTCGTAACAACCAAGACTGAGAGTAAAGCAGTCAGTGTAGGCGGGGGAAGTAGTGACTCACTTTCCAGCAGAGGCGGGACGGGGCAGGGCAGAAGGGCGGGGGGGGGGGGGGTATTTCCTCCTTGTTCCAAACGTCTCCTACCCCCTTGGTAGGAACTCAAGTATGGCTTAGTTTTTTTCCTCTGTAAGTCCTCAGGTGTCTCCATAGTGGAGTAAAATTACGTAACACCCAACATGTGTCAGTTGTATTATGCTCTAAGTACATCACAATGGTGAACAGTAAATAATAACACAAAAATTATGATTCATTCATACAGTGCCTTGCGAAAGTATTCGGCCCCCTTGAACTTTGCGACCTTTTGCCACATTTCAAGCTTCAAACATAAAGATATAAAATTGTATTTTTTTGTGAAGAATCAACAACAAGTGGGACACAATCATGAAGTGGAACGACATTTATTGGATATTTCAAACTTTTTTAACAAATCAAAAACTGAAAAATTGGGCGTGCAAAATTATTCAGCCCCTTTACTTTCAGTGCAGCAAACTCTCTCCAGAAGTTCAGTGAGGATCTCTGAATGATCCAATGTTGACCTAAATGACTAATGATGATAAATACAATCCACCTGTGTGTAATCAAGTCTCCGTATAAATGCACCTGCACTGTGATAGTCTCAGAGGTCCGTTAAAAGCGCAGAGAGCATCATGAAGAACAAGGAACACACCAGGCAGGTCCGAGATACTGTTGTGAAGAAGTTTAAAGCCGGATTTGGATACAAAAATATTTCCCAAGCTTTAAACATCCCAAGGAGCACTGTGAAAGCGATAATATTGAAATGGAAGGAGTATCAGACCACTGCAAATCTACCAAGACCTGGCCGTCCCTCTAAACTTTCAGCTCATACAAGGAGAAGACTGATCAGAGATGCAGCCAAGAGGCCCATGATCACTCTGGATGAACTGCAGAGATCTACAGCTGAGGTGGGAGACTCTGTCCATAGGACAACAATCAGTCGTATATTGCACAAATCTGGCCTTTATGAAAGAGTGGCAAGAAGAAAGCCATTTCTTAAAGATATCCATAAAAAGTGTCGTTTAAAGTTTGCCACAAGCCACCTGGGAGACACACCAAACATGTGGAAGAAGGTGCTCTGGTCAGATGAAACCAAAATTGAACTTTTTGGCAACAATGCAAAACGTTATGTTTGGCGTAAAAGCAACACAGCTCATCACCCTGAACACACCATACCCACTGTCAAACATGGTGGTGGAAGCATCATGGTTTGGGCCTGCTTTTCTTCAGCAGGGACAGGGAAGATGGTTAAAATTGATGGGAAGATGGATGGAGCCAAATACAGGACCATTCTGGAAGAACCTGATGGAGTCTGCAAAAGACCTGAGACTGGGACGGAGATTTGTCTTCCAACAAGACAATGATCCAAAACATAAAGCAAAATCTACAATGGAATGGTTCAAAAATAAACATATCCAGGTGTTAGAATGGCCAAGTCAAAGTCAAGACCTGAATCCAATCGAGAATCTGTGGAAAGAACTGAAAACTGCTGTTCACAAATGCTCTCCATCCAACCTCACTGAGCTCGAGCTGTTTTGCAAGGAGGAATGGGAAAAAAATTCAGTCTCTCGATGTGCAAAACTGATAGAGACATACCCCAAGCGACTTACAGCTGTAATCGCAGCAAAAGGTGGCGCTACAAAGTATTTGTATCAGTATCAGTATCAGTTTTTGATTTGTTAAAAACGTTTGAAATATCCAATAAATGTCGTTCCACTTCATGATTGTGTCCCACTTGTTGATTCTTCACAAAAAAATACAGTTTTATATCTTTATGTTTGAAGCCTGAAATGTGGCAAAAGGTCGCAAAGTTCAAGGGGGCCGAATACTTTTGCAAGGCACTGTATGTTTCACTCATCGTGTTAACTTGAAGAGCACTTCTAGCCACGTTGTTTGCAGGTGGCAGCACACCACATCTAATTCAAACACACCAAATTCCACACCTGCCACCAAAACTACAACCACAAGTGACACAAGCGCCAACGCATTCCGATGTGGCAATTGTCAATGTGGTTTGTATTATTTTCCATGTAAAAGCACTTGGTTCTGCACATGTCGGCACACATTTTTAGAGTAGATTGTGTTTTTCTACTTGGTTAATTTTACAATCATGGTTCTTTGTGCAATATGCATAATAAAATATGATTTTATATATATTTTCACAAATAATACATTGCAATGCAGCCCAGTTATATTAAGCAATAAGGAATGAGAGCCCAGGAATTACTGTGTGAATAACTCTCGGCTAAAGGCTGTTCTTAGGCCCAAGGAGAAGCCAAGGGCTGGGGAAACAGCTCTTAGGAGGGTGTTATTCTCGATAATTCCCAGGTTCGATGGCCTTATTGCTTTTATAAAATGGTTGCCAACATAAAATATGAAAAATATTTTTTTATTAAAAAAGTTATTATATTGAGTAAATTCATTTTATTTCATCCTTCCACGATAAAAACAGTTATTAGTTCTGAGATTCTGAAGTTCCTAGCCAAATGAGCTGGTCGTTCATTTTATCCATTCTATTTGCAATGGTTGCTATGCTCAGCGAATCTTTGACATGTAACTACTTCTCCTTTGCTAACTAGCCAACTAAAGCTAACACAGAATCACATCAAGCAGCTGAAATGACAGCAAACTACAGTTGAAGTCGGAAGTTTAAATACACTTAGGTTGGAGCAACTCGTTTTCAACCACTCCACAAATGTATTACTAACAAACTATAGTTTTGGCAAGTCGGTTAGGACATCTACGTTGTGCATGACACAAGTAATTTCTCCAACAATTGTTTACAGACAGATTATTTCACTTATAATTCATTATATCACAATTTCAGTGGGTCAGAAGTTTACATACACTAAGTTGACTGTGCCTTTAAACAGCTTGGAAATTCCAGAAAATGATGTCATGACTTTAAAACTTCTCATGGCTTGGGAGCAGGATTTCGACGTCTGGATTAGAAGCGTGCCCAAAGTAAACTGCCTGTTACTCAGGCCCAGGAGCTAGGTTATGCATACAATTGGTAGATTTGGATAGAAAACATTCTTAAGTTTCCAATAATGTCTGTGAGTATAACAGAACTGATATGGCAGGCAAAAACATGAGTGGGATTTTTTTGATGTGGGTATTTTCAATTGAATGCCTATAGAGTATTTAATGGGTTAGGACCCAGATTGCAGTTCCTATAGCTTCCACTACATGTCAACAGTCTTTAGA
This sequence comes from Oncorhynchus clarkii lewisi, assembly GCF_045791955.1. Taxonomy (NCBI): domain Eukaryota; kingdom Metazoa; phylum Chordata; class Actinopteri; order Salmoniformes; family Salmonidae; genus Oncorhynchus; species Oncorhynchus clarkii. The sequence continues at coordinate 1,011,160 of NC_092174.1, forward strand.
CAATGTTTCAAGCTTGTTTTATGAAAAATGAAGAAGAATGAGACCTTTCTGTCAGTGGACTGTAGAATCATGCAGTGCTGGTTTGTGCGCATGATCGATTACGCGCCCTTCCTTGTTTTTCCTTTCTATTGAATACGCTATTGTCCGGTTGAAATATTATCGATTATTTAGACAATTGACAACCTGAGGATTAATTATAAACATCATTTGACATATTTCGACAAAATTTACCAGTACCATTGGGATGTATTTGTCTGCATGTTTTGACCGCCTTTGAGCCAGTGGATTATTGAACAAAACGCGCCAACAAAACTCTTTCCCAAAAGTTTTTGGGAAATAAAGAGATACTTTATCAAACTAAACAAACATTTATTGTGTAGCTGGGACTCTTGTGAATTGTGACAAAGCTGCTGGATAAACAAGCAGTTAATCTTTAACCCGATGTATAACACTTGTATTTTTTTATGAATGTTTATTATGACTATTTCTGTATTTTGAATTTGGTGTTCTGCAATTTTACCAATTTCACCAGATGTTGTCTAGGCGGGTCGCTGCGCCAGAAAGGATAGGCTAATTTACATAATTTCAGTCAATTGAAGGTGTACCTGTGGATGTATTTCAAGGCCTAGCTTCAAACTCAGTGCCTCCTTGCTTGACATCATGGGATAATCAAAAGAAATCAGCCAAGACCCCAGAAAAACAATTGGAGACCTCCACAAGTCTGGCTCAACCTTGGGAGCAATTTCCAAACGCCTGAAGGTACCACGTTCATCTGTACAAACAATAGTACGCAAGTATAAACACCGTGGGACCACGCAGCCATCATACCGCTCAGGAAGTCTCCTTGAGATGAACGTACTTTTGTGCGAAAAGTGCAAATCAATCGCAGAACAGCCCTCTGGTCTGTCCATCAGTCCTCTGGTCTGATGAAACAAAAATAGTGCTGTTTGAGCATTGTTATGTTTGGAGGAGAAAGCCGAAGAACACCTTCCCAACCGTGAAGCACAGAGGTGGCAGCATCATGTTGTGGGGGTGCTTTGCTGCAGGAGGGACTGGTGCACCTCACAAAACACCAGCTCTGTCAGGGGGAATGGGCCAAAATTCACCCAACTTATTGGGGAAGCTTGTGGAAGGCTACCCAAAATATTTGACCCAAGTAAAACAATTTAAAGGCAATGCTACCAAATACTAATTGAGTGTATGTAAACTTCTGACCCACTGGGAATGTGATGAAACAAATTAAAGCTGAAATGAAATATTCTCTCTACTATTATTCTGACATTTCACATTCTTAAAATACAGTGGTAATCCTAACTGACCTAAAACAGGGAATTTATACTAGGATTAAATGTCAGGAATTGTGATAAACTGAGTTTAAATGTATTTGGCTAAGGTGTATGTAAACCTCCGACTTCAACTGTATGTGCACTTTCATTTATTCCCCCTTTGTTTCTTTTGCCTTTTCTTTGGATATATTCATTATATTGATCCTGATAAATGAATTAGCCTGGCTCAGAGAAAAGCTCTGTCAGTCTAGTCACATTCATATGGTTGAGATCGCAAAAAAAACGGCACCATTGTTCAACAGGTTGGAGAGGCAGACAGCAAGGTTCAGACAAACCTCAAATACTAGCCTAGTTGCATAGGGAAATATTTTCCAGATAATTTTTTTGGGACAGTGGATGCGCATTGATACATCCAATGGAACTATTCACAATCCCTATGCCGGGATTATGGTAATGTAACTCCTTACTATCAACCAATAAGAATCCAGGTTCCAAACAACCCGTTTTATAATGAAGCAATATGTGTTTTGGGGCTCTCATTCAACCAGGGAACAAATTCCAATTTCTATGACATGAAAAATGACCACTTACTGGTTTTTACTGTTGACACAACACGTGTTTATATACACTACCAGTCAAAAGTTCACCGCCCCTTGTCTTACCAGACGCCGCTGTTCTATCCTTTCGATACAGCGTATAACCCGCCAGCTGTATGTTGATAATGTCGTCGTTCAGCCACGACTCCGTGAAGCATAAGATTTTTGAATGTCCCGTTGGTAGTTTAATCTTATGCAAATGCGGTATTTCAGTTTTACATTTTTTTAAATTAGCAAACATTTCTAAAATCCTGTTTTTGCGTCTTAATTATGTGGTATTGTGTATAGATTGAGGTGGGGGAAAAATCGATTTAATCAATGTTAGAATAAGTCTGTAACATACCAAAATGTGGAAAAAGTCAAAGGGTCTGAATACTTTCCGACTGCACTGTATATTGTGGCTTGGATGATATGGCAACAGTGTTTAATTAGAGATGGATGCTGCTGGATCAGGATCTGTCACCTTGCCGACGTGGACTGTTTTTAGTTCCCAAACCTATTTGGCCGGCTCCGTTAACTCTCGTGGCATGAAAATAATAACTTTTTGCAATGTAAAAATTATAATAAAAGCCTTCAAAGTTTAATAGTTTCCTCTTTGTTAATTGTCCTGCCTCTTCAAAAATACACAATGTGAAAAGGTAGATTTTCAGTGATCCTTAGTGATCCCTTCACACGCCAATCCCGTTGACGGGATTGATTTGACTACACCCAGTGAAATAGCAGCGCACCAAATTCAAAAACAGAAATAGTCATAATAATAATTCATAAATCATACAAGTGTTATACATGGGTTTAAAGATGAACTTCTTGTTAATCCAGCCACAGTGTCAGATTTCAAAAAGGCTTTACGGCAAAAGCAAACCATGCTATTATCTGAGGACAGCACCCCATCAAACATACACATGAAAATCATAATTCACTTAGTTCACTTAATTCTCATTGGCAAACAATATTTCGTAGGAACTTGTTTTCAGGTCCTACCGCTTCCACTGGATGTCACCAGTCTTTGGAATTTGGTTGAGGTTATTCATTTGTGCAATGAAGAAGTAGGCCATATAGGAACTGCATAACACTGTTGAGAGTTGGCCAAGTCATGAAAAGTAGCGTTCGTTTCCTCTCGTCCTCTACTGAAAACAGATAGACCCGTATTCAAGTTGATCGATTATTAACGTTTAAAAATACCTAAAGCTGTATTACAAAAGTAGTTTCAAATATTTTGGCAAAGTTTATAGGCAACTTTTTAAATATTTTGCAGTGATGTTGCGCATTTTGGAAGCTGTTTTTTTCTGGATCAAACGCATCAAATAAATTGACATTTTGGATATATATGGACGGAATTAATCGAGCAAAAGGACCAATTGTGATGTTTATGGGACATATTGGAGTGCCAACAAAAGAAGCTTGTCAAAGGTAAGGAATGTTTTATATTTTAGTTATGTGTTTTGTGTTGCACCTGCAGGGTTGAAATATGGTACCCTATTTGTTTACTGTTGTGCTATCATCAGATATTAGCTTCTTATGCTTTCGCCGAAAAGTATTTTTAAAATCTGACATGTTAGCTGGATTCACAATGAGTGTAGCTTTAATTGAGTATCTTACATATGTGATTTAATGAAAGTTAGATTTTTATATAATTTTTGGGAATTTGCCGTGCTGCATTTTCCCTGGTTTTTGCCCAAGTGGGATGCAACCGTCACCTATACCATAAGAAGTTAACATCTAGTGGAAGCACAGTCGCAATAACCAACATGACCTATGATGAAACTTGCTCTCATGAGGACCGCCACAGGAAAGGAACATCCAGAGTTACCTCTGCTGCAGAGGATCATTAGTTACCAGCCTCAGAAATTGCAGCCCAAATAAATGCTTCACATCTCAACATCAACTGATCAGAGGAAACTACGTGAATCAGGCCTTCATGGTCGAATTGCTGCAAAGAAACCACTACAAAAGGACACCAATAAGAAGAAGTGACTTGCTTGGACCAAGAAACACAAGCAATTGACATAAGACCATTGGAAATCTGTCCATTGGTCTGATGAGTCCAAATTTGAGATTTTTGGTTCCAACAGCCGTGTGTTTGTGAGACACAGAGTATTTTTAAGTGTTTTATTATATTTTTGTGTTTAACTAGGCATGTCAGTAAAGAACAAATTCTTATTTACAATGACGGCCTACCCTGGCCTAACCCAGACAACACTTGACTTACAGAACTCCCAATCACTGCCGGATGTGAAGCAGCCTGGATTCAAACCAGGTACTGCAGTGATGCCTCTTACACTGAGATGCAGTATCTTAGTCCACTTCGACACTCGGGAGCAGGGAATAGATGATCTCTGCATGTGTAGTTCCCACAGTGAAGCATGGAGGAGGAGGTGTGATGATGTGGGGGAGCTTTGCTGGTGACACAGTCAGTGATGTATTTAGAATTCAAGGCACACTTAACCAGCATGGCTACCACAGCATTCTGCAGTGATACGCCATCCCATCCGGTTTGCACTTATTGGGACTATCGTTTGTTTTTCATCAGGACAATGACTCAACACACCTCCAGGCTGTGTAAGGGCTATTTGACCAAGAAGCAGAGTGATGGAGTGCTGCATCAGATGACCTGGCCTCCACAATCACCCGACCTCAACCCAATTCAGATGATTTCTTATGAGTTGGATGAGAGTGTAGGAAAAGCAGCCAACAAGTGCTCAGCATATGTGGGAACTCCTTCAAGACTGTTGGAAAAACATCCCGGGTGAAGCCGGTTGAGAGAATGCCAAGAGTGTGCAAAGCTCTCATCAAGGCAAAGGGTGGCTACTTTGAATAATCTAAATCATTTTTGTTGCTACATGATTCCATATGTTATTTCATAGTTTGATGTTTTCACTATTCTACAATGAAGAAAATTGTAAAAATAAGAAAAACCCTTGAATGAGTAGGTGTGTCCACACTTTTGACTGGTGTATGTCAATTGTTCTGTCCCACATCAACACTTTTTAAACTTTTGGTGCCAGCGAGAATGACGTAAGAAATTAGTCAAGACGTCTAGCTTTATTGAGCTTTCGCCATGTATATCTCACTAGGTCAGGATATTTAAGCTTCCATATATCCACTAGTTCCAATATATCCATGATATTCGTTATTTCCTTAAGCGCATGAAGATAGTTTGTAGTATGTTTTCCTTCATGGTCAATTGAGGTATTTAAACCGTCTGATAAAATTCCACCATAATAATAGCCTTGTATTGCTTGTAGGCTTGATAAATTGTTATATATACATGTCGTTTCAAAGAAGTGTGGAACATCATAATTTGGACTGTGTAGATTAATGAGGCAAATCTGTTTATGGTCCAATAACATATTTAAAATAATCAATTTACCCTGTAATGATCATACTGTTTAATCAGCTTTGTGATATGCACTCCTGGATATGTACACCTGGATGGATGATCTTGGCAAAAGAGAAATGCTAACTAACAGTTATGTCAACAAATTTGTTCACTGAATTTGAGAAAAATAAGCTTTTTGTGAGTATGGAATATTTCAACTCATGAAACTTGGGACCAACACTTTGCCTGTTGCGTTTATGTTTTTGTTCAGTGTATTTGAAATACTTTGATCGTTTCATTCAGCCTGCCTCAAGTGCCTGATGGGTGGGATGGCACTTCTGGGACAATTACCTGTATGTTGGTTCATTAAGCCAGGCAAGCATAATCAAGCATAGATAAAGTTTTTGCAATTATTACAATTTTTATTACGAGTATCTTGAATAAGACTTTCATCAATCTCATCCCCCACCCCTGCTAAAAACAATTATAATTACACTTTTCTTTTCCTACTAGCACTAACTTTACTGATAACTTCTTTATTGAGGAAAATGTACCTACTACGACTGTGATGTGTGGTTGTCTCACCTAGCTATCTTAAATCTAACTGTAAGTCCCTTTGGATAAGAGCGTCTGCTAAATGACTAAATGTTAAACGTACTATCCATAACCTCACAGCTGCTACTGAAAATTAGACGTTTTCTATAAGAGGCCCCATTTTCGACACGACAGCCTCACACCTCTATAATTTCCGAGGCCATAACTCATTCTGAAGGGGATCATCTGGGGTTATGCTGACATGTGGTCACACACACACACAGCTTCCACCCGCAGCTCCCTGGAGCAATTGTCCCAGTTGACACCAAATGGTTACCAAATGCTTCAACTTAATCATGATGGTTGTACCAACCACTAACCAGGCCTAAGATATATCTGGTATCATAAATAGGACTTCAACAAAACATGAAACAAATATACACAACATGGATGACGTTGGGTTTGTGTGGGAGGAATGTCCCCATTGTAAGTCTGGCTAGAGATTTGTAATGAGAAGTCTGTGAGGAGTTGTTGAGTGAGCGAAATACCCCCTTAGGACACTAGCATAAATCAACAAGGTGTACTGCTGACCATGAGTCTTCCCAGCTATTTTGGTTTCCAAGAACTGACATGTCTGCTGTTTCCGCTAGCCCTCGGTGGACACTTCTACACAGAAGTGTGTGCATGCAGAAGCTGCGGAAAACACACACACATCTCCAACCAACGCAAATATACATGCATGCACACACACACAATCAATCACTCGCATGCACACTCACATTCAGTATTTAAATATACACACACACTCTTTATTCTCACTGCTCCTACAATCACTGCTCCTACAATACACAAAGACACACCCACACCAGCACATACAGACACTGACAGTATATGCAGTATACCCATGAACATTCCCAGCTTCAAGTGGAAGATGAACATGGACACTGTGTTCCCTAAAACAGGCTTTTCCTTCTATCTCTACCAAATCGGTCATGATGACCTTGTGGACCACACAGTGTACAGTAGAGGCACAGTGTTAAGGCCATAGCTCACTCTGCTTAGGACCACAGCGTAAGTATTGGACCTTGGAGTATGTGTGTGTGTGTGTGTGTGTGTGTGTGTGTGTGTGTGTGTGTGTGTGTGTGTGTGTGTGTGTGTTTATTGTAGGAGAAGTGTGAATACACACTGTGTATATATTAAAATACTGTGTGTGAGTGGGTGCGTGTGTGTGTGCAGGTGCGTGTGTGTCCATCTGTGTGTTTGTGTTGGTTCTGTAATTGGAGGCAGGTGGAGGTTCTGGTCAACGGGAACACAGTATTAATTGACCGTCATTCATAGCTCAGCCACATCCTTCAGCTACCTACCAAGTGCATGGCCTGCGGTTGGGCTTTATCAAACCATCTCCTCTACACAGACACAATCAAAACTTTTTGTAGGCTTGAGAAATTGTCATATGCATATAATTTTTCATTGAAAATCATCCCTTTGTGAACATTTTATCAGCCCAAAATAAGATGGATCATTGTCTTACCCTCACTCTCAATTCCTCTACCAGGGAGATAAGAAAACAGTCCCCTTGATCCCTCCCTTAGCCTAGTACTGTATCCCAACCACCCACCATTTTGTGTAGACTGATGACTAAAAGGCAATTAGCTTTAAGTGCTGTTATTGTGAAGTGGAAACGTCTAGGACCAACAACGGCTCAGCCACAAAGTGGTAGGCCACACAAACTGACAGAACGGGACCGCTGAGTGCTGAAGCATGTAGAACATTAAAATTGTCTGTCCTCGGTTGAAAAAACTCACTAGCGAGTTCCAAACTGCCTCTGGAAGCAACGTCAGCACAATAACTGTTCGTCGGGAGCTTAATGAAATGGGTTTCCATGGCTGAGCAGGCGCACACAACCCTAAGATCACCATGAGCATTGCCAAGCGTCGGCTCTAGGGCTGTAAAGCTCGCCGCCATTGGACTCTGGAGCAGTGGAAACGTGTTCTCTGAAGTGATGAATTACGCTTCACAATCTGGCAGTCCGACATACAATTCTGGGTTTGGCGGATGCTAGGAGAACGCTATCTGCCCTAATGCATAGAGCCAACTGTAAAATTTGGTGGAGGAGGAATAATGATCTGGGGCTGTTTTTCAGAACTGACACACAAACAAGCACACAACCCTCGCTCCCAAATGACATGCTAGTCATCGTTAACTCCAGATGAACCTATGCATTTTTTATTTCCCCATCATTTACTTATTTAGGACACAGTCTGTCTGTTTAGACTCTGGGCCTGTCGGAAGACGTGTCAGGTGCTCCTAAGTGCCAAAACGAGCGAAGCAATAGCAGTTTCCCATATCTTTTGTCTGCCATATTAAAGGAAACAAACCCCATTGGGCTTTGTTCACCCCCTGGCCCCTTATTTACCCCACCCCATGATAAGAGAAAACATCTCTCGGAAACAACAATCTGCAAAGTAACACAGTGCCTAGAGTGTATATTAACTGCAGCAGTGTGAGATTAAATTGTTGTTCCTTCTTCCCTCCATGACACTCAGTTCTGTGACGACTGAGACAAGACATAGATTGGATAAGTGAATATTGATACATTTGCTGAACCTATGTTAGTAAGTATCTTGAAAAAGACGTGGCTTGTGCAAGCCGGTACAAGTACACACCCTCGACACTGTAAACCCTAAAGCCTTTTTTACTCAAATACTGCTAGTGAACTCAAAGTCAATGAAAAGTCATTATTACTTCAAATGTTTATGTGGTACGGATTCAACACTAAATGAGAAGTTATTGTACAACTCCTCTTAACTTGTTGAGGATAGGGGGCAGTATTGTCACGCCCTGGCCTTAGTTATCTTTGTTTTCTTTATTATTTTGGTTAGGCCAGGGTGTGATATGGGTGATTTATGTGTTTTGTCTTGTCTAGGGGTTTTTGTAGATTTATGGGGTTGTGTTCAGTTTAGGTGTCTAGGTAAGTCTATGGTTGCCTAGATTGGTTCTCAATCAGTGGCAGGTGTTTATTGTTGTCTCTGATTGGGAACCATATTTAGGCAGCCATAGTCTTTGGGTATTTTGTGGGTGATTGTTTCCTGTCTTTGTGTTTACTGCACCAAATAGGGCTATTTTGGTTTTCACGTTTATTGTTTTGTAGTTTGTTCATGTTTGCGTTTTCTTATTAAAGAACCGCCTCTCTTTCCCAGGAAGAAAACCGTGACAAGTATTTTCACTTTGGATGAATTGTGTGCCCATAGTGAACTGCACCCTACTCTGTCCTAGATTGCTAATATATGCATATTAGTATTGGATAGAAAACACTCTGAAGTTTCTAAAACTGTTTGAATTATGTCTGTGAGTATAACAGAATTCATAGGGCAGGCAATCTTCCAAACAGGAAGTGAAATTCTGAATGCGGGTCTAATTTTAAGTCATTGCCTCTTCATTTCCAAACAAAATATGGATCTGTTAGCACTTCCTACACTTTCCACCAGATGTCCTCATTCAGTAGAATGTGGAATGGAGCCTCTGGTGTGAACTTTCACCGAATGGGAGGGGAATGAGTCACCGTCCTGGCAGAATGCAATTTCCCTGTTGCGCATTTGTCTGTCGATATCACCATCGTTCCATTTGGCTGCAGATGAAAACGTATGCTCCGGTTGGAACGTTATTGGATATATATGAAAATAACATCCTGAAGATTGATTCTCTACTTAGTTTGACCAGTTTATTCGACCTGGAATATATCTTTCTGAAGTTTTCGTCCGAGTTCGCCTGGACCAGCATCAGCTTTTGGGCACGTGAGCTGAAAGTGGTAGCAAATGCAGCTAATTGGACACTAGTAATGGACATTATGGAACAAAACAACGATTTATTGTGGAACTAGGACTCCTTGCACTGCCTTCTGATGAAGATATTCAAAGGTAAGTGAGTATTTATAGCGTTTTTTGTAGCTTCTGTTGATGCCAAAATGGCGGCTATTTCTTTGGGTTCTGAGCGCCGTTCTCAGATTATTCTTTTTCCGTAAAGTTTTTTTGAAATCTGACACAGCGGTTGCATAGAGGATACGTTTATCTTTAATTCTGTGAATAACACTTGCATCTTTTATCAATGTTTATTGTGAGTATTTCTGCAAAATCAATGGATGTTTTGGAATCAAAACATTACTGCACGTGCCAATGTAAACTGAGTTGTTTTTTTATATATATGCACATTATCGAACAAAACACATGATGTCCTATTAGTGTCATCTGATGGAAATAATCAAAAGTTAGTGATTAATTTTATCTATATTTATGCTTTTGTCTGTGAGAAATCACTGTGTTTTTGAATTTGGTGGTCATCTAACATAAATGTGTTTTCGCTGTAAAACATTAAAAAAATCGGACACCATGGGTAAATTAACAAGAGGTTTCTTTCATTTGCTGTATTGGACTTGTTAATGTGTGAAAGTTAAATATTTTTTTCAGCTGTATTGGAGGGGGTGTTCCCTTTTAGGGAACTCCTTATGCCCCCTAGCCCCAACAGGTTTTAAGGATTAGCCCCCTTTTTAACATTTTCGCCTAAAATGACATACCCAAATCTAACTCCCTGTCGCTCAGGCCCTGAAGCAAAGATATGCATATTAATTTGAAAGGAAACACTTTGAAGTTTGGAAATGTGAAAGGAATGTAGTAGAATATAACTCAATAGATCTGTTAAAAGATAATACAAAATAAAGTCATTTTTTTGTACCATCTTTGAAATGCAAGAGAAAGTGCCTAATTTGTTTATTAATAACTTTTCATGTTCAAAATTGTGCTCTCTCCTCAAGCAATAGCATGGCATTATTTCACTGTAATAGCTACTGTAACTTGGACAGTGCAGTTAGATTAACAATAATGTAAGCTTTCTGCCCATATAAGATATGTACTTTTTCTGGGAAATGTTCTTGTACTTACAACCTCATGCCAATCGCATAAGCCTACGTTAGCTCAACCGTCCCGCGGAAGGGACACCGATCCCAAAGAAGTTTTAATTAAAAACAAAGTTTTAACAAATTAGCCTTTTCCCAGCATACTCTACTGCAGGTGTGCGATTGAGATTTTTTTAAGATACTCTTTGAAGAGGTAGGGTTTCAGATGTTGTTTTTTTTCGGAAGATGGGCAGGGACTCTGCTGTTCTAGCTTCAGGGGGAAGCTGGTTCCACCATTGGGGTGCCAAGACAGAAGAGCTTTGACTGGGATGAGCAGGAGCTGCCACCCCGTAGGGGTGGGAGGGCCAAGAGACCAGAGAAGGCAGAAGAGTACTTGGGTTGGGGTGTAGGGTTTGAGCATAGACTGAAGGTAGGGAGGGGCATTTTCTCTTGCTGCTTTGTAGGCAAGCACAATGGTCTTGTGGTGGATGGAGCTTCGACTGAAAGCCAGTGGAGTGTGCCGAGAAGCGGGGTGGCATTGGAGAACATGGGAAAGTTGAACACCAAGCGACCTGCGGTGTGCTGGATAAGTTGCAGGTGTTTGATTGCACAAGTGGGGAGCCCAGTCTACAAAGATATTTAGTCCAGAAAGGAGATGACAAGTACATGGATTAAGAACTGCGCCCCTTGTTTTTGAGCATGAACCTGCAGCAGCGAGTCACTGCTTTGATGTTTGCAGAAAACAACAAGGTGTTGTCCAGGGTCACATCAAGGTTCTTTGCACTCTGGGAGGGAGACCCCATGGAGTTGTCAACCGTGATGGATAGGTCTTGGAGGCCTTCCCAGGGAAGATGAGCAGCTCTGTTTTTTTTCAAGGTGTAATGTTTACCTTGAATGTAGTCTCCGTGACTGCCGGAACTTTGCAACATGGGTTATATTCAACCTGCATTACTAAAGATACGCTTAAAGTGCGATTGAAAATTAAAGGCAATTTTCCTGCGGTCGCAGAGACTGCATTCACGGCAAATGTTGCCTATGTGGGCTCAAAAGGAAACTTATTTTAAATTTTTACGCGGACCTTCCACAATACTTTGGCGATACGGACTGAATCCGGCCCTACATTTCAATCAAGCTATAACGCCGATCTTCCTTGATACTTCGGAGGTACGGATTGAATCCAGCCCTCAAATCTCATCTTCAATGGAATCATCTCTGCCTGCTCCCTCTTGGGTAACATATTGCAGACCTTACATTGTTACACTGTGCTCAGAACACATTAGACCCCACACAGGACAGCATTAGGTGTGTGTGTGCATGTCTGTGCATCCATCCATGTGCATTTGTGCGACCAGTATGTGTGTTTCGCGTGCAGTGATTAAGTGTAAAAAAAATAAGTGGGTCAACACTGATCGCCGTTTTCTATACTTTAAACCTTTTTTCTACAAAATGTGAGTAAACGCCCACGCAATTTCTTTAAAAGTGTGTAAGCTGTGTTATTTAGTAGGTAGGTAACAGTGGTAGGCCAAAGTTATTCAGCACATTACCATGATACACATTCAACCCCTAGGCCCCCTAGCTGTGTGTGTGCTAACTTTAAGGGGTACCCATGGTGCTGGAGATCAGAGGTGTCCGGTGAGAGAAAGGCAGGTTGAGTTTGCCAGGATCAGAATGGTACAGAAGGTGTAATATGCTGAGGCATGGAAGAGAGTAGTAGAGGAAGATTGGTCCAGGGCGGGATCCTAAGAGGCTCCCTGTGAGTAGGCCAAGGCCAATAGTCTCTTAGCGTTCATCGCCATGGTTATCAACTGTCGCAACTACCGCAGAAATGGAACATAAAACAGCAAAAATACATGTATGTTGAGGTGGCAGCTACAGAGAAGTACTTGGGTGTACGAGATTTTACTGCAGAGGCGTTACAAGGTTACTTAGAAAAGCATTTTTAGAAACTTTTGATAGAGCACAGGGCTTGGGGTCAGAAGATTGTGATTTCTCAGACCAACGTGGACAAGATTTTTAAAAAGCCTTTCATTAAAATATCATACAATTCTATGTAATTTGACATATTAGCAGAATATTTTTTAATACCACACAATTACAGAAATTACAGGCTATGAAAGGACAGAGATTGGCCTATGTGTTCATCTTATCATATTTCTCCAATGCCAAATCAGTGTGTCTTGTTTGCAACACAACTGTCTCTGTTTGCAAATAATTAAATCTGAGATGTCATTAGGCATCTGAGCATGGTACTTTCAAAAGTTAGGTCTACCTTTCCACACCAGACAGTCGGCCTAACGACTCAGAAAAATGTAAGCTTTAACTGCTGGCTACTCTTCTTCTGTGGTTGTAAGTGTTTCCCTAAAAACTGTCTACATTTAAACATCTGACATTGTACAGAAAGTGAACAGCTTAATCAATTCTCAGTCTATGAAACAACGATATCCCCATATGCATCGGAGTCACGTCTTTCATGAGTATTTTACAGCTTGTTTCTAGCATAACCTAAAGCATTGCGGACCAAAGTGCTGTTTTAGATCACTTTATATAATCAGATCTGTTTAATTTTCTTTAAAATCTTAAGCTAATGAGAAGACCTGTTCGTTTTTGTCATTTTATTTAATAGAAAGTAGGCCTATGGCATACCCTCTTATACCCCCTCAATTCGAGTATTGGTTTTAACTTAACAGCCCTGACACGGAGGTAGGCTATTTAAAGAGTGCATGGTGGGGGAAGGAATTGACCAACAATGGCTATAGCAGCCTGCAGTATGGCCTAATTTCATTTGTCAAACAGGTAGGCCTACCGTTTACTTCTTAAATAGGAATAATTAGGCTCCAACACAAAAGCCTATTGTTAGTAAAGTCTAATTAAAATGAAGACGGTTTAAATTAATTATGCCTACTTTTATTTCTTTACTTTCAGCACCATGAGCTGTCCATTCTCCGATTGATCGTGTCAACTGCTGCTTCAAGTTTCAGCACCACAATGTAAGTTTTCCGAATCTGGCTTATTGTGAGGTCAATCACTCTGATAAATACATCCTGGACAAGATGCATTACGTTTGTAATGAAATCAACTATAGTAGTGGAAGGCAATCAAAGTTGTCCTCCTAATCTTCACTCTCTCCTTCTCAAACTGAACATAGGCTATAGGATAGGCAATATTTTTGGCCTAGGCCTAATCGCCCACCAACATTTGAAGAAAACTCTGACTCTCCTCCTGAACTGCCACTGTAAGCCTACACAGCACAGCCATTGGTTAAAACCTGTTGCGACTCTAGGGGCAGTAAAACGTTCACGTTTTAAACGGGATATTTTGTCAGGACAAGATGCTAGAATATGCATATAATTGACAGCTTTGGATAGAAAACACTCTAACGTTTCCAAAACTGTAAAGATATTGTCTGTGTATAACAGAACTGATGTTGCAGGCGAAAGCCAGAGAAAAATCCAATCTGGAAGTGCCCCATATTTTGAAAGCGTTCCGTGCCAATGAGTCCCCATTGAGCTATGAATGTGCTATGAACCAGCTTACGCTTTCTACGTATTCCCCAAGATGTCTGCAGCATTGTGAGGTAGTTTTACGCATTTATTTTGAAGAATACCAGTAGGGGGCTGCATTGCGCAAGTGGTCACATGATGCTCCCGGAGAAAATCTCAGGTAAAGTACAGAGGTAGCCATTATTCCAATTGCTTCTACTGAGAAACCAATTGTCCAGGTGGATATATTATTGAATAGATATTTGAAAAACACCTTGAGGATTGATTCTAAACGACGTTTGCCATGTTTCTGTTGATATTATGGAGCTAATTTGGAATATTTTTCTGCGTTGTCGTGACCGCAATTTCCGGTTGATTTCTCAGCCAAACGTGAAGAACAAACGGAGCTATTTCCCCTACAAAAATAATCTTTTGGGAAAAAATGAAATTTGGCTATAAACCTATGAGTCTCGTGAGTGAAAACATTCGAAGTTCATCAAAGGTAAACGATTTAATCAGATTGCTTTTCTGATTTTCGTGACAGGGTTGCCTGCTGCTAGCAAGGCATAATGCTATGCTAGGCTATCGATAAACTTACACAAATGCTTGTCTAGCTTTGGCTGTAAAGCATATTTTGAAAATCTGAGATGACAGGGTGATTAACAAAAGGCTAAGCTGTGTTCCAATACATCTCACTTGTGATTTTCATGAATAGGAATATTTTCTAGGAAGATTTATGTCCGTTGCGTTATGCTAATTAGTGTCAGATGATAACGGCCCCGTTCACGGGCTGGGGTGTCACTTGAGGTTAAATAAAAAGTTTAAAAAATAAATACCTATTTATGGCTTTGTCACAGGGAAGCCGAAACTCCCCTCCATGTAAACAGGATAATTAGAAGGTTATGTGTAGATTGTATTTTCAACCAGCAACTATCACACTTTTACAGTGTTAGTTTCGTCAGCTGTTGTACAATATAGCACACAACACAGGGAAAACAGAATTTTGATTGCATTGGGCCTTAAGTCTAAGACATTGACAATTATTTAACCCCTTATTTTTTGGGGCACAAAACTACCTCCATACTTCCATTCATTTATATGGTTACATTTAGACAAGTTCCGTGCCACTTGTGGGGGTTGTAGAATAAAAGGGAGAACACCAAACCGTTTGGATGCTACATAAGTCTCCTGGTGTGACAAACAGCGCTGTAGCTTTGCCACTTTCCACCGCAGATGGCTAAAGGTCAATCAGATTTGTGAACATAATCCCTAGCTGTGTATTGTCGCTTTCCATGTCTGTCTGTATCTCGAGGTGTGGAAACACTTTGCTGCTTTTATGAATTTTGTCTTGCTGCTTTTTGTTCTATTGCTCTGTCTGTATGCTATGTCTTTCTTGTCCTATGTTGCTCTGCGTGTGCTCACTGCTCATTGACTGTATATATTGTAAATGTTTTTAATAACCTGCCCAGGAACTGCGTTGAAAATTAGCCGGCTGGCTAAAGCCGGCACTTTTACTGAAACGTTGATTATTGTGCACTGTCCCTGTAAAAATAAAATAAACTCAGATGCGGAAGGGCGACATAGGAGGATGTGGTGGATTGAGACGCAGCCCATTCTTAACTGACAGATTTGGATGGGGATTTTTTTATTCTCTTAAGATTGACACACAGGAACGTCAATAGACTCTAGGTTGTTTAAACACCATCCACTGATGACACATATCATTAACAAATCACAAATTTGGCATGAAATCCATTTAATCTTCCAACCTACATGACAATCCAAAACTAAGTGACTGTTGTTGGAGATATTACTTTGCAACATGATTTGTGTAACACATCCAAACTCCCCCAAGTCAATAACATGCCAAAGCAGTCATTCTTAGTACACTGTGTTCCATGCCATTGTGCATACTCTTTCTGGTTTAGATTATGGCTGAGATGAATATGGCTCTTCTTTGTGGGCCCTGCAAGCAATTAGCAGCAGTAGCTGCAGGGTCACAGGGAGGAAAAGGGGGGTCAAATTCAACGAGGGTGAGGTAGTGCAGTGCACATGTGACATAAAATATGAGGAAATGAGAGGCGGCATGAATACATGTATCTTATAAACATATAGTGGTGGTTTCCTGGAGACAGATTAAGCCTAGTCCTGGACTAAAAAGCATGATAAAATAATTCCACAATCAGAACATACAGTGGCTTCAAAGTATTCACACCCGTTGACTTTTTCAACAACAAAAAATGTGTTGAAGCCTGAATTTAAAATAGATTCAATTTAGATGTTTTGTCACTGATCTACAAACAATACCTCATAATTTACACATTTGTTAAAAATAAAAAACGACAATGTCTTTAGTCAATAGGAATTCAAACCCTTTGTTATGGCAACTAAGTTCAAGAGTAACATTTCTATTAACACATCACATAAAAGGTTACATGAACTGTGTGCAATAATAGTCTTTAACATAATTTTTGAATGACTACCTCATCTCTGTACCCCACACATACACATACATATCTGTAAGGTCTCAGTTGAGATTTGAATTTCAAACACAGATTCAACCACAAAGACCAGGGAGGTTTTCCAATGCCTGGTAAAGAAGGGCACCTATTGGTAGATGAGTTAAAAAAAACATGGTGAAGTTCATTACACTTGGCATGGTATATCTATCTATACACCAAGTCACTACAAAGATACAGATGTCCTTCCTAACTCAGTTGCCGGAGAGGAAGGAAACCGCTCAAGGATTTCACCATGAGGCCAATGGTGACTTTAAAACAGTTAGAGATTAATGGCTGTGATAACTGAAGATGGATCAACAAAACTGTAGTTACTCCACAATACTAACCTAATTCACAGAGTGAAAAGAAGGAAGCCTGTACAGAATTAAAACCTGCTGCATCATGTTATGGGTGTGCTTATAGTCGTTAAGGACTGGGAAGTTTTTAATGCCAAAAAAGAAACGGAATGGAGCTACGCACAGGCAAAATCCAAGAGAACCTGGTTTAGTCTGCTTTCCACCAGACATTGTGAGAAGAATAGACCTTTCAGCAGGATAATAACCTAAAACACAACACCAAATCTGCACTGGAGTTGCTTACCAAGAAGACAGTGAATGTTCCTGACTGGATGAGTTACAGTTTTTACTTAAATCTACTTAAATCTATGGCAAGACCTGAAAATGGTTGTCTAACAATGATCAACACCCAATTTAACAGAGCTTGAATAATGGGAAAATCTTACACAATCCAGGTGTAGAGACTTACCCATAAATACTCACAGATATAATTGTTGCCTGAGGTGCTTCTACAAAGTATGTACTCTGTGGTGTGAATACTTATGTCAACGAGAAATTTCTGTATTTCATTTTCAATAAATTTGCATTTCTAAAAATAATTTTTTCACTTTGTCATTTTGGGATATTGGGTGTAAATGGGTGAGAAAGAAATATATATTTTGGATATATTTTGAATTCAGTCTGTAACACAATCAAATATGGAATAAGTCAAGGGGTATGAATAATTTCTGAAGGCACTGTATATTTTTAAGAACATACCATTATTTGACATAAATTAATGATGTTTATCATGCATATATGATGGTGATTTGGAATAATATCATGTGTTTAATTAGTGCATGTGGGACTTAGTTTTTTGTCCATGTCGTGAAAGGTGATGTCATTGTTACAGCATTATAAAGGGGAGCATGTTTCAAATAAGACATTTCTGATGCTTTTAATAAAGTATTACCAAATTATGTTATATTAAACCCTAATGAAGGCAGCTTGCTGTTGAATATTTGTATTTATTAAATGTATTGCATCAGAGCCATGAGAGTGTGCGTCTTGTTATGAAACTCCAGCATCTACTTTTTTACCGAAGCCGGAAGTGGGCAGCTGTCAGGCCAATCCTGGCACTGTCCTAGAGCAAATTTCCTTGTTAGAGGTGTGGAAATAATGCTAAGTTAGCCAAGAGTGAAATAAGGCACAAAAGGAGGGTGTGGACTTCAAACCACATCCACAATGCTGTTTGAGAGAGGGGAGTGCAAAAGGCGAGAGTGAGAGAAAGGACAGTTGGATTGGGTGAGACAGAGGGATGCACATTTGTAAGCCGTAGCTGTCTATATACCTGTATACACATAATATGAATTGCACTTCAAAGTACACATCCCATTAAAACAACTGGAATACAGACAGTAATCTACCCGGCTACAGCTGCCAGGACTCTTGAAAGTCCATCAGGAACATTTTAATGAGCAAATCAGCACTCACGTGTACACATACAGTGTAGGTAACACTTCCTAAGTGTGTATAAACATGTACTAAATAAACACTTAAGTACATACAGTACCAGTCAAAAGATTAGACGTTCATGGGTTTTTCTTTATTTTTACTATTTTCTACATTGTAGAATAATAATGAAGACATCAAAACAATGAAATAACACACACGGAATCATGTAGAAACCAAAAAAGTGTCAAACAAATCAATTTATTTTATATTCTTCAAAGTAGCCACCTTAGATTCTGACAGTTTTGCACATGCTTGGCATTCTCTCAACCAGCTTCACCTGGAATGCTTTTCCAACAGCCTTGAAGGAGTTCACACACATGCTGAGCACTTGTTGGCTGCTTTTCCTTCACTCTGCAGTTCAACTCATCCCAAACCCTTTCAATTGGGTTGAGGTCGGGTGATTGTGGAGGCCAGGTCATTTGATGCAGCACTCCATTACTCTCCATCTTGGTCAAACAGCTCTTACACAGCCTGGAGGTGTGTTGGGTCATTGTCCTGTTGAAAAATAAATGATAGTCCCACTAAGTGCAAACCGGATGGGATGGTGTATCGCTGCAGAATGCTGTGGTAGCCATGCTGGTTAAGTGTGTTTTGAATTCTAAATAAATCAGACAGTGTCACCAGCAAAGCATCCCCACACAATCACACATTCTCCTCCATGCTTCATGGTGGGAACAACACATGCAGAGAATTTCACCTACTCTGCATCTCACATAGACCCAATGGTTGGAACCAAAAATTGTAAATTTGGACTCATCAGACCAAAGGACATATTTCCAACGGTCTAATGTCCATTGCTCATGTTTCTTGACCCAAGCAAGTCTCTTCTACTTATTGGTGTACTTTAGAAGTAGTTTCTTTGCCCAAGCAAGTCTCTTCTTATTATTGGTGTACTTTAGAAGTGGTTTCTTTGCAGCAATTTGACCATGAAGGCCTGATTCACGCAATCTCCTCTGAGCAGTTGATGTTGAGATGTGTCTGTTACATTTATTTGGGCTGCAATTTCTGAGGCTGCTAACTCTAATGAACGTATCCTTTGCAGCAGAGGTAAGTCTGTGTCTTCCTTAATCCTGTGCGTAGCTCCATTCCATTTATTTTGTATTAACTTCCCAGTCCTTAACGATTACAAGCATACCCAAAAAATGATGCGGCCACCGCTGATTGAAAATATGGAGAGTGGTACTCACATTTTTTATACTATTACTTTAGTGCCTTGTTGCAAAAGGATGCACCAAAACTCTGCGTCCTCATGAGAGCCAGTTTCATCACAGCGCTTGCTGGTTTTTGCGACTGCACTTGAAGAAACTTTCAAAGTTCTTGAAATGTTCTGTATTGAATGACCTTCATGTCTTAGAGTAATGACAAACTTTTTCTCTTTGCTTATTTGACCTGTTCTTGCCTTAATATGGACTTGGTCTTTTACCAAATATGGCTATCTTCTGTATAGCACCCCGAACTTGTTACAACACAACTGATTGGCTCAAACGCATTAACCTGTTATGGCTTCATCCCTTTGTTCTCAATTTCCGCCTGAAGACACCCTAATTTAACTGCCTGTAGCTCAGCCCCAGAGACAAGGATATGCATATTCTTGGTATCATTAGAATGGAAACATTCTGAAGTTTGTGGAAATGTTAATTGAATGTAGGAGAATATAACACAGTAGATCTGGTGGAAGAAAATAGAAAGAAAGCGCATACGTTTTCTGTTTTTTATTGTTGTAGCATCATCTTTCACATGTACTAGAATAGCCACACAGTCAGATAGGATGCTGGAGAATTTTGATGTGGGTTGTGGTGGGGCGGCAGACACGCATCTCACATTTCATGACATTACACGTTTATATATTGCTTCAAAAAATGTTTAAAAAAATCACAAATATTTTATATTTTTAATTTCAAACAAGGGCATTAGCATGATAAGAACTTACCAGTCCAAAACTATGTCCTCTCCCGTTCAAAAATATTCCTCCACAATTGCTAAATGAATCGTCCTACAACAATCTCTCTCATTTTCCCAATCAATTTATTCTAAATTTTGTGTACATCTGTATATCTAGACTTAGATTTAGCTTTCCCTGACTTAGTCGCCAAACTGATTGATATATAAACAGCTGAATCTGCGCGTTTCCAAACAATGCAGTGCATAATATGTGTTTCTCCTTCCGGTATGAAACTTCAGTAGCAAATGACTCTTTACGCTGGAGCTTACTAAATGGGTTGGTCTTGCAACACAAACTTGACCTATTGCCGTTTACCTCAGCTCATTGGCTATCTACCCAACGAAACAGCGGGCAAATCATTGGTGCACAATGATTTCATGACTTGTCTTCAAATCGGTTTCTTTCAGTCAATACGTCCTGCGAAATGGCCCATCATGTTTGATTGTGTTACAAACAAACCAGTTGATTGCAGTGAAACCAAACATGACTGGAAAAGTCACGTTCTGTGTGGGTTATTTACCTGGAATGTGTCGTCAAATGGAATGAGACGGAATTCACAACACAAGCAGTTCACAAAATGTTTCGTGTTAGGCTATAAAAAGGGATTTTATCAAACAAAAGAGAATTCATTGTGTAACAATGAGCATTGGAATTCAAACAGACGAAGATCGTCAAAGGTAAACGATTTATTTTAATGCAGTTTGTGATTATGTTATGCCTGTGCTGGTTAAAATGTGTTTTTTTATGGGGCTCTATGCTCAGATAATCGTATTCGTTCCCAGTAAATCCCTTTTTAAATCTGACAACACAGTTGGATTAGTAAGATTCTAGGCTTTCGATACATGTGAGACACTTGTATTTTCATGAATGTTTAATATGACTATTTATGTAGCGATCACCGTTGTGGAATTTCAGCCCGCTAGCGGGTTCCGTGCGCAGAAAGGGGCAAAGTATTGACATGTTTTTTTTTAATTGAGAGACTAGCTTAAAATGTGATTTACTGACCATCATTTTCACTTGTCTGACTGCTTGTATGATGACGGGTTTATCACACGACTGGCCTATCTGGGTGATTGTTTTTTCTCGCCTGAATGATCTCAATCTATGATTACACAGACTCTCTGCAACTAAATTCAATGTGCGGGACAAAGGTCTTTCCATTGTTGTATGATTTTTTGTGTGCAAATGAACTCAAGCTTACGGACAATGTCAAATGTGATATAGCGAAGCACCTGAGTGAGCTGGGTGCACAATTACGCAGGTACTTTCCCGAAACGGATGACACAAAAAACTGGATTCGTTATCCCTTTCATGTCCTGCCTCCAGCCCACTTACCGATATCTGAACAAGAGAGCTTCATCGAAATTGCAACAAGCGGTTCTGTGAAAATGTAATTTAATCAGAAGCCACTGCCAGATTTCTGGATAGGGCTGCACTCAGAGTTTCTTTCCTTGGCAAATCGCGCTGTTAAGACACTGATGCCCTTTGCAACCTCGTACCTATGTGAGAGTGGATTCTTGGCCCTCACTAGCATGAAAACTAAATACAGGCACAGACTGTGTGTGTGAAATTATTTAAGACTGAGACTATCTCTAATATAACCCAACATTGCAGAGTTATGTGCATCCTTTCAAGCACACCCCTCTCAATAACCTGTGGTGAGTTATTCACCATTTTGATGAACAAATAAGGTTTTAAATGTAAGATGGCTAAATAAAGAGCAAAATTATTGATTATTATTATATTACTATTGTATAGTGTGTGTTTGGCAGGCTTACAATGATGGCAAAAAAACATTTGAGAGTGTGCTGACCCCGGTGCTAGAGGGGGTATACAACTGGAGGTTGAATGGGGTAAGTGACTATAAAAAGTTTGGGAACCACTGGCCTAGTAGATCAGAATGCAGCCCTTTTCACTCAGTAGCCTTCTGGAGGCAGGAACAAAGCTAGGCTAAGTTCGCGAAAACATACATTCATGTGTTCGATACAATGTACACTATGTTGGGTAATTGCAACCAACATTTGTAGCAAAGTGATGAATTCTATGTGAAATAGATGTTCCACTTAAAAATAATTGTCCTGTTAACATTCGCTGCATTCAATGTCTGCATTAGATTTTTGACAAGTTCACTTAAGTTGGTGAGGGGATGTTCCACTCAAAATACAAAGAGATCACTTAGTCCTAGTGAAATACACAGCACTCAGTTTAGGCATGGAGGCAGATCATTAGAGTAACAGCAACAGAGGTCTGATTTTGAACTCCTCGGCTACGGCAGTGAAGAAGTCACACAGCCAGCCATTCCCCTCAGCCCGGAGGAGAACAGAGATGGGGCAGAAAAACTGTAACAGCAGTATACATTACAATACACGCCAATAACAGTATTAGTGGAAAGAGCGGGGAAAAGGTGGCTTGATTATAAAAGAAATCATGTTATTGGCATCTCAATTGAGTTGAAGTTGGGCGACTGCGGAGGACAGGTCATCTGATGCAGCACTCCATCACTCTCCTTCTTGGTCAAATAGCCTTTACACAGTCTGGAGGTGTGTTTTGTGTCATTGTCCTGTTGAAAAACAAATGATAGTCCCACTAAGCGCAACCCAGATGGATTGAAATTTCACTGCAGAATGCTGTGGTAGTGTAACGACTTCCGCCGAAGTCGGTCCCTCTCCTTGTTCAGGCGGCGTTCAGCGGTCGACGTCACCGGCCTTCTAGCCATTGCCCATCCACTTTTCATTTTCAATTTGTTTTGTCTTTGTCTTACACACCTGGTATCAATTCCCCAATTACTTGTTCATTATTTAACCCTCTGTTCCCCCATGTTTGTTTGTTTGAGTGATTGTTTTGATGTAAATCGGTCTGTTTATATGGGCTCGCTTATTTTGTATTATATTTGTCTATTTTGAGTAAAATACGTTTATTTACTAATATCTGCTGTCCTGAACCTGACTCCTCTACACCAGCTACACACAGACCACATTACAGAATCACTAACCCAAAGAATAGAGTCAGTTGGAGCAGGCACCCTCCTTGTAGAGATAGAGGAGCGCGTCCAGCAGCATGCTACCATATTGAAACATCTGGGCACCGCCATGAATCGCGTGCTGCAGAAGATGGATTGTTGGGAGAGAGCAGGAAGTCGTCCAGCGCCTTCTAAATAAATCACTGACGGTGTCACCAGAAAAGCACCCCAAGACCATCACATCTCGTCGGTAGGAACCAAACAAATTCGACTACGAAGATCTTATTCACCCAGTCTCTCCTCTGAACAGTTGAGATGTGTCTTACTTTAACTCTGTGAAGTATTTATTTGGGCTACAATTTCTGAGGCTGGTAATGAGGTAACTATAATGAGGTAACTCTGGATGTTCCTTTCCTGTGGTGGTCCTCATGAGAGCAAGTTTCATCATAAGGCTGGTTTTTGCGACTGCACTTGAATCTTTCAAAGTTCTTGAAATGGTCCACATTGACTGACCTTTATGTCTTAACTAACGAGCCAGCCAGCTAACTTAGCTAGTTAAACAATTAACAAAGTATCAACAATGCCACAGTGCTGGAAGATAACCAACCAGGTTCAATGTTAGCTAGCTAACATTAGGCTCTAACTAGAAAAGCAAATAGCTCTGGGATCCAAATAATAACGCTAGCTAACAGTACACTTATGCTTGAAATGAAAACACTTTCTGTCAAAATTAGAAACATGTAATATTTGAAAATGTAGCTAGCTAACGCTAGACTATCATCATGCTTTTTGGACACGTCTCCCTGTCAGGAATGCCATACCACGGTTGTCCTTAGTTTGAAGATGTAATCCGGAGACAGGTGTTTTCTCCATCTCTTTTGCTATCATACTCTAATTCCACTGATTTCAAAGCTTGATCCTCCAGAAAGCGGAGAGCAACATTTGTGCAGCTCCACTACACAATATATTTTTTATAGCCTCATTCGAGGATTACCTATACATTCTGACCAGCTCAAATAGACAGAAGCCTTCTATATGGCAGACCAAACTGAAACTCATCTCTCAGCCCACACATTATCTCAGCCAATCATGTCTAGTGGGAAGGTTGCTTACTTTTTATGTGGCTTAACGAACAAGGCTCGTAATTGAACAATTGTATTCGTATTTACAGTTTGTTATTATGAAAGTTCACATGTTCTAGAAAGGTTTTTCTGCCCCCTCAAAAAATTTTTTTTTAATTAAAACTCTCCTGTGAAGTCATCGTTTGCAACATACATCTAATTTCCTGAATCAGGTCACATTTATTTGGGCTGCAATCTGAAGTGCAGTTAACGCTAATGAACTTTCCTCTGCAGCAAAGGTAACTCTGGGTTTTCCTTTCAAACCAAATAAGATTTTATTAGTCTCATACATATGGTTAGCAAATGTTATTGCAAGTGTAGCGAAAGGCTTATAGTTTAGAAAAATGTGGCAGTCCTCATGAGATCCAGTTTCATCATAGTGCTTGATGGTTTTTGCAACTGCATTTGAAGAAACTTTCAAAGTTCTTTAAATGTTCCGCATTGACTGACATTCAATGGACTGTCATTTCTCTTTGCTTATTTGAGCTGTTCTTGCCATAACATGGACTTGGTATTTTACCAAGTAGGGCTATCTTCTGTATACCATACCTACCTTGTCACAACACAACTGAATGGCTCGAATGCATTAACCTCTCTAGGGTAGGGGGCAGCATTCGGAATTTTGGATGAAAAGCGTGCACAAATTAAACGGCCTGCTACTCGGGCTCAGAAGATATGATATGCATATAACTGGTAGATTTGGATAGAAAATACTCCGTTTCCAAAACTGTTAAAATAGTGTCTGTGAGTATAAAATAACTGATTTAGCAGGCGAAAACCTGAGAAAAATCCATTCAGGAAGTAGTTTTTTTTGTTGGTTTTGTAGTTTTCTATTCAATGCCATTACAGTATCCATTGACTTAGGACTCCATTTGCAGTTTCTATGCCTTCCACTAGATGTCAACAGTCTTTAGAAATCGTTTTAGGCTTGTATTCTTATAAATGAGGGAGTAAGACTAGTCTGAATGAGTGGACCCTAACGTGACGCAGAGTTTTTTTCAGGCGCATGTGCATTTCTTGTTTACCTTTTATATTGACGACGTTATTGTCCGGTTAAAAAATTATAGATCATTTGGGCTAAAAAAACAACCTAAGGAACCCAATAAAAACATTGTTTGACATGTTTCTATGAACTTTACGGATACAATTTGAATTTTTTGTCTGATTGTTTTGACTGAGTTTGAGCCTGTGGATTACTGAAGAAAACGAGCTAACAAAACGGAGGTTTTTGGTTATAAAGAGACTTCATCGAACAAAAGGAACATTTGAGTAAATGAATGTCTTCTGATTGCCACCATATGAAGATCATCAAAGGTAAGGGATTCATTTTATCTATATTTCTGAGTTTTGTAACGCTTCTGCTTGGCTGGTTACTGTTTGTAATAATTTGTCAACTGGGCTATGTTCTGGGCTAGGTATGTTCTGGGCTAGGTATGCTTTCGCCGAAATGCATTTTATAAATATGACCCTGTGGTTTGTTTAACAAGAAGTTCATCTTTAAACCTATGTAAAATGTTTTTTTTTCTGAATTCTTAAAATGAGCATTTCTGTAATTGAATTTGGCGCTCTGCAACCTCACTGGATGTTGGCCAGATGGGACGCTAGCGTCCCAATACCCTAGAGAGGTTAAGAAGGAAAGAAATTCCCCAAATTAACTTTTAACAAGGCACACCTTAATTGATATGCCTTCCAGGCGACTACCTCATTAAGCTGGTTGATAGAATGCCAAGTGGGCAAAGCTGTCATCAGGGCAATGGGTGGCTACTTTGAAGAATATAACATATATTTTCATTTAACACTTATTTGGTTACTACATGATCCCATATGTGTTATTTCATAGTTTTGATGTCTTCACTATTATTCTACAATGGAGAAAATAGTACAAATATAAAGAAAAACCCTTGAATGAGTAGGTGTCCAAACTTTGACTGGTACTGTACTTTCATAATAAAAATAAAAAAAACTGGTACCGGGACCTTCTGTAAGGGCACAGGGCGAGACCCAGATGCAGACACGGGAGGCAGGTGGTTCAAGTCTCTGATATTTATTATAATCCAAGGGGCAGGCAAGAGAATGGTCGTGGACAGGTAAAAGATCATAACAAGGTCAGAGTCCAGGAGGTACAGAGTGGCAGGCAGACTCGAGGTCAGGGCAGGCAGTATGGTCAGGCAGGCTGGTTCAGGGACAAAGCAGGCAAGGATCAAAACGGAGAACACCATCGGCTAAAAGCCGTTCGAATTCTACAGATGTTTTCATGAGTTTCTTTTTCGGGATGTCTCAAAGTCTGACAAACACTGCTTTAGCTCTGTTACCTTTCAATGCAGACGCAATATCGGCGGATGTGGTGGATTGAGATGCAGCCCATGCAAAAAAACAGACATCTTTAGCTTAAACAGATTTTGATGGGAATTTATTACGTTAATTCGATTTGCCACGGAAATTGTCGGCTAAGGGTTCTCTTTTCCTGAATATACCTGACATTTTGTAGACGAGATGTACAGAACTTTGATTTCTCTGAGATACATTTACTAACCTCAGTGTAAAGTCATGACCAGAAAATAACAATTATTAAAACAACTTTTCTAAGCCTTCTTACTTGACTAGGAATGAGTTCATGTAACGACGTTCGTCTGTAGGAGGAGAAGCGGACCAAAAAGCAGCGTGGTGGTTATTCATGTTCTTTAATGGAAAACTGAACGATACATGAAATAACTCAAATCTACAAAACAACAAACGGAACGTGAAAACCTATACAGCCTATCCTGTGACAACAAACACAGTGACAGGAACAATCACCCACAAACACACAGTGAAACCCAGGCTACCTAAGTATGATTCTCAATCAGAGACAACTAATGACACCTGCCTCTGATTGAGAACCATACTAGGCCGAAAACATAGAAATGCCCCAAAACATAGAAAAACAAACATAGACTGCCCACCCAACTCACGCCCTGACCATATTAAATAAATACAAAACAACGGAAATAGAGGTCAGAACGTGACAGTTCATCCGTTATAAACAGAGCTTCAGGATGTGCTCTTTGAAGATTTCGTCAATCTGTGCACCCACAAACATCAGATGTGAGGAGAGAGAGCCAAAAACAAATTATCTCTCATGACAATATTAACAATGGATATACAGAACAAACTAGAGCCACTGTTGTGGTACTTAGTCAGACAAGAATCAATTCTCAGGTCTGGTCAAATACACATGTACGGTAATGTAGCTGGAAACTAAGATAGTCCACTAGCCTGAGGCAAGTACTTTTCAGCAATGACTTTGGATTCAGTCTGGTACACATTGTGGCTTCCTTGCTCAGCTGGCCCAAAATCCTGAAATTCCATCACTGAAAGTAACTTTATTGTAGCATCTATGGACCTCTTAGTTTCCCCCAGTTATTGGTTTAAGAAATTCAGGCTGATGTGACAAACAGGAATACATTATATCTCTATGATACCTGGAAGACTATGGCTGGGACGGTGATCTGGTGGTACCCATATTAATCAGCCTCTGGCTCTGTATCTTTCTGCCCATCCTTGTCTGTCTACAGAGATTTGTGCAGCCATTCTGTGATGTTGAACTGTGGAAGGGTGAGTGTAAGCTAGTATTTCTGAACAACTCAACCTGGTTAATCTTTAATAACTATAGTATTAATAGCTCTGGGTGACCCATCATCTTCACACTGGAACACCTCATCACTGTGGGATATATAAATGACAGTGCCATGTACTGTATGTATGTGACTTACTGTATGGTGGACATTCACACATACAGCAATGCAAGGACACACACACACACAAGAATGCCTGAATTTACATTTTACACACATAAACTCAAGAACAGTCACACCTGCAGCCAGTTCCTGCACCCTCATGGACACAGTGCTGTGGTAGAGCTTGAAGAACCTGTCAAGGTGTTGTAATGTCTTGTTGGCCGTCAGGTCCTCTGCAGCCAGTTCCTGCACCCTCATGAACCTGTCAAATCAATTCAAATGTATTTATATGTCCCTTCTACATCAGCTGATCTATCAAAGTGCTGTACAGAAACCCAGCCTAAAACCCAAAACAGCAAGCAATGCAGGTGTAGAAGCACATTGGCTATTAAAAACTGCCTAGAAAGGACACAAATTAGGAAGAAACCTAGAGAGAAACCAGACTGAGGGGTGGAGATTATAACAGAACATGGCCAAGATGTTCAAATGTTCATAAATGACCAGCATGGTCAAATATTAATAATCACAGTAGTTGTCGAGGGTGCAACAGGTCAGCACCTGAGGAGTAAATGTCAGTTGGCTTTTCATGCCTATCATTGAGAGTATCTCTACCGCTCCTGCTGTCTCTAGAGAGTTGAAAACAGCAGGTCTGTGACAGGTAGCACGTCCTGTGAACAGGTTAGGGTTCCATAGCCGCAGGCAGAACAGTTGAAACTGGAGCAGCAGCATGGCCAGGTGTACTGGGGACAGCAAGGAGTCATCATGCCAGGTAGTCCCGAGGCATGGGCCTAGGGCTCAGGTCCTCAGAGAGAGAGAGAAAGACAGACAGAGATAATTAGAGAGAGCATACTTAAATTCACACAGGACCCCGGATAAGACTGGAGAATAACTCCAGATATAACAGACTGACCCTAGCCTCCGACACAAACTACTGCAGCATAAATACTGGAGGCTGAGACAGGAGGGGTCAGGAGACACTGTGGCACCATCCAATGATACCCCTGGACAGGGCCAAACAGGCAGGATATAACCACACACACTTTGCCAAAGCACACCCCCCACACCACTAGAGGGATGTCTTCAACCACCAACTTACCATCCTGAGACAAGGCCAAGTATAGCCCACAAAGATCTCCGCCACGACACAACCCAAGGGGGGGCGCCAACCCAGACAGGAAGACCACGTCAGCGACTCAACCCACTCAAGTGACGCACCCCTCCTAGGGACGGCTTGGAAGAGCACCAGTAAGCCAGTGACTCAGCCGCTGTAGTAGGATTAGAGGCAGAGAATCCCAGTGGAGAGAGGGCAACCGGCCAGGCAGAGACAGCAAGGACGGTTCGTTGCTCCATAGCCTTTCCATTCACCTTCACACTCCTGGGCCAGACTACACTCAATCATATGACCTACTGAAGAGATGAGTCTTCAGTAAAGACTTGGAGTTTGAGACCGAGTCTGCGTCTCTCACATGGGTCGGCAGATCATTCCATAAAATGGAGCTCTATAGGAGAAAGCCCTGCCTCCAGCTGTTTGCTTAGAAATTCTAGGGACAATTAGGAGGCCTGCGTCTTGTGAACGTAGCGTACTTGTAGGTATGTATTGTGCAGGACCAAATCGGAAAGAGGTAGGTTAGCAGTAAAACCTTGAAATCAGCCCTTGCCCTTGCCTTAATAGGAAGCCAGTATAGGGAGGCTAGCACTGGAGTAATATGATCAAATTTTTTGTTTCTAGTCAGGATTCTATCAGCCGTATTTAGCACTAACTGAAGTTTACTTAGTGCTTTATCCGGGTAGCCGGAAAGTAGAACATTGCAGTAATCTAACCTAGAAGTAACAAAAGCATGGATTAATTTTTCTGCATCATTTTTGGACAAAGTTTCTGATTTTTGCAATGTTACGAAGATGGAAAAAAGCTGTCCTTGAAACAGTCTTGATATGTTTGTCAAAAGAGAGAACAGGGTCCAGAGTAATGCTGAGGTACTTCACAGTTTTATTTGAGACGACTGTACCACCAAGATTTATTGTCAGATTCAACAGAAGATCTTTGTTTCTTGGGACCTAGAACCAGCATCTCTGTTTTGACCAAGTTTAAAAGTAGAACGTTTGCAGCCTCCACTTCCTTATGTCTGAAACACAGGCTTCTAGCGAGGGCAATTTTGGGGCTTCACCATGTTTCATTGAAATGTACAGCTGTGTGTCATCCGCATAGCAGTGAAAGTTAACATTATGTTTTCGAGTGACATCCCCAAGAGGTAAAATATATACTGAAAACAATAGTGGTCCTAAAACAAAACCTTGAGGAACACCGAAATGTACAGTTGATTTGTCAGAGGACAAACCATTCACAAAGACAAACTGATATCAGATAAGATCTAAACCAGGCCAGAAACGAGGCCAGAACTTGTCCGTGTAGACCCATTTGGGTTTCCAATCTCTCCAAAAGAATGTGGTGATCGATGGAATCAAAAGCAGCACTAAGGTCTAGGAGCATGAGGACAGATGCAGAGCCTCGGTCTGACACCATTAAAAGGTCATTTACCACCTTCACAAGTGCAGTCCCAGTGCTATGATGGGGTCTAAAACCAGACTGAAGCATTTCATATACATTGTTTGTCTTCAGGAAGGCAGTGAGTTGCTGCGCAACAGCTTTTTCAATTTTTGAGAGGAATGGGAGATTCGATATAGGCCGATTAGTTTACATTTTCTGGGTCAAGGTTTGGCTTTTTCAAAAGGCTTTATTACTGCCACTTTTAGTGAGTTTGGTACACATCCGTTGGATAGAGCCGTTTATTATGTTCAGCATAAGAGGGCCAAGCACAGGAAGCAGCTCTTTCAGTAGTTTAGCTGGAATAGGGTCCAATATGCAGCCTGAAGGTTAGAGGTCATGAATATTTTCATTATTGTGTCAAGCGATATGGTACTAAAACACTTGAGTGTCTCCCTTGATCCTAGGTCCTGGCAGAGTTGTGCAGACTCAGGACAACTGAGCTTAGGAGGAATAAGCTTATAAAGAGGAGTCTGTAATTTGCTTTCTAATGATCATGATATTTTCCTCAAAGAAGTTCATGAATTTATTACTGCTGAAGTGAAAGTCATCCTCTCTTGGGGAATGCTGCTTTTTAGTTAGCTTTACGATAGTCTCAAAAATAAATTTTGGGTTGTTCTTATTTTCCTCAATTAACCTCTGGCTGCATCCCTTGTTCTCAATTTCCAGGGGAAATGCAGAGCGCCAAATTCAAATAAAATAAAATGTCATTAAATCACACATGTAAGATACTCATTTAAAGCTACACTCGTTGTGAATCCAGCCAACATGTCAGATTTTTAAAATGCTTTTTGGGGAAAGCATAAGAAACTATTATCTGATAGCCTGCACCCATCTGCACCAGCAGTAAACAAAGGAGCTAGCATAGTAGGCTCAAAACGCTGAAATAAAATATAAAATATGCATTACCTTTGACGAGCTTCTTTTGTTGGCACTCCAATATGTCCCATAAACATCACAATTAGTCCTTTTGTTCGATTAATTCCGTCCATATATATCAAATGTCCATTTATAAAGCGCATTTGATCCAGAAAAAAACAGCTTACAAAACCACAACGTCACTACAAAATATTTCAAAAGTTGCCTATAAACGTTGCCAAAATATTTCAAACTACTTTTGTAATACAACTTTAGGTATTTTCAAACCTTTAATAATCGATCAAATTGTAGACGGGGCAATCTGTATTCAATACATGAACGAAAAGAAACCAGCTCTTCTCGTCTTGCGCAACTCACAAAAGTGTTCCCTGTTCCGATTTGGCCTACTTCTTCATAAGACAGAGGAATAACCTCAACCATATTCCAAAGTCTGGCGACATCGTGTGGAAGTGGTAGAACTGAAAATTGGTTCCTATTAAATATTCAATGGCAAAGACAATATAGTGAACAGAGATGGGGGAAAAAAAATCTGAACAGTTAGTCCTCTGGGTTTTGCCTGCTACATAAGTTCTGTTATACTCACAGACATGATTCAAACAGTTTTAGAAACTTCAGTGTTTTCTATCCAAATCTATGAAAAATATGCATATCTTATATTCTTGGCATTAGTAGCAGGAAGTTGAAATTGGGCACGCTATTTATCCAAAAGTGAAAATTCTGCCCCCTAGCTTTAAAGAGGTTTTAATGTTGCGCATATTCTTGCTGCCCATGCAGTCCACATTGTACATGAGATCATTCCATCAGCACTCTAGGTTCATCAGCTTGTGGTGGCCCTACAGCAGCTCTGCCACCATCTCAGGCACTGCACAGGATATGAGAACAAATATTAATACACAAATACATTGTAACTGTACAGTGTCACATCAAATACAATGCAATCCAACAATAATAGTTCCCAATCAAGTGGCATTTAATGGTGGCGCTGAACATACGTACCTGAAAATATATTCTTCAGGTTCTCCACGGCAAGCTGACTGTGTTGCATGTTGCATTCCAGCATATTTGATGTCCTTCAGGTTCTTAAAACTTCTAAGGGCTTATTGCCTTTTTTCTCCACTTACTGCCTGACTGACGTGCCCAAAGTAAACTGCCTGCTGCTCAGGCCCTTAAGCCAGGATATGCATATAATTGGTACCATTAGAAAGAAAAGTCTGAAGTTTTTAGAAATGTTCAAAAGTAAGATAATATAACGCAATAGATATGATAGGAGAAAATCCAAATAAAAACCAACTGGAAATGTTGTTGTTTTGAGACAATCCTCTTAGAAATGCAAGAGAAAGGTCATATTGAAAATTAGCTCCCTGCATGCCAATCCTGTGGCTTCCACAGGGTGTCGGTAGTCTATGTTCAAGATTTAAGACTTGTAACTCCAAAAATGAATAAAAAATAACAGATTTAGTAGAGGGACACAGTCTTGGAAATTCGTGTTTACGCGCGCCATGAAGATATTATGCACCTGCTAAACTCGGTTTCCTATTGAACATACTTCTTTCTGAAATAAATGTTATAGTTTGATTACATTTTAGGGTATGTGAGGAGTTAATAGAAACATATTTTGACTTGTTGAAACAAAGTTTAGGGGTAGATTTTTGGATTCCTTTCTCGGCAAGTTGAACGAGTGGATTACTCAAATCGATAGCGCTAAACTGACTTTTTGGGATATAAAGAAGGATTGTATCTAACAAAACAACACTGCGTTATAGCTGGGACCCTTTGGATGATGAATCAGAGGAAGATTTTCAAAAAGTATGTCAATATTTAATCGTTATATGTGAATGTATGAAACCTGTGCCGGAGGAAATATATTTTGATGTGGGGCGCTGTCCTCAAACAATCGCATGACATGCTTTTGCTGTAATAGCTCCTGTAAATTGGACCTTGCAGTTAGATTAATTCTAACAAACATTTAAGCTTTCAGCCGATATAAGACACATGTACCTAAATGTGTATTATCCATATTTTTTATTTGAATTGCGTGCCCTCCAGATTCACCGGAAGTTGTCCCGCTAGCGGGACACCGGTCCTTAGGTGTTGATGCTTTTCCTCGAGTCATTGCTGACTTCTGCCAGGGAGTTCTGGATGTCCTTCCCATCACCAAGGGTATTGTGGAGCTGACTGAGTCCTGGACAGACCAGACAATTGTAAATGGTTTAGATAGGGTTTTACATGAATCAAAGGGCAGTACAGATTCACAGAATACAGCTAATGTCAAAGCTAAAAAATGATTTTCTATGTTCAGCCGTGCTTTCAGTAAAACTACAGATCTAACTGGGTGATCAATAAATCATGGGATTTATGTCAGTTGGGATTTATGGGATTTATGTCAGTTTATGTCAAGCTTCTTGACGCACCCATCCCGTTAGCGGGATCATTTTCATCAACATCCGCTCAATTGCAGAGCGCCAAATTCAAATTAAATTACTAACATTTTTTAATTTTCATGAAATCACAAGTGCAATATAGCAAAACACAGCTTAGCTTGTTGTTAATCCACCTGGCGTATCAGATTTCAATAAAGCTTTTCGGCGAAAGCAAAACAAGCGTTTATGTAAGAACATCTCTCTCAGTATACAAAATATTACAAACAGCTAGCAGCCAAGTAGATTGGTCACGAAAGTCAGAAAAACAATAAATTAAATCGCTTACCTTTGATCTTCGGATGTTTGCACTCACGAGACTCCCTGTTACACAAATGTTCCTTTTGTTCCATAAAGATTATTTTTATATCCAAAATACCTCCATTTGTTTGGCGCGTTATGTTCAGAAATCCACAGGCTCGAGCGGTCAAGACATCGCAGAAGAAAATTCTAAATAGTATCCGTAAAGTGCGTAGAAAGATGTCAAATGTTTTTACAGGTTGTTTTTGCAATATATAATCGATAATATCTGGTTGATATCCCTTTAAATGGAGGCAAGGCATCCAATGGAACAGAGAGCTTTCAGGAAAAACAACACTTCCTTGTTGGATTTTCCTCAGGTTTTCGCCTGCAATATCAGTTCTGTTATACTCACAGACAATATTTTGACAGTTTTGGACACTTTAGAGTGTTTTATATCCTAATCCTAATATTCTAGTTTCTGGGCCTGAGAAATAGGCAGTTTCAAATGGGTATGTGTTTGAGCCAAAAACGAAAATACTGCCCCCTACACTCAAGAAGTTAGCAGGTGAAGGTTTTCCTTTAATTATTATGCTATCTTGCTAGCTATGGCTCCATACATAGCTAGCTTGATTATCTTAAAAATAGCTTGTAGAATAATTTACCTTGCTAATCAATTTCAGTAGCTAGCATCAGACTACCACGTTAGATTTACAAACTCTTAATAACAATGACTTGGACATACTGTAGCTTCCAATATCATATTACAAAGAATAAAAAAGCTTGCTACCTAGCGATTAAAAGAAAGACATTTAAACTTAACTGCCATGACAGCTAACAGCTGGGCTTTGGTGGACATTGTCTCAGTGGTAACCTCGTAACATACGTTGTGATTGACAGGTTGCACCAGACCGATGTGAGTTGTCACCAACTAACCTGTCTATGAAAACGTAATCTGATTGGTTAGAAGAAACATCTCTCTCTCAAGAGTATAGGTGCACGAAATTGACATGTGCAGGTGTACAGATGCAAATATTAAGTTACAAGTTTGTGTAATGGTCTTGGTAAAGGATATTATTTACACACTATAAAATGTCCTTTTCACATCATCATTATGCACTGAATCCCAACTTGCTGTTTTATTTGGTGCCACCCTTTATTTGCACTATATGCATACCTATTTTCACAATGCACAAAGAGCATGTCTACAAGCCAATATGTGCATGAAAAATCTAACACATTGTATGTGGCAGTCCTTTAAAAACAGTGGTGTGTGAAATCCGGTTTTAATGACCCCATCTATGTTTCTTTATCCTCCTGAAAATTCTAATGTAATCTAATTGTCTTTGTCTATCTCTTCACAAATGTCATGACACAGATGGGACCTTTTGGATGTCCACCATGTCCCCCCCCTGTCAGAGTCAATCACCCCTGCTCCATGGGCTCCTGTTAGTGTCACATTTGGGATGGCTTCTGGAATTTGAGTGAGTGGGCGAAGGTATTCTTCCCCACTGCATTGTCTCCCTCCTCCCAGCTCTTTCCTTCACCAAAGTGACACCATATCTTTGAGGTGTCACACCTAATAATGCAGTGGCAATGGAGGCATTCTAGCTGTATTGTCCCTTAACATTATTGGACTGGTGTGTGTTACTGTTAACATTATTGGACTAGTGTGTGTTACTCTTAAAATTATTGGACTGGAGTGTTACTGTTCATTAACATTATTGGACAGGTGTGTTATTGTTAACATTATTGGACTGGTGTGTGTTACTGTCCATTAATATTATTGGACTGGTGTGTGTTACTGTTCATTAACATTATAGGACTGGTGTGTGTTACTGTTCATTAACATTATTGGACTGGTGTGTGTTACTGTTCATTAGCATTATTGGACTGGTGTGTGAACATTATTCCACTGGAGTGTGTTACTGTTCATTAACATTATTGGACTGGTGTGTGTTACTGTTACCATTATTGGACTGGTGTGTGTTACTGTTTATTAACATTATTGGACTGGTGTGTGTTACTGTTTAATAATATTTTTGGGGACTGGTGTCTTTTACTGTTCATTAATATTAGTGGACTGGTGTGTTTTACTGTTTATTAATATTAATGGACTGGTGTGTTACTGTTCATTAAAATTATTGGACTGGTGTGTGTTACTGTTCATTAACATTATTGGACTGGTGTGTGTTACTGTTAACATTATTGGACTGGTGTGTGTTACTGTTAACATTATTGGAGATGTGTGTGTTACTGTTCATTATCATTATTTGACTGCTGTGTGTTGCTGTTCATTAACATTATTGGATTGGTGTGTGTGTTACTGTTACCATTATTGGACTGGTGTGTGTTACTGTTCATTAACATTTTTGGACTGGTGTGTGTTACTATTAACATTATTGGAGATGTGTGTGTTACTGTTAACATTATTGGAGATGTGTGTGTTACTGTTCATTAACATTATTGGACTGGTGTGTGTTACTGTTTATTAACATTATTGGACTGGTGTGTGTTACTGTTCATTAACATTATTGGACTGGTGTGTGTTACTGTTTATTAACATTATTGGACTGGTGTGTTTTACTGTTAACATTATTTGGCTGGTGTGTTTTACGGTTAATTAATATTATTGGACTGGTGTGTTTTACTGTTCATTAATATTAGTGGACTGGTGTGTTACAGTTCATTAACAATATTGGACTGGTGTGTGTTACTGTTCATTTACATTATTGGACTAGTGTGTGTTACTGTTCATTAACATTATTGGACTGGTGTGTGTTACTGATAACATTATTGGATTGGTGTGTGTTACTGTTCATTTACATTATTGGACTTGTGTGTGTTACTGTTCATTAACATTATTGGACTGGTGTGTGTTACTGTTCATTTACATTATTGGACTAGTGTGTGTTACTGTTCAATAACATTATTGAACTGGTGTGTGTTCCTGTTATCATTATTGGACTAGTGTGTGTTACTGTTCATTAACATTATTGGACTGGTTTGTGTTACTGTTCATTAACATTACTGGACTGGTGTGTGTTACTGTTACCATTATTGGACTGGTGTGTGTTACAGTTCATTACCATTATTGGACTGGTGTGTGTTACTGTTTATTAACATTATTGGACTGGTGTGTTTTACTGTTAACATTATTGGACTGGTGTGTTCCTCTTAACATTATTGCACTGGTGTGTGTTACTGTTCATTAACATTATTGGACTGGTGTGTTATTGTTAACATTATAGGACTGGTGTGTGTTACTGTTCTTTAACATTATTGGACAGGTGTGTTATCATTAACATTATTGGACTGGTGTGTGTTACTGTTCATTAACATTATTGGACTGGTGTGTTATACTGTTAACATTATTGGACTGGTGTGTTCCTCTTAACATTATTGCACTGGTGTGTGTTACTGTTCATTAACATTATTGGACTGGTGTGTGTTACTGTTCTTTAACATTATTGGACAGATGTGTTATTATTAACATTATTGGACTGGTGTGTGTTACTGTTCATTAACAATATTGTACTGGTGTGTGTTACTGTTTATTAGCATTATTGGACTGGTGTGTGAACATTATTCGACTGGAGTGTGTTACTGTTCATTAACATTATTGGAGATGTGTGTGTTACTGTTCATTAACATTATTGGACTGGTGTGTGTTACTGTTCATTAACATTATTGGACTGGTGTGTGTTACTGTTTATTAACATTATTGGACTGGTGTGTGTTACTGTTTATTAACATTATTGGACTGGTGTGTGTTACTGTTTATTAACATTATTGGACTGGTGTGTGTTACTGTTTAATAATATTATTGGACTGGTGTGTTTTACGGTTTATTAATATTATTGGACTGGTGTGTTTTACTGTTCATTAATATTAGTGGACTGGTGTGTTACAGTTCATTAACAATATTGGACTCTTGTGTGTTACTGTTCATTGACATTATTGGACTAGCGTGTGTTACTGTTCATTAACATTATTGGACTGGTGTGTGTTACTGATAACATTATTGGATTGGTGTGTGTTACTGTTCATTTACATTATTGGACTAGTGTGTGTTACTGTTCATTAACATTATTGGACTGGTGTGTGTTCCTGTTATCATTATTGGACTTGTGTGTGTTACTGTTCATTAACATTATTGGACTGGTGTGTGTTACTGTTTATTAACATTATTGGACTGGTGTGTGTTACTGTTCATTAACATTATTGGACTGGTGTGTGTTACTGTTCATTAACATTACTGGACTGGTGTGTTACTTTTACAATTTTTGGACTGGTGTGTGTTACTGTTTATTAACATTATTGGACTGGTGTGTTTTACTGTTAACATTATTTGGCTGGTGTGTTCCTCTTAACATTATTGCACTGGTGTGTGTTACTGTTCATTAACATTATTGGACTGGTGTGTTATTGTTAACATTATAGGACTGGTGTGTGTTACTGTTCTTTAACATTATTGGACAGATGTGTTATTATTAACATTATTGGACTGGTGTGTGTTACTGTTCATTAACAATATTGTACTGGTGTGTGTTACTGTTTATTAGCATTATTGGACTGGTGTGTGAACATTATTCGACTGGAGTGTGTTACTGTTCATTAACATTATTGGAGATGTGTGTGTTACTGTTCATTAACATTATTGGACTGGTGTGTGTTACTGTTCATTAACATTATTGGACTGGTGTGTGTTACTGTTTATTAACATTATTGGACTGGTGTGTTTTACTGTTAACATTATTTGGCTGGTGTGTTTTACGGTTAATTAATATTATTGGACTGGTGTGTTTTACTGTTCATTAATATTAGTGGACTGGTGTGTTACAGTTCATTAACAATATTGGACTGGTGTGTGTTACTGTTCATTTACATTATTGGACTAGTGTGTGTTACTGTTCATTAACATTATTGGACTGGTGTGTGTTACTGATAACATTATTGGATTGGTGTGTGTTACTGTTCATTTACATTATTGGACTTGTGTGTGTTACTGTTCATTAACATTATTGGACTGGTGTGTGTTCCTGTTATCATTATTGGACTTGTGTGTGTTACTGTTCATTAATATTATTGTACTGGTGTGTCTTACTGTTCATTAACATTATTGGACTGGTGTGTGTTACTGTTCATTTACATTATTGGACTAGTGTGTGTTACTGTTCAATAACATTATTGAACTGGTGTGTGTTCCTGTTATCATTATTGGACTAGTGTGTGTTACTGTTCATTAACATTATTGGACTGGTGTGTGTTACTGTTCATTTACATTATTGGACTAGTGTGTGTTCCTCTTCATTAACATTATTGGACTGGTGTGTGTTACTGTTACCATTATTGGACTGGTGTGTGTTACTGTTCATTAACATTATTGGACTGGTGTGTGTTACTGTTTATTAACATTATTGGACTGGTGTGTGTTACTGTTCATTTACATTATTGGACTTGTGTGTGTTACTGTTCATTAACATTATTGGACTGGTGTGTGTTCCTGTTATCATTATTGGACTTGTGTGTGTTACTGTTCATTAATATTATTGTACTGGTGTGTGTTACTGTTCATTAACATTATTGGACTGGTGTGTGTTACTGTTCATTTACATTATTGGACTAGTGTGTGTTACTGTTCAATAACATTATTGAACTGGTGTGTGTTCCTGTTATCATTATTGGACTAGTGTGTGTTACTGTTCATTAACATTATTGGACTGGTGTGTGTTACTGTTCATTTACATTATTGGACTAGTGTGTGTTCCTCTTCATTAACATTATTGGACTGGTGTGTGTTACTGTTACCATTATTGGACTGGTGTGTGTTACTGTTCATTAACATTATTGGACTGGTGTGTGTTACTGTTTATTAACATTATTGGACTGGTGTGTGTTACTGTTTATTAACATTATTGGACTGGTGTGTGTTACTGTTCATTTACATTATTGGACTAGTGTGTGTTACTGTTCAAGAACATTATTGAACTGGTGTGTGTTCCTGTTATCATTATTGGACTAGTGTGTGTTACTGTTCATTAACATTATTGGACTGGTGTGTGTTACTGTTCATTTACATTATTGGACTAGTGTGTGTTCCTCTTCATTAACATTATTGGACTGGTGTGTGTTACTGTTACCATTATTGGACTGGTGTGTGTTACTGTTCATTAACATTATTGGACTGGTGTGTGTTACTGTTTATTAACATTATTGGACTGGTGTGTGTTACTGTTTATTAACATTATTGGACTGGTGTGTGTTACTGTTTAATAATATTATTTTGGACTGGTGTGTTTTACTGTTCATTAATATTAGTGGACTGGTGTGTTTTACTGTTCATTAATATTAGTGGACTGGTGTGTTACTGTTCATTCAATTATTGGACTGGTGTGTGTTCCTGTTATCATTATTGGACTTGTGTGTGTTACTGTTCATTGATATTATTGTACTGGTGTGTGTTACTGTTCATTAACATTATTGGACTGGTGTGTGTTCCTGTTATCATTATTGGACTTGTGTGTGTTACTGTTCATTAACATTATTGGACTGGTGTGTGTTACTGTTCATTAATATTATTGGACTGGTGTGTGTTACTGTTCATTAACATTACTGGACTGGTGTGTATTACTGTTACCATTATTGGACTGGTGTGTGTTGCTGTTCATTAACATTATTGGACTGGTGTGTTACTTTTACAATTTTTGGACTGGTGTGTGTTACTGGTCATTAACATTATTGGACTGGTGTGTGTTACTGTTCATTAACATTATTGGACTGGTGTGTGTTAGTGTTTATTAACATTATTGGACTGGTGTGTTTTACTGTTGACATTATTGGACTGGTGTGTTCCTCT
Source organism: Oncorhynchus clarkii lewisi (assembly GCF_045791955.1). Lineage (NCBI taxonomy): Eukaryota > Metazoa > Chordata > Actinopteri > Salmoniformes > Salmonidae > Oncorhynchus > Oncorhynchus clarkii. Next base: position 1,052,228 of record NC_092174.1, read on the forward strand.
TAACATTATTGCACTGGTGTGTGTTACTGTTCATTAACATTATTGGACTGGTGTGTTATTGTTAACATTATAGGACTGGTGTGTGTTACTGTTCTTTAACATTATTGGACAGGTGTGTTATTATTAACATTATTGGACTGGTGTGTGTTACTGATAACATTATTGGATTGGTGTGTGTTACTGTTCATTTACATTATTGGACTTGTGTGTGTTACTGTTCATTAACATTATTGGACTGGTGTGTGTTCCTGTTATCATTATTGGACTTGTGTGTGTTACTGTTCATTAATATTATTGTACTGGTGTGTGTTACTGTTCATTAACATTATTGGACTGGTGTGTGTTACTGTTCATTTACATTATTGAACTAGTGTGTGTTACTGTTACCATTATTGGACTGGTGTGTGTTCCTGTTTAATAATATTATTTTGGACTGGTGTGTTTTACTGTTCATTAATATTAGTGGACTGGTGTGTTTTACTGTTCATTAATATTAGTGGACTGGTGTGTTACTGTTCATTCAATTATTGGACTGGTGTGTGTTCCTGTTATCATTATTGGACTTGTGTGTGTTACTGTTCATTTACATTATTGGACTAGTGTGTGTTCCTCTTCATTAACATTATTGGACTGGTGTGTGTTACTGTTACCATTATTGGACTAGTGTGTGTTACTGTTCATTAACATTATTGGACTTGTGTGTGTTACTGTTCATTTACATTATTGGACTAGTGTGTGTTCCTCTTCATTAACATTATTGGACTGGTGTGTGTTACTGTTACCATTATTGGACTGGTGTGTGTTACTGTTCATTAACATTATTGGACTGGTGTGTGTTACTGTTTATTAACATTATTGGACTGGTGTGTGTTACTGTTTATTAACATTATTGGACTGGTGTGTGTTACTGTTTAATAATATTATTTTGGACTGGTGTGTTTTACTGTTCATTAATATTAGTGGACTGGTGTGTTTTACTGTTCATTAATATTAGTGGACTGGTGTGTTACTGTTCATTCAATTATTGGACTGGTGTGTGTTCCTGTTATCATTATTGGACTTGTGTGTGTTACTGTTCATTGATATTATTGTACTGGTGTGTGTTACTGTTCATTAACATTATTGGACTGGTGTGTGTTCCTGTTATCATTATTGGACTTGTGTGTGTTACTGTTCATTAACATTATTGGACTGGTGTGTGTTACTGTTCATTAATATTATTGGACTGGTGTGTGTTACTGTTCATTAACATTACTGGACTGGTGTGTATTACTGTTACCATTATTGGACTGGTGTGTGTTGCTGTTCATTAACATTATTGGACTGGTGTGTTACTTTTACAATTTTTGGACTGGTGTGTGTTACTGGTCATTAACATTATTGGACTGGTGTGTGTTACTGTTCATTAACATTATTGGACTGGTGTGTGTTAGTGTTTATTAACATTATTGGACTGGTGTGTTTTACTGTTGACATTATTGGACTGGTGTGTTCCTCTTAACATTATTGCACTGGTGTGTGTTACTGTTCATTAACATTATTGGACTGGTGTGTTATTGTTAACATTATAGGACTGGTGTGTGTTACTGTTCTTTAACATTATTGGACAGGTGTGTTATTATTAACATTATTGGACTGGTGTGTGTTACTGATAACATTATTGGATTGGTGTGTGTTACTGTTCATTTACATTATTGGACTTGTGTGTGTTACTGTTCATTAACATTATTGGACTGGTGTGTGTTCCTGTTATCATTATTGGACTTGTGTGTGTTACTGTTCATTAATATTATTGTACTGGTGTGTGTTACTGTTCATTAATATTATTGGACTGGTGTGTGTTACTGTTCATTTACATTATTGGACTAGTGTGTGTTACTGTTACCATTATTGGACTGGTGTGTGTTCCTGTTTAATAATATTATTTTGGACTGGTGTGTTTTACTGTTCATTAATATTAGTGGACTGGTGTGTTTTACTGTTCATTAATATTAGTGGACTGGTGTGTTACTGTTCATTCAATTATTGGACTGGTGTGTGTTCCTGTTATCATTATTGGACTTGTGTGTGTTACTGTTCATTAATATTATTGTACTGGTGTGTGTTACTGTTCATTAACATTATTTGACTGGTGTGTGTTACTGTTCATTAATATTATTGGACTGGTGTGTGTTACTGTTCATTAACATTACTGGACTGGTGTGTATTACTGTTACCATTATTGGACTGGTGTGTGTTGCTGTTCATTAACATTATTGGACTGGTGTGTTACTTTTACAATTTTTGGACTGGTGTGTGTTACTGGTCATTAACATTATTGGACTGGTGTGTGTTACTGTTCATTAACATTATTGGACTGGTGTGTGTTAGTGTTTATTAACATTATTGGACTGGTGTGTTTTACTGTTGACATTATTGGACTGGTGTGTTCCTCTTAACATTATTGCACTGGTGTGTGTTACTGTTCATTAACATTATTGGACTGGTGTGTTATTGTTAACATTATAGGACTGGTGTGTGTTACTGTTCTTTAACATTATTGGACAGGTGTGTTATTATTAACATTATTGGACTGGTGTGTGTTACTTTCCATTAACAATATTGTACTGGTGTGTGTTACTGTTTATTAGCATTATTGGACTGGTGTGTGAACATTATTCGACTGGAGTGTGTTACTGTTCATTAACATTATTGAACTGGTGTGTGTTACTGTTCATTAACATTATTGGACTGGTGTGTGTTACTGTTCATTAACATTATTGGACTGGTGTGTGTTACTGTTTATTAACATTATTGGACTGGTGTGTGTTACTGTTTATTAACATTATTGGACTGGTGTGTGTTACTGTTTAATAATATTATTGGACTGGTGTGTTTTACGGTTTATTAATATTATTGGACTGGTGTGTTGTACTGTTCATTAATATTAGTGGACTGGTGTGTTACTGTTCATTAACATTCTTGGACTGGTGTGTGTTACTGTTCATTTACATTATTGGACTAGTGTGTGTTACTGTTCATTAACATTATTGGACTGGTGTGTGTTACTGATAACATTATTGGATTGTTGTGTGTTACTGTTCATTTACATTATTGGACTAGTGTGTGTTACTGTTCATTAACATTATTGGACTGGTGTGTGTTCCTGTTATCATTATTGGACTTGTGTGTGTTACTGTTCATTAATATTATTGGACTGGTGTGTGTTACTGTTCATTAACATTATTGGACTGGTGTGTGTTACTGTTCATTTACATTATTGGACTAGTGTGTGTTTCTGTTCATTAACATTATTGGACTGGTGTGTGTTACTGTTCATTTACATTATTGGACTAGTGTGTGTTACTGTTCATTAACATTATTGGACTGGTGTGTGTTACTGATAACATTATTGGATTGTTGTGTGTTACTGTTCATTTACATTATTGGACTAGTGTGTGTTACTGTTCATTAACATTATTGGACTGGTGTGTGTTCCTGTTATCATTATTGGACTTGTGTGTGTTACTGTTCATTAACATTATTGGACTGGAGTGTGTTACTGTTCATTAACATTATTGGACTGGTGTGTTTTCCTGTTCATTAACATTACAGGACTGGTGTGTTACTTTTACAATTTTTGGAATGGTGTGTGTTACTGGTCATTAACATTATTGGACTGGTGTGTGTTACTGTTCATTAACATTATTGGACTGGTGTGTTTTACTGTTAACATTATTGGACTGGTGTGTTCCTCCTAACATTATTGGACTGGTGTTTGTTACTGTTCATTAACATTATTGTACTGGTGTGTTATTGTTAACATTATTGGACTGGTGTGTGTTACTGTTCATGAACATTATTGGACTGGTGTGTTATTGTTAACATTATAGGACTGGTGTGTGTTACTGTTCTTTAACATTATTGGACAGGTGTGTTATTATTAACATTATTGGACTGGTGTGTGTTACTGTTCATTAACAATATTGGACTGGTGTGTGTTCCTGTTCATTAACATTATTGGACTGGTGTGTTTTACTGTTAACATTATTGGACTGGTGTGTGTTCCTGTTCATTAACAATATTGGACTGTTGTTTGTTCCTGTTACCATTATTGGACTGGTGTGTGTTACTGTTCATTAACAATATTGGACTGGTGTATGTTCCTCTTAACATTATTGCACTGGTGTGTGTTACTGTTCATTAACATTATTGGACTGGTGTGTTATTGTTAACATTATAGGACTGGTGTGTGTTACTGTTCTTTAACATTATTGGACAGGTGTGTTATTATTAACATTATTGGACTGGTGTGTGTTACTTTCCATTAACAATATTGTACTGGTGTGTGTTACTGTTTATTAGCATTATTGGACTGGTGTGTGAACATTATTCGACTGGAGTGTGTTACTGTTCATTAACATTATTGAACTGGTGTGTGTTACTGTTCATTAACATTATTGGACTGGTGTGTGTTACTGTTCATTAACATTATTGGACTGGTGTGTGTTACTGTTTATTAACATTATTGGACTGGTGTGTGTTACTGTTTATTAATATTATTGGACTGGTGTGTTGTACTGTTCATTAATATTAGTGGACTGGTGTGTTACTGTTCATTAACATTCTTGGACTGGTGTGTGTTACTGTTCATTTACATTATTGGACTAGTGTGTGTTACTGTTCATTAACATTATTGGACTGGTGTGTGTTCCTGTTATCATTATTGGACTTGTGTGTGTTACTGTTCATTAATATTATTGGACTGGTGTGTGTTACTGTTCATTAACATTATTGGACTGGTGTGTGTTACTGTTCATTTACATTATTGGACTAGTGTGTGTTTCTGTTCATTAACATTATTGGACTGGTGTGTGTTACTGTTCATTTACATTATTGGACTAGTGTTTGTTACTGTTCATTAACATTATTGGACTGGTGTGTGTTACTGATAGCATTATTGGATTGTTGTGTGTTACTGTTCATTTACATTATTGGACTAGTGTGTGTTACTGTTCATTAACATTATTGGACTGGTGTGTGTTCCTGTTATCATTATTGGACTTGTGTGTGTTACTGTTCATTAATATTATTGGACTGGTGTGTGTTACTGTTCATTAACATTATTGGACTGGTGTGTGTTACTGTTCATTTACATTATTGGACTAGTGTGTGTTTCTGTTCATTAACATTATTGGACTGGTGTGTGTTACTGTTCATTTACATTATTGGACTAGTGTGTGTTACTGTTCATTAACATTATTGGACTGGTGTGTGTTACTGATAGCATTATTGGATTGTTGTGTGTTACTGTTCATTTACATTATTGGACTAGTGTGTGTTACTGTTCATTAACATTATTGGACTGGTGTGTGTTCCTGTTATCATTATTGGACTTGTGTGTGTTACTGTTCATTAACATTATTGGACTGGAGTGTGTTACTGTTCATTAACATTATTGGACTGGTGTGTTTTCCTGTTCATTAACATTACAGGACTGGTGTGTTACTTTTACAATTTTTGGAATGGTGTGTGTTACTGGTCATTAACATTATTGGACTGGTGTGTGTTACTGTTCATTAACATTATTGGACTGGTGTGTTTTACTGTTAACAATATTGGACTGGTGTGTTCCTCCTAACATTATTGGACTGGTGTTTGTTACTGTTCATTAACATTATTGTACTGGTGTGTTATTGTTAACATTATTGGACTGGTGTGTGTTACTGTTCTTTAACATTATTGGACAGGTGTGTTATTATTAACATTATTGGACTGGTGTGTGTTACTGTTCATTAACAATATTGGACTGGTGTGTGTTCCTGTTCATTAACATTATTGGACTGGTGTGTTTTACTGTTAACATTATTGGACTGGTGTGTGTTCCTGTTCATTAACAATATTGGACTGTTGTTTGTTCCTGTTATCATTATTGGACTTGTGTGTGTTACTGTTCATTAACAATATTGGACTGGTGTGTGTTACTGTTCATTAACATTATTGGACTGGTGTGTGTGTGTGTGTGTTACTGTTCATTAAAAATATTGGACTGGTGTGTGTTACTGTTCATTAACATTATTGGTCTGGTGTGTGTTCCTCTTCATTTACATTATTGGACTGGTGTGTGTTACTGTTCATTAACAATATTGGACTGGTGTGTGTTCCTGTTCATTAACATTATTGGAATGGTGTGTTATTGTTAACATTATAGGACTGGTGTGTGTTACTGTTCTTTAACATTATTGGACTGGTGTGTTATTATTAATATTATTGGACTGGTGTGTGTTACTGTTCATAAACAATATTGTACTGGTGTGTGTTACTGTTAACATTATTGGAATGGTGTGTGTTACTGTTCATTAACCTTATTGGACTGGTGTGTGTTACTGTTCATTAACATTATTGGAATGGTGTGTGTTCCTGTTCATTAACATTATTGGACTGGTGTGTGTTCCTGTTAACATTATTGGACTGGTGTGTGTTACTGTTCATTAACCTTATTGGACTGGTGTGTGTTACTGTTCATTAACATTATTGGACTGGTGTATGCTAGGGTTCATTAACATAATTGGACCTGTGTGTTTTACTGTTCATTAACATTATTGGACTGGCGTGTGTTTCTGTTCATTAACATTATTGGACTGGTGTGTGTTCCTGTTCATTAACATTATAGGACTGGTGTGTGTTCCTGTTAACATTATTGGACTGGCGTGTGTAACTGTTCATTAACATTATTGGACTGGTGTGTGTTACTGTTCATTAACAATATTGTAATGGTGTGTGTTCCTGTTCATTAACATTATTGGACTGGTGTGTGTTACTGTTCACATTTTTGGACTGGTGTGTGTGTTACTGTTCATTAACATTATTGGACTGGTGTGTGTTTCTGTTCATTAACATTATTGGACTGGTGTGTGTTACTGTTCATTAACATTATTGGACTGGTGTGTGTTCCTGTTCATTAACATTATTGGACTGGTGTGTGTTCCTGTTCATTAACATTATAGGACTGGTGTGTGTTACTGTTAACATTATTGGACTTGCGTGTGTTACTGTTCATTAACATTATTGGACTGGTGTGTGTTCCTGTTAACATTATTGGACTGGCGTGTGTAACTGTTCATTAACATTATTGGACTGGTGTGTTCCTCTTAACATTATTGGACTGGTGTGTGTTACTGTTCATTAACATTATTGGACTGGTGTGTTCCTCTTAACATTATTGGACTGGTGTGTGTCACTGTTCATTAACATTATTGGACTGACGTGTGTTCCTCTTCATTAACTCATTAACATTATTGGACTGGTGTGTGTTACTGTACATTAATATAATTGGACTGGTGTGTGTTACTGTTCATTAACATTATAGGACTGGTGTGTGTTACTGTTCATTAACATTATTGGGCTGGTGTGTGTTACTGTTCATTAGCATTATTGGACTGGTGTGTGAACATTATTCGACTGGAGTGTGTTACTGTTCATTAATATTATTGGACTGGTGTGTGTTACTGTTCATTAACGTTATTGGACTGGTGTGTGTTACTGTTCATTAACATTATTGGACTGGTGTATGTTCCTGTTATCATTATTGGACTAGTGTGTGTTACTGTTCATTAACATTATTGGACTGGTGTGTGTTCCTGTTATCATTATTGGACTGGTGTGTGTTACTGTTCATTAACAATATTGGACTGGTGTATGTTCCTGTTATCATTATTGGACTTGTGTGTGTTACTGTTCATTAACAATATTGGACTGGTGTGTGTTACTGTTCATTAACATTATTGGACTGGTGTGTGTTACTGTTCATTAAAAATATTGGACTTGTGTGTGTTACTGTTCATTAACATTATTGGTCTGGTGTGTGTTCCTCTTCATTAACATTATTGGACTGGTGTGTGTTACTGTTCATTAACAATATTGGACTGGTGTGTGTTCCTGTTCATTAACATTATTGGACTGGTGTGTTATTGTTAACATTATAGGACTGGTGTGTGTTACTGTTCTTTAACATTATTGGACAGGTGTGTTATTATTAATATTATTGGACTGGTGTGTGTTACTGTTCATAAACAATATTGTACTGGTGTGTGTTACTGTTAACATTATTGGAATGGTGTGTGTTACTGTTCATTAACCTTATTGGACTGGTGTGTGTTACTGTTCATTAACATTATTGGACTGGTGTGTGTTCCTGTTCATTAACATTATTGGACTGGTGTGTTTTACTGTTAACATTATTGGACTGGTGTGTGTTCCTGTTAACATTATTGGACTGGTGTGTGTTACTGTTCATTAACCTTATTGGACTGGTGTGTGTTACTGTTCATTAACATTATTGGACTGGTGTATGCTAGGGTTCATTAACATAATTGGACCTGTGTGTTTTACTGTTCATTAACATTATTGGACTGGCGTGTGTTTCTGTTCATTAACATTATTGGACTGGTGTGTGTTCCTGTTCATTAACATTATAGGACTGGTGTGTGTTCCTGTTAACATTATTGGACTGGCGTGTGTAACTGTTCATTAACATTATTGGACTCGTGTGTGTTACTGTTCATTAACAATATTGTACTGGTGTGTGTTCCTGTTCATTAACATTATTGGACTGGTGTTGTGTTACTGTTAACATTATTGGACTGGTGTGTGTTACTGTTCATTAACATTATTGGACTGGTGTGTGTTACTGTTCATTAACATTATTGGACTGGTGTGTGTTCCTGTTCATTAACATTATAGGACTGGAGTGTGTTACTGTTAACATTATTGGACTTGCGTGTGTTACTGTTCATTAACATTATTGGACTGGTGTGTGTTCCTGTTAACATTATTGGACTGGCGTGTGTAACTGTTCATTAACATTATTGGACTGGCGTGTGTAACTGTTCATTAACATTTTTGGACTGGTGTGTGTTACTGTTCATTACCAATATTGTACTGGTGTGTGTTACTGTTCATTAACAATATTGGACTGGTGTGTGTTCCTGTTCATTAATATTATTGGACTGGTGTGTGTTACTGTTCATTAACATTATTGGACTGGTGTGTGTTACAGTTCATTAACATTATTGGACTGGTGTGTGTTCCTGTTCATTAACATTATTGGACTGGTGTGTGTTCCTGTTCATTAACATTATAGGACTGGTGTGTGTTACTGTTAACATTATTGGACTTGCGTGTGTTACTGTTCATTAACATTATTGGACTGGTGTGTGTTCCTGTTAACATTATTGGACTGGCGTGTGTAACTGTTCATTAACATTATTGGACTGGTGTGTTCCTCTTAACATTATTGGACTGGTGTGTGTTACTGTTCATTAACATTATTGGACTGGTGTGTTCCTCTTAACATTATTGGACTGGTGTGTGTCACTGTTCATTAACATTATTGGACTGACGTGTGTTCCTCTTCATTAACTCATTAACATTATTGGACTGGTGTGTGTTACTGTACATTAATATAATTGGACTGGTGTGTGTTACTGTTCATTAACATTATAGGACTGGTGTGTGTTACTGTTCATTAACATTATTGGACTGGTGTGTGTTACTGTTCATTAGCATTATTGGACTGGTGTGTGAACATTATTCGACTGGAGTGTGTTACTGTTCATTAATATTATTGGACTGGTGTGTGTTACTGTTCATTAACGTTATTGGACTGGTGTGTGTTACTGTTCATTAACATTATTGGACTGGTGTATGTTCCTGTTATCATTATTGGACTAGTGTGTGTTACTGTTCATTAACATTATTGGACTGGTGTGTGTTCCTGTTATCATTATTGGACTTGTGTGTGTTACTGTTCATTAACAATATTGGACTGGTGTGTGTTACTGTTCATTAACATTATTGGACTGGTGTGTGTTACTGTTCATTAAAAATATTGGACTTGTGTGTGTTACTGTTCATTAACATTATTGGTCTGGTGTGTGTTCCTCTTCATTAACATTATTGGACTGGTGTGTGTTACTGTTCATTAACAATATTGGACTGGTGTGTGTTCCTGTTCATTAACATTATTGGACTGGTGTGTTATTGTTAACATTATAGGACTGGTGTGTGTTACTGTTCTTTAACATTATTGGACAGGTGTGTTATTATTAATATTATTGGACTGGTGTGTGTTACTGTTCATAAACAATATTGTACTGGTGTGTGTTACTGTTAACATTATTGGAATGGTGTGTGTTACTGTTCATTAACCTTATTGGACTGGTGTGTGTTACTGTTCATTAACATTATTGGACTGGTGTGTGTTCCTGTTCATTAACATTATTGGACTGGTGTGTTTTACTGTTAACATTATTGGACTGGTGTGTGTTCCTGTTAACATTATTGGACTGGTGTGTGTTACTGTTCATTAACCTTATTGGACTGGTGTGTGTTACTGTTCATTAACATTATTGGACTGGTGTATGCTAGGGTTCATTAACATAATTGGACCTGTGTGTTTTACTGTTCATTAACATTATTGGACTGGCGTGTGTTTCTGTTCATTAACATTATTGGACTGGTGTGTGTTCCTGTTCATTAACATTATAGGACTGGTGTGTGTTCCTGTTAACATTATTGGACTGGCGTGTGTAACTGTTCATTAACATTATTGGACTCGTGTGTGTTACTGTTCATTAACAATATTGTACTGGTGTGTGTTCCTGTTCATTAACATTATTGGACTGGTGTTGTGTTACTGTTAACATTATTGGACTGGTGTGTGTTACTGTTCATTAACATTATTGGACTGGTGTGTGTTACTGTTCATTAACATTATTGGACTGGTGTGTGTTCCTGTTCATTAACATTATAGGACTGGAGTGTGTTACTGTTAACATTATTGGACTTGCGTGTGTTACTGTTCATTAACATTATTGGACTGGTGTGTGTTCCTGTTAACATTATTGGACTGGCGTGTGTAACTGTTCATTAACATTATTGGACTGGCGTGTGTAACTGTTCATTAACATTTTTGGACTGGTGTGTGTTACTGTTCATTACCAATATTGTACTGGTGTGTGTTACTGTTCATTAACAATATTGGACTGGTGTGTGTTCCTGTTCATTAATATTATTGGACTGGTGTGTGTTACTGTTCATTAACATTATTGGACTGGTGTGTGTTACTGTTCATTAACATTATTGGACTGGTGTGTGTTCCTGTTCATTAACATTATTGGACTGGTGTGTGTTACTGTTAACATTATTGGACTTGTGTGTGTTCCTGTTCATTAACATTATTGGACTGGTGTGTTCCTCTTAACATTATTGGACTGGTGTGTGTTACTGTTCATTAATATTATTGGACTGGTGTGTGTTCCTCTTCATTAGCTCATTAACATTATTGGACTGGTGTGTGTTACTGTTCATTAACATTATAGGACTTGTGTGTGTTACTGTTCATTAACATTATTGGACTGGTGTGTGTTACTGTTCATTAGCATTATTGGACTGGTGTGTGAACATTATTCGACTGGAGTGTGTTACTGTTCATTTATATTATTGGACTGGTGTGTGTTACTTTTAGAATTATTGGACTGGTGTGTGTTACTGTTCATTAACGTTATTGGACTGGTGTGTGTTACTGTTCATTAACATTATTGGACTGGTGTGTGTTACTTTTACAATTATTGGACTGGTGTGTGTTACTGTTACCATTATTGGACTGGTGTGTTTTACTGTTAACATTATTGGACTGGTGTGTGTTACTGTTCATTAACAATATTGGACTGGTGTGTGTTCCTGTTCATTAATATTATTGGACTGGTGTGTGTTACTGTTCATTAACATTATTGGACTGGTGTGTGTTACTGTTCATTAACATTATTGGACTGGTGTGTGTTCCTGTTCATTAACATTATTGGACTGGTGTGTGTTACTGTTAACATTATTGGACTTGTGTGTGTTCCTGTTCATTAACATTATTGGACTGGTGTGTTCCTCTTAACATTATTGGACTGGTGTGTGTTACTGTTCATTAACATTATTGGACTGGTGTGTGTTCCTCTTCATTAACTCATTAACATTATTGGACTGGTGTGTGTTACTGTTCATTAACATTATAGGACTTGTGTGTGTTACTGTTCATTAACATTATTGGACTGGTGTGTGTTACTGTTCATTAGCATTATTGGACTGGTGTGTGAACATTATTCGACTGGAGTGTGTTACTGTTCATTTATATTATTGGACTGGTGTGTGTTACTTTTAGAATTATTGGACTGGTGTGTGTTACTGTTCATTAACGTTATTGGACTGGTGTGTGTTACTGTTCATTAACATTATTGGACTGGTGTGTGTTACTGTTACCATTATTGGACTGGTGTGTTTTACTGTTAACATTATTGGACTGGTGTGTGTTACTGTTCATTAACCTTATTGGACTGGTGTGTGTTACTGTTCATTAACATTATTGGACTGGTGTATGCTAGGGTTCATTAACATAATTGGACCTGTGTGTTTTACTGTTCATTAACATTATTGGACTGGCGTGTGTTTCTGTTCATTAACATTATTGGACTGGTGTGTGTTCCTGTTAATTAACATTATAGGACTGGTGTGTGTTCCTGTTAACATTATTGGACTGGCGTGTGTAACTGTTCATTAACATTATTGGACTCGTGTGTGTGTTACTGTTCATTAACAATATTGTACTGGTGTGTGTTCCTGTTCATTAACATTATTGGACTGGTGTGTGTTACTGTTAACATTATTGGACTGGTGTGTGTGTTACTGTTCATTAACATTATTGGACTGGTGTGTGTTACTGTTCATTAACATTATTGGACTGGTGTGTGTTACTGTTCATTAACATTATTGGACTGGTGTTGTGTTACTGTTAACATTATTGGACTTGTATGTGTTACTGTTCATTAACATTATTAGACTGGTGTGTGTTACTGTTCATTAACATTATTGGACTGGTGTGTGTTCCTGTTCATTAACATTATAGGACTGGTGTGTGTTACTGTTAACATTTTTGGACTTGCGTGTGTTACTGTTCATTAACATTATTGGACTGGTGTGTGTTCCTGTTAACATTATTGTACTGGTGTGTGTTACTGTTCATTAACAATATTGGACTGGTGTGTGTTACTGTTCATTAACATTATTGGACTGGTGTGTGTTACTGTTCATTAACATTATTGGACTGGTGTGTGTTCCTGTTCATTAACATTATTGGACTGGTGTATGTTACTGTTAACATTATTGGACTTGTGTGTGTTCCTGTTCATTAACATTATTGGACTGGTGTGTTCCTCTTAACATTATTGGACTGGTGTGTGTTACTGTTCATTAACATTATTGGACTGGTGTGTGTTCCTCTTCATTAACTCATTAACATTATTGGACTGGTGTGTGTTACTGTTCATTAATATAATTGGACTGGTGTGTGTTACTGTTCATTAACATTATAGGACTTGTGTGTGTTACTGTTCATTAACATTATTGGACTGGTGTGTGTTACTGTTCATTTGCATTATTGGACTGGTGTGTGAACATTATTCGACTGGAGTGTGTTACTGTTCATTTATATTATTGGACTGGTGTGTGTTACTTTTACAATTATTGGACTGGTGTGTGTTACTGTTCATTAACATTATTGGACTGGTGTGTGTTACTGTTCATTAACATTATTGGACTGGTGTGTGTTACTTTTACAATTATTGGACTGGTGTGTGTTACTGTTACCATTATTGGACTGGTGTGTGTCACTGTTCATTAACATTATTGGACTGGTGTGTGTTACTGTTTATTAACATTATTGGACTGGTGTGTGTTACTGTTTATTAACATTATTGGACTGGTGTGTGTTACTGTTTATTAATATTATTGGACTGGTGTGTTTTACTGTTTATTAACATTATTGGACTGGTGTGTGTTACTTTTACCATTATTGGACTGGTGTGTGTTACTGTTTATTAACATTATTGGACTGGTGTGCGTTAATGTTAACATTATTGTAGATGTGTGTGTTACTGTTCATTATCATTATTTGACTGCTGTGTGTTGCTGGCCATTAACATTATTGGATTGGTGTGTGTGTTACTGTTACCATTATTGGACTGGTGTGTGTTACTGTTCATTAAGATTATTGGACTGGTGTGTGTTACTGTTAACATTATTGGAGATGTGTGTGTTGCTGTTCATTAACATTATTGGACAGGTGTGTTATTGTTAACATTATTGGACTGGTGTGTGTTACTGTTCATTAACATTATTGAACTGGTGTGTGTTACTGTTCATTAACATTATTGGACTGGTGTGTGTTACTGTTCATTAGCATTATTGGAAAGGTGTGTGAACATTATTCGACTGGAGTGTGTTACTGTTCATTAATATTATTGGACTGGTGTGTGTTACTGTTCATTAACGTTATTGGACTGGTGTGTGTTACTGTTCATTAACATTATTGGACTGGTGTGTGTTACTTTTACAATTATTGGACTGGTGTGTGTTACTGTTACCATTATTGGACTGGTGTGTGTTACTGTTCATTAACATTATTGGACTGGTGTGTGTTACTGCTTATTAACATTATTGGACTGGTGTGTGTTACTGTTTATTAACATTATTGGACTGGTGTGTGTTACTGTTAACATTATTGGACTGGTATGTGTTACTGTTAACATTATTGGACTGGTGTGTGTTACTGTTCATTAACATTATTGGACTGGTGTGTGTTACTGTTAACATTATTGGACTGGTGTGTGTTCCTGTTCATTATCATTATTGGACTGGTGTGTGTTACTTTTACAATTATTGGACTGGTGTGTGTTACTGTTACCATTATTGGACTGGTGTGTGTCACTGTTCATTAACATTATTGGACTGGTGTGTGTTACTGTTTATTAACATTATTGGACTGGTGTGTGTTACTGTTTATTAACATTATTGGACTGGTGTGTGTTACTGTTTATTAATATTATTGGACTGGTGTGTTTTACTGTTTATTAACATTATTGGACTGGTGTGTGTTACTTTTACCATTATTGGACTGGTGTGTGTTACTGTTTATTAACATTATTGGACTGGTGTGTGTTACTGTTAACATTATTGGAGATGTGTGTGTTACTGTTCATTAACATTATTGGACTGGTGTGCGTTAATGTTAACATTATTGTAGATGTGTGTGTTACTGTTCATTATCATTATTTGACTGGTGTGTGTTGCTGGCCATTAACATTATTGGATTGGTGTGTGTGTTACTGTTACCATTATTGGACTGGTGTGTGTTACTGTTCATTAAGATTATTGGACTGGTGTGTGTTACTGTTAACATTATTGGAGATGTGTGTGTTGCTGTTCATTAACATTATTGGACAGGTGTGTTATTGTTAACATTATTGGACTGGTGTGTGTTACTGTTCATTAACATTATTGAACTGGTGTGTGTTACTGTTCATTAACATTATTGGACTGGTGTGTGTTACTGTTCATTAGCATTATTGGAAAGGTGTGTGAACATTATTCAACTGGAGTGTGTTACTGTTCATTAATATTATTGGACTGGTGTGTGTTACTGTTCATTAACGTTATTGGACTGGTGTGTGTTACTGTTCATTAACGTTATTGGACTGGTGTGTGTTACTTTTACAATTATTGGACTGGTGTGTGTTACTGTTACCATTATTGGACTGGTGTGTGTTACTGTTCATTAACATTATTGGACTGGTGTGTGTTACTGTTTATTAACATTATTGGACTGGTGTGTGTTACTGTTTATTAACATTATTGGACTGGTGTGTGTTACTGTTAACATTATTGGACTGGTATGTGTTACTGTTAACCTTATTGGACTGGTGTGTGTTACTGTTCATTAACATTATTGGACAGGTGTGTGTTACTGTTAACATTATTGGACTGGTGTGTGTTCCTGTTCATTATCATTATTGGACTGGTATGTGTTACTGTTAACATTATTGGACTGGTGTGTGTTACTGTTCATTAACATTATTGGACAGGTGTGTTATTGTTGACATTATTGGACTGGTGTGTGTTACTGTTCATTAATATTATTGGACTGGTGTGTGTTACTGTTCATTAACATTATTGGACTGGTGTGTGTTACTTTTACAATTATTGGACTGGTGTGTGTTACTGTTACCATTATTGGACTGGTGTGTGTCACTGTTCATTAACATTATTGGACTGGTGTGTGTTACTGTTTATTAACATTATTGGACTGGTGTGTGTTACTGTTTATTAACATTATTGGACTGGTGTGTGTTACTGTTTATTAATATTATTGGACTGGTGTGTTTTACTGTTTATTAACATTATTGGACTGGTGTGTGTTACTTTTACCATTATTGGACTGGTGTGTGTTACTGTTTATTAACATTATTGGACTGGTGTGTGTTACTGTTAACATTATTGGAGATGTGTGTGTTACTGTTCATTAACATTATTGGACTGGTGTGCGTTAATGTTAACATAATTGTAGATGTGTGTGTTAATGTTCATTATCATTATTTGACTGCTGTGTGTTGCTGGCCATTAACATTATTGGATTGGTGTGTGTGTTACTGTTACCATTATTGGACTGGTGTGTGTTACTGTTCATTAACATTATTGGACTGGTGTGTGTTACTGTTAACATTATTGGAGAAGTGTGTGTTACTGTTCATTAACATTATTGGACAGGTGTGTTATTGTTAACATTATTGGACTGGTGTGTGTTACTGTTCATTAATATTATTGAACTGGTGTGTGTTACTGTTCATTAACATTATTGGACTGGTGTGTGTTACTGTTCATCAGCATTATTGGAAAGGTGTGTGAACATTATTCGACTGGAGTGTGTTACTGTTCATTAATATTATTGGACTGGTGTGTGTTACTGTTCATTAACGTTATTGGACTGGTGTGTGTTACTGTTCATTAACATTATTGGACTGGTGTGTGTTACTTTTACAATTATTGGACTGGTGTGTGTTACTGTTACCATTATTGGACTGGTGTGTGTTACTGTTCATTAACATTATTGGACTGGTGTGTGTTACTGTTTATTAACATTATTGGACTGGTGTGTGTTACTGTTTATTAACATTATTGGACTGGTGTGTGTTACTGTTAACATTATTGGACTGGTATGTGTTACTGTTAACATTATTGGACTGGTGTGTGTTACTGTTCATTAACATTATTGGACTGGTGTGTGTTACTGTTAACATTATTGGACTGGTGTGTGTTCCTGTTCATTATCATTATTGGACTGGTATGTGTTACTGTTAACATTATTGGACTGGTGTGTGTTACTGTTCATTAACATTATTGGACAGGTGTGTTATTGTTAACATTATTGGACTGGTGTGTGTTACTGTTCATTAATATTATTGGACTGGTGTTTGTTCCTGTTCATTATCATTATTGGACTGGTATGTGTTACTGTTAACATTATTGGACTGGTGTGTGTTACTGTTCATTAACATTATTGGACTGGTGTGTGTTACTATTACCATTATTGGACTGGTGTGTGTTACTGTTCATTAACATTATTGGACTGGTGTGTGTTACTTTTACAATTATTGGACTGGTGTGTGTTACTGTTCATTAGCATTATTGGACTGGTGTGTGAACATTATTCGACTGAAGTGTGTTACTGTTCATTAACATTATTGGAATGGTGTGTGTTACTTTTACAATTATTGGACTGGTGTGTTACTGTTCATTAACATTATTGGACTGGTGTGTGTTACTGTTCATTAACATTATTGGACTGGTGTGTGTTACTGTTCATTAACATTATTGGACTGGTGTGTGTTACTGTTACCATTATTGGACTGGTGTGTGTTACTGTTCATTAACATTATTGGACTGGTGTGTGTTACTGTTTATTAACATTATACGACTGGTGTGTGTTACTGTTTATTAACATTATTGGACTGGTGTGTGTTACTGTTTAATAATATTATTTTGGACTGGTGTGTTTTACTGTTCATTAATATTAGTGTACTGGTGTGTTTTACTGTTCATTAATATTAGTGGACTGGTGTGTTACTGTTCATTAAATTATTGGACTGGTGTGTGTTACTGTTCATTAACATTGTTGTACTGGTATGTGTTACTGTTAACATTATATGACTGGTGTGTGTTACCATTCATTAACATTATTGGACTGGTGAGTGTTACTGTTAACATTATTGGAGATGTGTGTGTTACTGTTCTTTAAAATTATTGGATTGGTGTGTTTTACTGTTCATTAACATTATTGGACTGGTGAGTGTTACTGTTAACATTATTGGACTGGTGTGTGTTACTGTTCATTTACATTATATGACTAGTGTGTGTTACTGTTCATTAACATTATTGGACTGGTGTGTGTTACTGTTCATTAACATTATTGGACTGGTGTGTGTTCCTGTTCATTAACATTATTGGACTGGTGTGTTCCTCTTAACATTATTGGACTGGTGTGTGTTACTGTTCATTAACATTATTGGACTGGTGTGTGTTCCTCTTCATTAACTCATTAACATTATTGGACTGGTGTGTGTTACTGTTCATTAACATTATTGGACTGGTGTGTGTTACTGTTCATTTACATTATTGGACTAGTGTGTGTTACTGTTCATTAACATTATTGGACTGGTGTGTGTTACTGTTCATTAACATTATTGGACTGGTGTGTGTTACTGTTCATTAACATTATTGGACTGGTGTGTGTTACTGTTCATTAACATTATTGGACTGGTGTGTGTTCCTCTTCATTAACTCATTAACATTATTGGACTGGTGTGTGTTACTGTTCATTAACATTATTGGACTGTTGTGTGTTACTGTTCATTAACATTATTGGACTGGTGTGTGTTCCTCTTCATTAACTCATTAACATTATTGGACTGGTGTGTGTTACTGTTCATTAACATTATTGGACTGGTGTGTGTTCCTCTTCATTAACTCATTAACATTATTGGACTGGTGTGTGTTACTGTTCATTAACATTATTGGACTGGTGTGTGTTCCTCTTCATTAACTCATTAACATTATTGGACTGGTGTGTGTTACTGTTCATTAACATTATTGGACTGGTGTGTGTTCCTCTTCATTAACTCATTAACATTATTGGACTGGTGTGTGTTCCTGTTCATTAACATTATTGGACTGGTGTGTTCCTCTTAACATTATTGGACTGGTGTGTGTTACTGTTCATTAACATTATTGGACTGGTGTGTGTTCCTCTTCATTAACTCATTAACATTATTGGACTGGTGTGTGTTACTGTTCATTAATATTATTGGACTGGTGTGTGTTACTTTTACAATTATTGGACTGGTGTGTGTTACTGTTCATTAACGTTATTGGACTGGTGTGTGTTACTGTTCATTAACATTATTGGACTGGTGTGTGTTACTTTTACAATTATTGGACTGGTGTGTGTTACTGTTACCATTATTGGACTGGTGAGTGTTACTGTTCATTAACATTATTGGACTGGAGTGTGTTACTGTTACCATTATTGGACTGGTGTGTGTTACTGTTCATTAACATTATAGGACTGGTGTGTGTTACTGTTTAATAATATTATTTTGGACTGGTGTGTTTTACTGTTCATTAATATTAGTGGACTGGTGTGTTTTACTGTTCATTAATATTAGTGGACTGGTGTGTTACTGTTCATTAAATTATTGGACTGGTGTGTGTTACTGTTCATTAATATTCTTGGACTGGTGTGTGTTACTGTTCATTAACATTGTTGTATTGGTATGTGTTACTGTTAACATTATATGACTGGTGTGTGTTACCGTTCATTAACATTATTAGACTGGTGAGTGTTACTGTTAACATTATTGGAGATGTGTGTGTTACTGTTCTTTAACATTATTGGATTGGTGTGTGTTACTGTTCATTAACATTATTGGACTGGTGAGTGTTACTGTTAATATTATTGGACTGGTGTGTGTTACTGTTCATTTACATTATATGACTAGTGTGTGTTACTGTTAACATTTTTGGACTGGTATGTATTACTGTTAACATTATTGGACTGGTGTGTGTTACTGTTAACAGTGTTGGACTGGTGTGTGTTACTGTTAACATTTTTGGACTGGTATGTGTTACTGTTAACATTATTGGACTGGTGTGTGTGTTCCTGTTCATTACCATTATTGGACTGGTGTGTGTTACTGTTCATTAACATTATTGGACTGGTGTGTGTTACTGTTTATTAACATTATTGGACTGGTGTGTGTTACTGTTTATTAACATTATTGGACTGGTGTGTGTTACTGTTTAATAATATTATTTTGGACTGGTGTGTTTTACTGTTCATTAATATTAGTGGACTGGTGTGTTTTACTGTTCATTAATATTAGTGGACTGGTGTGTTACTGTTCATTCAATTATTGGACTGGTGTGTGTTACTGTTCATTAACTTTCTTGGACTGGTGTGTGTTACTGTTAACATTATTGGAGATGTGTGTGTTACTGTTCATTATCATTATTTGACTGCTGTGTGTTGCTGTTCATTAACATTATTGGATTGGTGTGTGTGTTAGTGTTACCATTATTGGACTGGTGTGTGTTACTGTTCATTAACATTTTTGGACTGGTGTGTGTTACTATTAACATTATTGGAGATGTGTGTGTTACTGTTCATTAACATTATTGGACTGGTGTGTGTTTTCTGTTCATTTACATTATTGGACTGGTGAGTGTTACTGTTCATTAACATTATTGGACTGGTGTGTGTTACTGATAACATTATTGGACTGGTGTGTGTTACTGTTCATTAACATTATTGGACTGGTGTGTGTTACTGTTCATTTACATTATTGGACTAGTGTGTGTTACTGTTCATTTACATTATTGGACTAGTGTGTGTTACTGTTCATTTACATTATTGGACTGGTGTGTGTTACTGATAACATTTTTGGAATGGTGTGTGTTACTGTTCATTAACATTATTGGACTTGTGTGTGTTCCTGTTCATTAACATTATTGGACTGGTGTGTGTTACTGTTAACATTATTGGACTGGTATGTGTTACTGTTAACATTATTGGACTGGTGTGTGTGTGTTCCTGTTCATTAACATTATTGGACTGGTATGTGTTACTGTTAATATTATTGGACTGGTGTGTGTTACTGTTCATTAACATTATTTGACTGGTGTGTGTTACTGTTCATTAACATTATTGGACTGGTGAGTGTTACTGTTAACATTATTGGAAATGTGTGTGTTACTGTTCTTTAACATTATTGGACTGGTGAGTGTTACTGTTAACATTATTTGAGATGTGTGTGTTACTGTTCTTTAACATTATTGGACTGGTGTGTGTTACTGTTCATTTACATTATTGGACTAGTGTGTGTCTCTGTTCATTAACATTATTGGACTGGTGTGTGTTACTGATAACATTATTGGATTGGTGTGTGTTACTGTTCATTAACATTATTGGACTGGTGTGTGTTACTGTTCATTTACATTATTGGACTAGTGTGTGTTACTGTTCATTAACATTATTGGACTGGTGTGTGTTACTGATAACATTATTGGATTGGTGTGTGTTACTGTTCATTTACATTATTGGAATAGTGTGTGTTACTGATAACATTATTGGATTGGTGTGTGTTACTGTTCATTAACATTATTGGACTGGTGTGTGTTACTGTTAATTTACATTATTGGACTAGTGTGTGTTCCTGTTCATTAACATTATTGGACTGGTGTGTGTTACTGTTAACATTATTGGACTGGTGTGTGTTAATGTTAACATTATTGGACTGGTGTGTGTGTTCCTGTTCATTAACATTATTGGACTGGTGTGTGTTACTGTTCATTAATATTATTGGACTGGTGTGTGTTACTGTTCATTAATATTCTTGGACTGGTGTGTGTTACTGTTCATTAACATTATTGGACTGGTGAGTGTTACTGTTAACATTATTGGACTTGTGTGTGTTCCTGTTCATTAACATTATTGGAGATGTGTGTGTTACTGTTCATTAACATTATTGGACTAGTATGTGTTACTGTTCCTTAACATTATTGGACTGGTGTGTGTTACTGTTAACATTATTGGACTGGTGTGTGTGTTCCTGTTCATTAACATTATTGGACTGGTATGTGTTACTGTTAATATTATTGGACTGGTGTGAGTTACTGTTCATTAACATTATTGGACTGGTGTGTGTTACTGTTAACATTTTTGGACTGGTATGTGTTACTGTTAACATTATTGGACTGGTATGTGTTACTGTTAACAGTATTGGACTGGTGTGTGTTACTGTTAACATTTTTGGACTGGTATGTGTTACTGTTAACATTATTGGACTGGTGTGTGTGTTCCTGTTCATTAACATTATTGGAGATGTGTGTGTTACTGTTCATTAACATTATTGGTCTAGTATGTGTTACTGTTCATTAACACTATTGGACTGGTGTGTGTTACTGATAACATTATTGGATTGGTGTGTGTTACTGTTCATTAACATTATTGGACAGGTGTGTTATTGTTAACATTATTGGACTGGTGTGTGTTACTGTTCATTAATATTATTGGATTGGTGTGTGTTACTGTTCATTAACATTATTGGACAGGTGTGTTATTGTTAACATTATTGGACTGGTGTGTGTTACTGTTCATTAATATTATTGGACTGGTGTGTGTTACTGTTCATTAACATTATTGGACAGGTGTGTTATTGTTAACATTATTGGACTGGTGTGTGTTACTGTTCATTAACATTATTGGACTGGTGTGTGTTACTGTTCATTAACATTATTGGACTGGTGTGTGTTACTGTTACCATTATTGGACTGGTGTGTGTTACTGTTCATTAACATTATTGGACTGGTGTGTGTTACTGTTTATTAACATTATTGGACTGGTGTGTGTTACTGTTTATTAACATTATTGACTGGTGTGTGTTACTGTTTAATAATATTATTTTGGACTGGTGTGTTTTACTGTTCATTAATATTAGTGGACTGGTGTGTTTTACTGTTCATTAACATTCTTGGACTGGTGTGTGTTACTGTTAAACATTATTGGAGATGTGTGTGTTACTGTTCATTAACATTATTGGACTGGTGTGTGTTACTGTTAACATTATTGGAGATGTGTGTGTTACTGTTCAAATCAAATCAAATCAAATTTATTTGTCACATACACATGGTTAGCAGATGTTAATGCGAGTGTAGCGAAATGCTTGTGCTTCTAGTTCCGACAATGCAGTAATAATAAGTAATCTAACTAACAATTCCAAAACTACTGTCTTGTACACAGTGTAAGGGGATAAAGAATATTTACATAAGGATATATGAATGAGTGATGGTACAGAGCAGCATAGGCAAGATACAGTAGATGGTATCGAGTACAGTATGTACAAATGAGATGAGTATGTAAACAAAGTGGCATAGTTTAAAGTGGCTAGTGATACATGTATTACATAAGGATACAGTCGATGATATAGAGTACAGTAGATACGTATGCATATGAGATGAATAATGTAGGGTAAGTAACATTATATAAGGTAGCATTGTTTAAAGTGGCTAGTGATATATTTACATCATTTCCCATCAATTCCCATTATTAAAGTGGCTGGAGTTGAGTCAGTGTCAGTGTGTTGGCAGCAGCCACTCAGTGTTAGTGGTGGCTGTTTAACAGTCTGATGGCCTTGAGATAGAAGCTGTTGTTCATTAACATTATTGGACTGGTGTGTGTTACTGTTAACATTATTGGAGATGTGTGTGTTACTGTTCATTATCATTATTTGACTGCTGTGTGTTGCTGTTCATTAACATTATTGGATTGGTGTGTGTGTTAGTGTTACCATTATTGGACTGGTGTGTGTTACTGTTCATTAACATTTTTGGACTGGTGTGTGTTACTATTAACATTATTGGAGATGTGTGTGTTACTGTTCATTAACATTATTGGACTGGTGTGTGTTTTCTGTTCATTTACATTATTGGACTGGTGTGTGTTACTGTTCATTAACATTATTGGACTGGTGTGTGTTACTGATAACATTATTGGACTGGTGTGTGTTACTGTTCATTAACATTATTGGACTGGTGTGTGTTACTGTTCATTTACATTATTGGACTAGTGTGTGTTACTGTTCATTTACATTATTGGACTGGTGTGTGTTACTGTTAACATTATTGGACTGGTGTGTGTGTTCCTGTTCATTAACATTATTGGACTGGTATGTGTTACTGTTAATATTATTGGACTGGTGTGTGTTACTGTTCATTAACATTATTTGACTGGTGTGTGTTACTGTTCATTAACATTATTGGACTGGTGAGTGTTACTGTTAACATTTGGAGATGTGTGTGTTACTGTTCTTTAACATTATTGGACTGGTGTGTGTTACTGTTCATTAACATTATTGGACTGGTGAGTGTTACTGTTCATTAACATTATTGGACTGGTGAGTGTTACTGTTAACATTATTGGATATGTGTGTGTTACTGTTCTTTAACATTATTGGACTGGTGTGTGTTACTGTTCATTTACATTAGTGGACTAGTGTGTGTCGCTGTTCATTAACATTATTGGACTGGTGTGTGTTACTGATAACATTATTGGATTGGTGTGTGTTACTGTTCATTAACATTATTGGACTGGTGTGTGTTACTGTTCATTTACATTATTGGACTGGTGTGTGTGTTACTGATAACATTATTGGATTGGTGTGTGTTACTGTTCATTTACATTATTGGAATAGTGTGTGTTCCTGTTCATTAACATTATTGGACTGGTGTGTTTTACTGTTCATTTACATTATTGGACTAGTGTGTGTTCCTGTTCATTAACATTATTGGACTGGTGTGTGTTACTTTTAACATTATTGGACTGGTGTGTGTTACTGTTAACATTATTGGACTGGTGTGTGTGTTCCTGTTCATTAACATTATTGGACAGGTGTGTGTTACTGTTCATTAATATTCTTGGACTGGTGTGTGTTACTGTTCATTAATATTCTTGGACTGGTGTGTGTTACTGTTCATTAACATTATTGTACTGGTATGTGTTACTGTTAACATTATATGACTGGTGTGTGTTACTGTTCATTAACATTATTGGACTGGTGAGTGTTACTGTTAACATTATTGGACTTGTGTGTGTTCCTGTTCATTAACATTATTGGAGATGTGTGTGTTACTGTTCATTAACATTATTGGACTAGTATGTGTTACTGTTCCTTAACATTATTGGACTGGTGTGTGTTACTGTTAACATTATTGGACTGGTGTGTGTGTTCCTGTTCATTAACATTATTGGACTGGTGTGTGTTACTGTTAATATTATTGTACTGGTGTGTGTTACTGTTAACATTATTGGACTGGTGTGTGTGTTCCTGTTCATTAACATTATTGGACTGGTATGTGTTACTGTTAATATTATTGGACTGGTGTGAGTTACTGTTCATTAACATTATTGGACTGGTGTGTGTTACTGTTAACATTTTTGGACTGGTATGTGTTACTGTTAACATTATTGGACTGGTATGTGTTACTGTTAACAGTATTGGACTGGTGTGTGTTACTGTTAACATTTTTGGACTGGTATGTGTTACTGTTAACATTATTGGACTGGTGTGTGTTACTGTTAAAATTATTGGACTGGTGTGTGTGTTCCTGTTCATTAACATTATTGGACTGGTGTGTGTTACTGTTCATTAATATTCTTGGACTGGTGTGTGTTACTGTTCATTAATATTCTTGGACTGGTGTGTGTTACTGTTCATTAACATTATTGTACTGGTATGTGTTACTGTTAACATTTGGAGATGTGTGTGTTACTGTTCTTTAACATTATTGGACTGGTGTGTGTTACTGTTCATTTACATTATTGGACTAGTGTGTGTCGCTGTTCATTAACATTATTGGACTGGTGTGTGTTACTGATAACATTATTGGATTGGTGTGTGTTACTGTTCATTAACATTATTGGACTGGTGTGTGTTACTGTTCATTTACATTATTGGACTAGTGTGTGTTACTGTTCATTAACATTATTGGACTGGTGTGTGTGTTACTGATAACATTATTGGATTGGTGTGTGTTACTGTTCATTTACATTATTGGAATAGTGTGTGTTCCTGTTCATTAACATTATTGGACTGGTGTGTTTTACTGTTCATTAACATTATTGGACTGGTGTGTGTTACTTTTAACATTATTGGACTGGTGTGTGTTACTGTTAACATTATTGGACTGGTGTGTGTGTTCCTGTTCATTAACATTATTGGACAGGTGTGTTACTGTTCATTAATATTCTTGGACTGGTGTGTGTTACTTTCATTAATATTCTTGGACTGGTGTGTGTTACTGTTCATTAACATTATTGTACTGGTATGTGTTACTGTTAACATTATATGACTGGTGTGTGTTACTGTTCATTAACATTATTGGACTGGTGAGTGTTACTGTTAACATTATTGGACTTGTGTGTGTTCCTGTTCATTAACATTATTGGAGATGTGTGTGTTACTGTTCATTAACATTATTGGACTAGTATGTGTTACTGTTCCTTAACATTATTGGACTGGTGTGTGTTACTGTTAATATTATTGTACTGGTGTGTGTTACTGTTAACATTATTGGACTGGTGTGTGTGTTCCTGTTCATTAACATTATTGGACTGGTATGTGTTACTGTTAATATTATTGGACTGGTGTGTGTTACTGTTAACATTTTTGGACTGGTATGTGTTACTGTTAACATTATTGGACTGGTATGTGTTACTGTTAACAGTATTGGACTGGTGTGTGTTACTGTTAACATTTTTGGACTGGTATGTGTTACTGTTAACATTATTGGACTGGTGTGTGTTACTGTTAAAATTATTGGACTGGTGTGTGTGTTCCTGTTCATTAACATTATTGGACTGGTGTGTGTTACTGTTCATTAATATTCTTGGACTGGTGTGTGTTACTGTTCATTAATATTCTTGGACTGGTGTGTGTTACTGTTCATTAACATTATTGTACTGGTGTGCGTTACTGTTAACATTTTTGGACTGGTATGTGTTACTGTTAACATTATTGGACTAGTATGTGTTACTGTTAACAGTATTGGACTGGTGTGTGTTACTGTTAACATTTTTGGACTGGTATGTGTTACTGTTAACATTATTGGACTGGTGTGTGTTACTGTTAACATTATTGGACTTGTGTGTGTTCCTGTTCATTAACATTATTGGAGATGTGTGTGTTACTGTTCATTAACATTATTGGACTAGTATGTGTTACTGTTCCTTAACATTATTGGACTGGTGTGTGTTACTGTTAATATTATTGTACTGGTGTGTGTTACTGTTAACATTATTGGACTGGTGTGTGTGTTCCTGTTCATTAACATTATTGGACTGGTATGTGTTACTGTTAATATTATTGGACTGGTGTGAGTTACTGTTCATTAACATTATTGGACTGGTGAGTGTTACTGTTAACATTATTGGACTGGTATGTGTTACTGTTAACAGTATTGGACTGGTGTGTGTTACTGTTAACATTTTTGGACTGGTATGTGTTACTGTTAACATTATTGGACTGGTGTGTGTTACTGTTAACATTATTGTACTGGTGTGTGTTACTGTTAAAATTATTGGACTGGTGTGTGTGTTCCTGTTCATTAACATTATTGGACTGGTGTGTGTTACTGTTCATTAATATTCTTGGACTGGTGTGTGTTACTGTTCATTAATATTCTTGGACTGGTGTGTGTTACTGTTCATTAACATTATTGTACTGGTATGTGTTACTGTTAACATTATATGACTGGTGTAAGTTACT
The DNA here is from genome assembly GCF_045791955.1 of Oncorhynchus clarkii lewisi. Taxonomy (NCBI): domain Eukaryota; kingdom Metazoa; phylum Chordata; class Actinopteri; order Salmoniformes; family Salmonidae; genus Oncorhynchus; species Oncorhynchus clarkii. The sequence goes on from NC_092174.1 coordinate 1,079,962, forward strand.
GTTTATTAACATTATTGGACTGGTGAGTGTTACTGTTAACATTATTGGACTTGTGTGTGTTCCTGTTCATTAACATTATTGGACTGGTGTGTGTTACTGTTAACATTATTGGAGATGTGTGTGTTACTGTTCATTAACATTATTGGACTAGTATGTGTTACTGTTCTTTAACATTATTGGACTGGTGTGTGTTACTGATAACATTATTGGATTGGTGTGTGTTACTGTTCATTAACATTATTGGACTTGTGTGTGTTCCTGTTCATTAATATTCTTGGACTGGTGTGTGTTACTGTTCCTTAACATTATTGGACTGGTGTGTGTTACTGTTAACATTATTGGAATGTTGTGTGTAACTGTTCATTAACATTATTGGACTGGTGTGTGTTCCTGTTCATTAACATTATTGGACTGGTGTATGCTAGGGTTCATTAACATAATTGGACCTGTGTGTTTTACTGTTCATTAACATTGTTGGACTGGCGTGTGTTTCTGTTCATTAACATTATTGGACTGGTGTGTGTTCCTGTTCATTAACAATATTGTACTGGTGTGTGTTACTGTTAACATTATTGGAATGGTGTGTGTTCCTGTTCATTAACATTATTGGACTGGTGTGTGTTACTGTTAACATTATTGGACTGGTGTGTGTGTTACTGTTCATTAACATTATTGGACTGGTGTGTGTTACTGTTCATTAACATTATTGGACAGGTGTGTGTTCCTGTTCATTAACATTATTGGACTGGTGTGTGTTACTGTTCATTAACATTATTGGACAGGTGTGTGTTCCTGTTCATTAACATTATTGTACTGGTATGTGTTACTGTTAACATTATTGGACTGGTGAGTGTTACTGTTAACATTATTGGACTTGTGTGTGTTCCTGTTCATTAACATTATTGGAGATGTGTGTGTTACTGTTCATTAATATTCTTGGACTGGTGTGTGTTACTGTTCATTAATATTCTTGGACTGGTGTGTGTTACTGTTCATTAACATTATTGTACTGGTATGTGTTACTGTTAACATTATATGACTGGTGTGTGTTACTGTTCATTAACATTATTGGACTGGTGAGTGTTACTGTTAACATTATTGGACTTGTGTGTGTTCCTGTTCATTAACATTATTGGAGATGTGTGTGTTACTGTTCATTAACATTATTGGACTAGTATGTGTTACTGTTCCTTAACATTATTGGACTGGTGTGTGTTACTGTTAATATTATTGGACTGGTGTGTGTGTTCCTGTTCATTAACATTATTGGACTGGTATGTGTTACTGTTAATATTATTGGACTGGTGTGAGTTACTGTTCATTAACATTATTGGACTGGTGTGTGTTACTGTTAACATTTTTGGACTGGTATGTGTTACTGTTAACATTATTGGACTGGTATGTGTTACTGTTAACAGTATTGGACTGGTATGTGTTACTGTTAACATTATTGGACTGGTGTGTGTTACTGTTAAAATTATTGGACTGGTGTGTGTGTTCCTGTTCATTAACATTATTGGACTGGTGTGTGTTACTGTTCATTAATATTCTTGGACTGGTGTGTGTTGCTGTTCATTAATATTCTTGGACTGGTGTGTGTTACTGTTCATTAACATTATTGTACTGGTGTGCGTTACTGTTAACATTTTTGGACTGGTATGTGTTACTGTTAACATTATTGGACTAGTATGTGTTACTGTTAACAGTATTGGACTGGTGTGTGTTACTGTTAACATTTTTGGACTGGTATGTGTTACTGTTAACATTATTGGACTGGTGTGTGTTACTGTTAACATTATTGGACTTGTGTGTGTTCCTGTTCATTAACATTATTGGACTGGTGTGTGTTACTGTTCATTAATATTATTGGACTGGTGTGTGTTACTGATCATTAATATTCTTGGACTGGTGTGTGTTACTGTTCATTAACATTATTGTACTGGTATGTGTTACTGTTAACATTATATGACTGGTGTATGTTACTGTTTATTAACATTATTGGACTGGTGAGTGTTACTGTTAACATTATTGGACTTGTGTGTGTTCCTGTTCATTAACATTATTGGACTGGTGTGTGTTACTGTTAACATTATTGGAGATGTGTGTGTTACTGTTCATTAACATTATTGGACTAGTATGTGTTACTGTTCTTTAACATTATTGGACTGGTGTGTGTTACTGATAACATTATTGGATTGGTGTGTGTTACTGTTCATTAACATTATTGGACTTGTGTGTGTTCCTGTTCATTAATATTCTTGGACTGGTGTGTGTTACTGTTCATTAACATTATTGGACTGGTGTGTGTTACTGTTAACATTATTGGAATGTTGTGTGTAACTGTTCATTAACATTATTGGACTGGTGTGTGTTCCTGTTCATTAACATTATTGGACTGGTGTATGCTAGGGTTCATTAACATAATTGGACCTGTGTGTTTTACTGTTCATTAACATTGTTGGACTGGCGTGTGTTTCTGTTCATTAACATTATTGGACTGGTGTGTGTTCCTGTTCATTAACAATATTGTACTGGTGTGTGTTACTGTTAACATTATTGGAATGGTGTGTGTTCCTGTTCATTAACATTATTGGCCTTGTGTGTGTTACTGTTAACATTATTGGACTGGTGTGTGTGTTACTGTTCATTAACATTATTGGACTGGTGTGTGTTACTGTTCATTAACATTATTGGACTGGTGTGTGTTACTGTTCATTAACATTATTGGACAGGTGTGTGTTCCTGTTCATTAACATTATTGGACTGGTGTGTGTTACTGTTCATTAACATTATTGGACTGGTGTGTGTTACTGTTCATTAACATTATTGGACTGGTGTGTGTTACTGTTAACATTATTGGACTGGTATGAGTTACTGTTAACATTATTGGACTGGTATGTGTTACTGTTAACATTATTGGACTGGTGTGTGTTACTGTTCATTAACATTATTGGACTGGTGTGTGTTACTGTTTATTAACATTATTGGACTGGTGTGTGTTACTGTTCATTAACAATATTGGACTGGTGTGTGTTCCTGTTCATTAACATTATTGGACTGGTGTGTGTTACTGTTCATTAACATTATTGGACAGGTGTGTTATTGTTAACATTATTGTACTGGTGTGTGTTACTGTTCATTAACATTATTGGACTGGTATGTGTTACTGTTAACATTATTGGACTGGTGTGTGTTACTGTTAACATTATTGGACTGGTGTGTGTTCCTGTTCATTATCATTATTGGACTGGTATGTGTTACTGTTAGCATTATTGGACTGGTGTGTGTTACTGTTCATTAACATTATTGGACTGGTGTGTGTTACTTTTACAATTATTGGACTGGTGTGTGTTACTGTTCATTAGCATTATTGGACTGGTGTGTGAACATTATTGGACTGGTGTGTGTTACTGTTCATTAACATTATTGGACTGGTGTTGTGTTACTGTTTACATTATTGGACTTGTATGTGTTACTGTTCATTAACATTATTGGACTGGTGTGTGTTACTTTTACAATTATTGGACTGGTGTGTGTTACTGTTCATTAACATTATTGGACTGGTGTTGTGTTACTGTTTACATTATTGGACTTGTATGTGTTACTGTTCATTAACATTATTGGACTGGTGTGTGTTACTTTTACAATTATTGGACTGGTGTGTGTTACTGTTCATTAACATTATTGGACTGGTGTTGTGTTACTGTTTACATTATTGGACTTGTATGTGTTACTGTTCATTAACATTATTGGACTGGTGTGTGTTACTGTTCATTAACATTATTGGACTGGTGTGTGTTCCTGTTCATTAACATTATAGGACTGGTGTGTATTACTGTTCATTAACATTATTGGACTGGTGTGTGTTACTGTTCATTAACAATATTGGACTGGTGTGTGTTCCTGTTCATTAACATTATTGGACTGGTGTGTGTTCCTGTTCATTAACATTATTGGACTGGTGTGTTCCTCTTAACATTATTGGACTGGTGTGTGTTACTGTTCATTAACATTATTGGAGATGTGTGTGTTAATGTTCATTAGCATTATTGGACTGGTGTGTGAACATTATTCGACTGGAGTGTGTTACTGTTCATTAACATTATTGGACTGGTGTGTGTTACTGTTCATTAACATTATTTTAGATTTGTGTTACTGTTACCATTATTGGACTGGTGTGTGTTACTGTTCATTAACATTATTGGACTGGTGTGTGTTACTGTTAACATTATTGGACTGGTATGAGTTACTGTTAACATTATTGGACTGGTATGTGTTACTGTTAACATTATTGGACTGGTGTGTGTTACTGTTCATTAACATTATTGGACTGGTGTGTGTTACTGTTTATTAACATTATTGGACTGGTGTGTGTTACTGTTAACATTATTGGACTGGTATGAGTTACTGTTAACATTAATGGACTGGTATGTGTTACTGTTAACATTATTGGACTGGTGTGTGTTACTGTTCATTAACATTATTTTAGATTTGTGTTACTGTTACCATTATTGGACTGGTGTGTGTTACTGTTCATTAACATTATTGGACTGGTGTGTGTTACTGTTAACATTATTGGACTGGTATGAGTTACTGTTAACATTATTGGACTGGTATGTGTTACTGTTAACATTATTGGACTGGTGTGTGTTACTGTTCATTATCATTATTGGACTGGTATGTGTTACTGTTAACATTATTGGACTGGTGTGTGCTACTGTTCATTAACATTATTGGACAGGTGTGTTATTGTTAACATTATTGGACTGGTGTGTGTTACTGTTCATTAACATTATTGGACTGGTATGTGTTACTGTTAACATTATTGGACTGGTGTGTGTTACTGTTAACATTATTGGACTGGTGTGTGTTCCTGTTCATTATCATTATTGGACTGGTGTGTGTTACTTTTACAATTATTGGACTGGTGTGTGTTACTGTTCATTAGCATTATTGGACTGGTGTGTGAACATTATTGGACTGGTGTGTGTTACTGTTCATTAACATTATTGGACTGGTATGTGTTACTGTTAACATTATTGGACTCGTGTGTGTTACTGTTCATTAACATTATTGGACTGGTGTGTGTTACTTTTACAATTATTGGACTGGTGTGTGTTACTGTTCATTAACATTATTGGACTGGTGTTGTGTTACTGTTTACATTATTGGACTTGTATGTGTCACTGTTCATTAACATTATTGGACTGGTGTGTGTTACTGTTCATTAACATTATTGGACTGGTGTGTGTTCCTGTTCATTAACATTATAGGACTGGTGTGTGTTACTGTTAACATTATTGGACTTGCGTGTGTTACTGTTCATTAACATCATTGGACTGGTGTGTGTTCCTGTTAACATTATTGGACTGGCGTGTGTAACTGTTCATTAACATTATTGGACTGGTGTGTGTTACTGTTCATTAACATTATTTTAGATGTGTGTTACTGTTACCATTATTGGACTGGTGTGTGTTACTGTTCATTAACATTATTGGACTGGTGTGTGTTACTGTTAACATTATTGGACTGGTATGAGTTACTGTTAACATTATTGGACTGGTATGTGTTACTGTTAACATTATTGGACTGGTGTGTGTTACTGTTCATTAACATTATTGGACTGGTGTGTGTTACTGTTTATTAACATTATTGGACTGGTGTGTGTTACTGTTCATTATCATTATTGGACTGGTATGTGTTACTGTTAACATTATTGGACTGGTGTGTGTTACTGTTAACATTATTGGAATGGTGTGTGTTCCTGTTCATTATCATTATTGGACTGGTATGTGTTACTGTTAGCATTATTGGACTGGTGTGTGTTACTGTTCATTAACATTATTGGACTGGTGTGTGAACATTATTGGACTGGTGTGTGTTACTGTTCATTAACATTATTGGACTGGTATGTGTTACTGTTAACATTATTGGACTCGTGTGTGTTACTGTTCATTAACATTATTGGACTGGTGTGTGTTACTGTTTATTAACATTATTGGACTGGTGTGTGTTACTGTTTAATAATATTATTTTGGACTGGTGTGTTTTACTGTTCATTCAATTATTGGACTGGTGAGTGTTGCTGTACATTAACATTCTTGGACTGGTGTGTGTTACTGTTAAACATTATTGGAGATGTGTGTGTTACTGTTCATTAACATTATTGGACTGGTGTGTGTTACTGTTAGCATTATTGGAGATGTGTGTGTTACTGTTCATTATCATTATTTGACTGCTGTGTGTTGCTGTTCATTAACATTATTGGACTGGTGTGTGTGTTACTGTTACCATTATTGGACTGGTGTGTGTTACTGTTCATTAACATTTTTGGACTGGTGTGTGTTACTATTAACATTATTGGAGATGTGTGTGTTACTGTTCATTAACATTATTGGACCGGTGTGTGTTTTCTGTTCATTTACATTATTGGACTGGTGTGTGTTACTGTTCATTAACATTATTGGACTGGTGTGTGTTACTGATAACATTATTGGACTGGTGTGTGTTACTGTTCATTAACATTATTGGACTGGTGTATGTTACTGTTCATTTACATTATTGGACTGGTGTGTGTTACTGATAACATTATTGGATTGGTGTGTGTTATTGTTCATTAACATTATTGGATTGGTGTGTGTTACTGTTCATTAACATTATTGGACTGGTGTATGTTACTGTTCATTTACATTATTGGACTGGTGTGTGTTACTGATAACATTATTGGATTGGTGTGTGTTATTGTTCATTAACATTATTGGATTGGTGTGTGTTACTGTTCATTAACATTATAGGACTGGTGTGTGTTACTGTTAACATTATTGGACTTGCGTGTGTTACTGTTCATTAACATTATTGGACTGGTGTGTGTTCCTGTTAACATTATTGGACTGGCGTGTGTAACTGTTCATTAACATTATTGGACTGGTGTGTGTTACTGTTCATTAACATTATTTTAGATGTGTGTTACTGTTACCATTATTGGACTGGTGTGTGTTACTGTTCATTAACATTATTGGACTGGTGTGTGTTACTGTTAACATTATTGGACTGGTATGAGTTACTGTTAACATTATTGGACTGGTATGTGTTACTGTTAACATTATTGGACTGGTGTGTGTTACTGTTCATTAACATTATTGGACTGGTGTGTGTTACTGTTTATTAACATTATTGGACTGGTGTGTGTTACTGTTCATTATCATTATTGGACTGGTATGTGTTACTGTTAACATTATTGGACTGGTGTGTGTTACTGTTAACATTATTGGAATGGTGTGTGTTCCTGTTCATTATCATTATTGGACTGGTATGTGTTACTGTTAGCATTATTGGACTGGTGTGTGTTACTGTTCATTAACATTATTGGACTGGTGTGTGTTACTTTTACAATTATTGGACTGGTGTGTGTTACTGTTCATTAGCATTATTGGACTGGTGTGTGAACATTATTGGACTGGTGTGTGTTACTGTTCATTAACATTATTGGACTGGTGTGTGTTACTGTTAACATTATTGGACTCGTGTGTGTTACTGTTCATTAACATTATTGGACTGGTGTGTGTTACTGTTTATTAACATTATTGGACTGGTGTGTGTTACTGTTTAATAATATTATTTTGGACTGGTGTGTTTTACTGTTCATTCAATTATTGGACTGGTGAGTGTTGCTGTACATTAACATTCTTGGACTGGTGTGTGTTACTGTTAAACATTATTGGAGATGTGTGTGTTACTGTTCATTAACATTATTGGACTGGTGTGTGTTACTGTTAACAATATTGGAGATGTGTGTGTTACTGTTCATTAACATTATTGGACTGGTGTGTGTTACTGTTAGCATTATTGGAGATGTGTGTGTTACTGTTCATTATCATTTGACTGCTGTGTGTTGCTGTTCATTAACATTATTGGACTGGTGTGTGTTACTGTTCATTAACATTTTTGGACTGGTGTGTGTTACTATTAACATTATTGGAGATGTGTGTGTTACTGTTCATTAACATTATTGGACTGGTGTGTGTTTTCTGTTCATTTACATTATTGGACTGGTGTGTGTTACTGTTCATTAACATTATTGGACTGGTGTGTGTTACTGATAACATTATTGGACTGGTGTGTGTTACTGTTCATTAACATTATTGGACTGGTGTATGTTACTGTTCATTTACATTATTGGACTGGTGTGTGTTACTGATAACATTATTGGATTGGTGTGTGTTATTGTTCATTAACATTATTGGATTGGTGTGTGTTACTGTTCATTAACATTATTGGACTGGTGTGTGTTACTGTTCATTTACATTATTGGACTAGTGTGTGTTACTGTTCATTAACATTATTGGACTGGTGTGTTTTACTGTTAACATTATTGGAGATGTGTGTGTTACTGTTCATTATCATTATTTGACTGGTGTGTGTTACTGTTCATTAACATTATTGGACTGGTGTGTGTTACTGATAACATTATTGGACTGGTTTGTGTTACTGTTCATTAACATTATTGGACTGGTGTGTGTTACTGTTCATTTACATTATTGGACTAGTGTGTGTTACTGTTCATTAACATTATTGGACTGGTGTGTGTTACTGATAACATTTTTGGATTGGTGTGTGTTACTGTTCATTAACATTATTGGACCTGTGTGTTTTACTGTTCATTAACATTATTGGACTGGCGTGTGTTTCTGTTCATTAACATTATTGGACTGGTGTGTGTTCCTGTTCATTAACATTATAGGACTGGTGTATGTTACTGTTAACATTATTGGACTTGCGTGTGTTACTGTTCATTAACATTATTGTACTGGTGTGTGTTCCTGTTAACATTATTGGACTGGCGTGTGTAAATGTTCATTAACATTATTGGACTGGTGTGTGTTACTGTTCATTAACAATATTGTACTGGTGTGTGTTCCTGTTCATTAACATTATTGGACTGGTGTGTGTTACTGTTAACATTATTGGACTGGTGTGTGTGTTACTGTTCATTAACATTATTGGACTGGTGTGTGTTACTGTTCATTAACATTATTGGACAGGTGTGTGTTCCTGTTCATTAACATTATTGGACTGGTGTTGTGTTACTGTTAACATTATTGGACTTGTATGTGTTACTGTTCATTAACATTATTGGACTGTTGTGTGTTACTGTTCATTAACATTATTGGACTGGTGTGTGTTACTGTTAACATTATTGGACTGGTGTGTGTGTTACTGTTCATTAACATTATTGGACTAGTGTGTGTTACTGTTCATTAACATTATTGGACAGGTGTGTGTTCCTGTTCATTAACATTATTGGACTGGTGTTGTGTTCCTGTTATCATTATTGGACTTGTGTGTGTTACTGTTCATTAACATTATTGGACTGGTGTGTGTAACTGTTCATTAACATTATTGGACTGGTGTGTGTTACTGTTCATTAACATTATTGGACTGGTGTGTGCTAGGGTTCATTAACATAATTGGACCTGTGTGTTTTACTGTTCATTAACATTATTGGACTGGCGTGTGTTTCTGTTCATTAACATTATTGGACTGGTGTGTGTTCCTGTTAATTAACATTATAGGACTGGTGTGTGTTACTGTTAACATTATTGGACTTGTGTGTGTTACTGTTCATTAACATTATAGGACTGGTGTGTGTTACTGTTCATTAACATTATTGGACTGGTGTGTGTTACTGTTCATTAACCTTATTGGACTGGTGTGTGTAACTATTCATTAACATTTTTGGACTGGTGTGTGTTACTGTTCATTGACATTATTGGACTGGTGTATGCTAGGGTTCATTAACATAATTGGACCTGTGTGTTTTACTGTTCATTAACATTATTGGACTGGCGTGTGTTTCTGTTCATTAACATTATTGGACTGGTGTGTGTTCCTGTTCATTAACATTATAGGACTGGTGTATGTTACTGTTAACATTATTGGACTTGCGTGTGTTACTGTTCATTAACATTATTGTACTGGTGTGTGTTCCTGTTAACATTATTGGACTGGCGTGTGTAAATGTTCATTAACATTATTGGACTGGTGTGTGTTACTGTTCATTAACAATATTGTACTGGTGTGTGTTCCTGTTCATTAACATTATTGGACTGGTGTGTGTTACTGTTAACATTATTGGACTGGTGTGTGTGTTACTGTTCATTAACATTATTGGACTGGTGTGTGTTACTGTTCATTAACATTATTGGACAGGTGTGTGTTCCTGTTCATTAACATTATTGGACTGGTGTTGTGTTACTGTTAACATTATTGGACTTGTATGTGTTACTGTTCATTAACATTATTGGACTGTTGTGTGTTACTGTTCATTAACATTATTGGACTGGTGTGTGTTACTGTTAACATTATTGGACTGGTGTGTGTGTTACTGTTCATTAACATTATTGGACTGGTGTGTGTTACTGTTCATTAACATTATTGGACAGGTGTGTGTTCCTGTTCATTAACATTATTGGACTGGTGTTGTGTTCCTGTTATCATTATTGGACTTGTGTGTGTTACTGTTCATTAACATTATTGTACTGGTGTGTGTTACTGTTAACATTATTGGACTTGTGTGTGTTACTGTTCATTAACCTTATTGGACTGGTGTGTGTAACTGTTCATTAACATTATTGGACTGGTGTGTGTTACTGTTCATTAACATTATTGGACTGGTGTGTGCTAGGGTTCATTAACATAATTGGACCTGTGTGTTTTACTGTTCATTAACATTATTGGACTGGCGTGTGTTTCTGTTCATTAACATTATTGGACTGGTGTGTGTTCCTGTTAATTAACATTATAGGACTGGTGTGTGTTACTGTTAACATTATTGGACTTGTGTGTGTTACTGTTCATTAACATTATAGGACTGGTGTGTGTTACTGTTCATTAACATTATTGGACTGGTGTGTGTTACTGTTCATTAACCTTATTGGACTGGTGTGTGTAACTATTCATTAACATTTTTGGACTGGTGTGTGTTACTGTTCATTGACATTATTGGACTGGTGTATGCTAGGGTTCATTAACATAATTGGACCTGTGTGTTTTACTGTTCATTAACATTATTGGACTGGCGTGTGTTTCTGTTCATTAACATTATTGGACTGGTGTGTGTTCCTGTTCATTAACATTATAGGACTGGTGTATGTTACTGTTAACATTATTGGACTTGCGTGTGTTACTGTTCATTAACATTATTGTACTGGTGTGTGTTCCTGTTAACATTATTGGACTGGCGTGTGTAAATGTTCATTAACATTATTGGACTGGTGTGTGTTACTGTTCATTAACAATATTGTACTGGTGTGTGTTCCTGTTCATTAACATTATTGGACTGGTGTGTGTTACTGTTAACATTATTGGACTGGTGTGTGTGTTACTGTTCATTAACATTATTGGACTGGTGTGTGTTACTGTTCATTAACATTATTGGACAGGTGTGTGTTCCTGTTCATTAACATTATTGGACTGGTGTTGTGTTACTGTTAACATTATTGGACTTGTATGTGTTACTGTTCATTAACATTATTGGACTGTTGTGTGTTACTGTTCATTAACATTATTGGACTGGTGTGTGTTACTGTTAACATTATTGGACTGGTGTGTGTGTTACTGTTCATTAACATTATTGGACTGGTGTGTGTTACTGTTCATTAACATTATTGGACAGGTGTGTGTTCCTGTTCATTAACATTATTGGACTGGTGTTGTGTTCCTGTTATCATTATTGGACTTGTGTGTGTTACTGTTCATTAACATTATTGTACTGGTGTGTGTTACTGTTAACATTATTGGACTTGTGTGTGTTACTGTTCATTAACCTTATTGGACTGGTGTGTGTAACTGTTCATTAACATTATTGGACTGGTGTGTGTTACTGTTCATTAACATTATTGGACTGGTGTGTGCTAGGGTTCATTAACATAATTGGACCTGTGTGTTTTACTGTTCATTAACATTATTGGACTGGCGTGTGTTTCTGTTCATTAACATTATTGGACTGGTGTGTGTTCCTGTTAATTAACATTATAGGACTGGTGTGTGTTACTGTTAACATTATTGGACTTGTGTGTGTTACTGTTCATTAACATTATAGGACTGGTGTGTGTTACTGTTCATTAACATTATTGGACTGGTGTGTGTTACTGTTCATTAACCTTATTGGACTGGTGTGTGTAACTATTCATTAACATTTTTGGACTGGTGTGTGTTACTGTTCATTGACATTATTGGACTGGTGTATGCTAGGGTTCATTAACATAATTGGACCTGTGTGTTTTACTGTTCATTAACATTATTGGACTGGCGTGTGTTTCTGTTCATTAACATTATTGGACTGGTGTGTGTTCCTGTTCATTAACATTATAGGACTGGTGTATGTTACTGTTAACATTATTGGACTTGCGTGTGTTACTGTTCATTAACATTATTGTACTGGTGTGTGTTCCTGTTAACATTATTGGACTGGCGTGTGTAAATGTTCATTAACATTATTGGACTGGTGTGTGTTACTGTTCATTAACAATATTGTACTGGTGTGTGTTCCTGTTCATTAACATTATTGGACTGGTGTGTGTTACTGTTAACATTATTGGACTGGTGTGTGTGTTACTGTTCATTAACATTATTGGACTGGTGTGTGTTACTGTTCATTAACATTATTGGACAGGTGTGTGCTCCTGTTCATTAACATTATTGGACTGGTGTTGTGTTACTGTTAACATTATTGGACTTGTATGTGTTACTGTTCATTAACATTATTGGACTGTTGTGTGTTACTGTTCATTAACATTATTGGACTGGTGTGTGTTACTGTTAACATTATTGGACTGGTGTGTGTGTTACTGTTCATTAACATTATTGGACTGGTGTGTGTTACTGTTCATTAACATTATTGGACAGGTGTGTGTTCCTGTTCATTAACATTATTGGACTGGTGTTGTGTTCCTGTTATCATTATTGGACTTGTGTGTGTTACTGTTCATTAACATTATTGTACTGGTGTGTGTTACTGTTAACATTATTGGACTTGTGTGTGTTACTGTTCATTAACCTTATTGGACTGGTGTGTGTAACTGTTCATTAACATTATTGGACTGGTGTGTGTTACTGTTCATTAACATTATTGGACTGGTGTGTGCTAGGGTTCATTAACATAATTGGACCTGTGTGTTTTACTGTTTATTAACATTATTGGACTGGCGTGTGTTTCTGTTCATTAACATTATTGGACTGGTGTGTGTTCCTGTTCATTAACATTATTGTACTGGTGTGTGTTCCTGTTAACATTATTGGACTGGCGTGTGTTACTGTTCATTAACATTATTGGACTGGTGTGTGTTACTGTTCATTAACATTTTTTATTTATTTACCTTTATTTAACCAGGTAGGCAAGTTGAGAACAAGTTCTCATTTACAATTGCTACCTGGCCAAGATAAAGCAAAGCAGTTCGACAGATACAACAACACAGAGTTACACATGGAGTAAAACAAACATACAGTCAATAATAAAGTATTAACAAGTCTATATACAATGTGATCAAATGAGGTGAGAAGGGAGGTAAAGGCAAAAAAGGCCTTGGTGGCAAGGTAAATACAATATACCAAGTAAAACACTGGAATGGTAGTTTTGCAATGGAAGAATGTGCAAAGTAGAAATAAAAATAATGGGGTGCAAAGGAGCAAAATAAATAAATAAATTAAATACAGTAGGGAAAGAGGTAGTTGATAGGGCTAAATTATAGGTGGGCTATGTACAGGTGCAGTAATCTGTGAGCTGCTCTGACAGTTGGTGCTTAAAGCTAGTGAGGGAGATAAGTGTTTCCAGTTTCAGAGATTTTTGTAGTTCGTTCCAGTCATTGGCAGCAGAGAACTGGAAAGAGAGGCGGCCAAAGAAAGAATTGGTTTTGGGGGTGACTAGAGAGAGCGTGTGCTACAGGTGGGAGATGCTATGGTGACCAGCGAGCTGAGATAAGGGGGGACTTTACCTAGCAGGGTCTTGTAGATGACATGGAGCCAGTGGGTTTGGCGACGAGTATGAAGCGAGGGCCAGCCAACGAGAGCGTACAGGTCGCAATGGTGGGTAGTATATGGGGCTTTGGTGACAAAACGGATTGCACTGTGATAGACTGCATCCAATTTGTTGAGTAGGGTATTGGAGGCTATTTTGTAAATTACATCGCCAAAGTCGAGGATTGGTAGGATGGTCAGTTTTACAAAGGTATGTTTGGCAGCATGAGTGAAGGATGCTTTGTTGCGAAATAGGAAGCCAATTCTAGATTTAACTTTGGATTGGAGATGTTTGATATGGGTCTGGAAGGAGAGTTTACAGTCTAACCAGACACCTAAGTATTTTTAGTTGTCCACGTATTCTAAGTCAGAGCCGTCCAAAGTAGTGATGTTGGACAGGCGGGTAGGTGCAGGTAGCGATCGGTTGAAGAGCATGCATTTAGTTTTACTTGTATTTAAGAGCAATTGGAGGCCACGGAAGGAGAGTTGTATGGCATTGAAGCTTGCCTGGAGGGTTGTTAACACAGTGTCCAAAGAAGGGCCGGATGTATACAGAATGGTGTCGTCTGCGTAGAGGTGGATCAGAGACTCACCAGCAGCAAGAGCGACCTCATTGATGTATACAGAGAAGAGAGTCGGTCCAAGAATTGAACCCTGTGGCACCCCCATAGAGACTGCCAGAGGTCCGGACAACAGACCCTCCGATTTGACACACTGAACTCTATCAGAGAAGTAGTTGGTGAACCAGGCGAGGCAATCATTTGAGAAACCAAGGCTGTTGAGTCTGCCGATGAGGATGTGGTGATTGACAGAGTCGAAAGCCTTGGCCAGATCAATGAATACGGCTGCACAGTAATGTTTCTTATCGATGGCGGTTAAGATATCGTTTAGGACCTTGAGCGTGTCTGAGGTGCACCCATGACCAGCTCTGAAACCAGATTGCATAGCAGAGAAGGTATGGTGAGATTCAAAATGGTCGGTAATCTGTTTGTTGACTTGGCTTTCGAAGACCTTAGAAAGGCATGGTAGGATAGATATAGGTCTGTAGCAGTTTGGGTCAAGAGTGTCCCCCCCTTTGAAGAGGGGGATGACCGCAGCTGCTTTCCAATCTTTGGGAATCTCAGACGACACGAAAGAGAGGTTGAACAGGCTAGTAATAGGGGTGGCAACAATTTCGGCAGATAATTTTAGAAAGAAAGGGTCCAGATTGTCTAGCTGGGCTGATTTGTAGGGGTCCAGATTTTGCAGCTCTTTCAGAACATCAGCTGAATGGATTTGGGAGAAGGAGAAATGGGGAAGGCTTGGGCGAGTTGCTGTTGGGGGTGCAGTGCTGTTGACAGGGGTAGGAGTAGCCAGGTGGAAAGCATGGCCAGCAGTAGAAAAATGCTTATTGAAATGTTCAATTATGGTGGATTTATCAGTGGTGACAGTGTTTCCTATCTTCAGTGCAGTGGGCAGCTGGGAGGAGGTGTTCTTATTCTCCATGGACTTTACAGTGTCCCAGAACTTTTTTGAGTTAGTGTTGCAAGAAGCAAATTTCTGCTTGAAAAAGCTAGCCTTGGCTTTTCTAACTGCCTGTGTATAATGATTTCTAGCTTCCCTGAACAGCTGCATATCACGGGGGCTGTTCGATGCTAATGCAGAACGCCATAGGATGTTTTTGTGTTGGTTAAGGGCAGTCAGGTCTGGGGAGAACCAAGGGCTATATCTGTTCCTGGTTCTAAATTTCTTGAATGGGGCATGTTTATTTAAGATGGTTAGGAAGGCATTTTTTAAAAATATCCAGGCATCCTCTACTGACGGGATGAGGTCAATATCCTTCCAGGATACCCCGGCCAGGTCGATTAGAAAGGCCTGCTCGCTGAAGTGTTTCAGGGAGCGTTTTACAGTGATGAGAGGAGGTCGTTTGACCGCTGACCCATTACGGATGCAGGCAATGAGGCAGTGATCGCTGAGATCTTGGTTGAAGACAGCAGAGGTGTATTTAGAGGGGAAGTTGGTTAGGATGATATCTATGAGGGTGCCCGTGTTTAAGGCTTTGGGGAGGTACCTGGTAGGTTCATTGATAATTTGTGTGAGATTGAGGGCATCAAGTTTAGATTGTAGGATGGCTGGGGTGTTAAGCATGTTCCAGTTTAGGTCGCCTAGCAGCACGAGCTCTGAAGATAGATGGGGGGCAATCAGTTCACATATGGTGTCCAGAGCACAGCTGGGGGCAGAGGGTGGTCTATAGCAGGCGGCAACGGTGAGAGACTTGTTTTTAGAGAGGTGGATTTTTAAAAGTAGAAGTTCAAATTGTTTGGGTACAGACCTGGATAGTAGGACAGAACTCTGCAGGCTATCTTTGCAGTAGATTGCAACACCGCCCCCTTTGGCAGTTCTATCTTGTCTGAAAATGTTGTAGTTTGGAATTAAAATGTCTGAATTTTTGGTGGTCTTCCTAAGCCAGGATTCAGACACAGCTAGAACATCCGGGTTGGCAGAGTGTGCTAAAGCAGTGAATAGAACAAACTTAGGGAGGAGGCTTCTAATGTTAATATGCATAAAACCAAGGCTATTACGCTTACAGAAGTCGTCAAAAGAGAGCACCTGGGGAATAGGAGTGGAGCTAGGCACTGCAGGGCCTGGATTCACCTCTACATCGCCAGAGGAACATAGGAGGAGTAGAATAAGGGTGCGGCTAAAAGCAATAAGAATTGGTCGTCTAGAACGTCTGGAACAGAGAGTAAAAGGAGGTTTCTGGGGGCGATAAAATAGCATCAAGGTATAATGTACAGACAAAGGTAAGGTAGGATGTGAATACAGTGGAGGTAAACCTAGGTATTGAGTGATGAAGAGAGAGATATTGTCTCTAGAAACATCATTGAAACCAGGAGATGTCATTGCATGTGTGGGTGGTGGAACTAATAGGTTGGATAAGGTATAGTGAGCAGGACTAGAGGCTCTACAGTGAAATAAGCCAATAAACACTAACCAGAACAGCAATGGACAAGACATATTGACATTAAGGAGAGGCATGCTTAGTCGAGTGATCAAAAGGGTCCAGTGATTGGAGAGGTTGGTTGAGGGTCACGGCGATTTAGACAGCTAGCCAGGCCAACCGGTAGCAAGCTAGCATAGGATGGAGTCTGTTGTTAGCCACCTCTTGCGTTCGGTCAGTAGATTAGTGGGGTTCCGTGTGGTAGAGGGGATTAATCCAAATCACACAACAACAACAAAAATAAGAACAATAGATATAGTTATAGAGGCCCGAGAAGAAAACATAATAATAATAAATAAATTGTCCGATTGTCTATTCAGATAGCAGCCGGTAAGACAGCTAACGGTTAGCGGGCCGCAGATGGGCGTTCAGGTAACGTCGCGACAGAGGAGCCAGCCGGATCTCATTCAGGTAGATAACGTCGGCAGTCCAGTTGTGAAGGCCCGGTGGGGCTCCGCGTAGGCAGTGAAACGGGTCCGGATAGGTGACTGCAGCCCAGGAGTGAATGATGGAACTCAGGAGTGATTGACGGAGCTGGCTAGCACCGGAACAATCGATGTTTGCTCCGGAATCGACGAAAGCCGACTGTCACACGGATAGCAGCTAGCTAGCTGTGAGATCCGGGTATGAATGTCCAGAGAGCAGTTGAAATCCAGGGACATGGAGAGAAAAATTGGTCCGGTATGTTCCGTTCCGAGCCGCGCTGCGCCGTACAAAACTGGCGATAGATTTTCGAGCTAAAGGATAGCTGATGACCACAAACCGTGGTTAGCTGAATACTAACGATTTGCCAGTAAAGAAGCTAACTAGCTTCTGATTAGCTTCTGGATTAGCTTCTGGGCTAGCTCCTGGCTAGCTTCTGGCTAGTTTCTGGCTAGCTTCTTGTAGTTTCTGGCTAGCTTCTTGGAGGATCACAGATCTGAGGTAAATAATACTTTTTTATAAATATAAATTGGTGAGGCTGGTTGCAGGAGAGTGTTTAGAAGATGAGTTGATGGAAAATAAAAAATAAAATGTATGTGAAAAAAGTTGTAAATATATATATATATACAGGACACAAGACGAGGACAAAAGACGTCTGAACTGCTATGCGATCTTGGAGTGAAACATTATTGGACTGGTGTGTGTTACTGTTCATTAACATTATTGGACAGGTGTGTGTGTTACTGTTCATTAACATTATTGGACTGGTGTGTTTTACTGTTCATTAACAATATTGTAGTGGTTTGTGTTCCTGTTAACATTATTGTCCTGGTGTGTGTTACTCTTCATGAACATTTTTGGACTGGTCTTGATGTTATGTTCTGAGTCTGATTATGTATTACACCCCACTCCTGAACTGGTCACCTAAATAAATGGCTTATTCTCTTGAATTGATAATGAATGTTTTCTCAGTTAATATGGCTGTGTAATGACTTTCTTTTATACCATAATTGAGTCTATTTTGCAAGTGAAACCTGCCCAAGAAGGAAGCTGCAATACAACATTATAAAATGGAATCATCAACATAATATTGGGTCGCTACTCAATTTTCATTGTCAAATTTGGGTCCCCGGGCAAAACCAGTTGAGAACCACTGAACTAGAGTACGGTGCAGTACAATATGCTACACAGAAAAGTAAAGTATAGTGTACTGTTTTGTACCCTAACTTACTCTAATGCACTGTACTGAACTGTATATATGGACTAATAAGTTATTTTTTCTGGAGGGGGTCATTTCTGTATGTTGTCAGGATTGCCAGGTACCCTAGTGGTTAGCGCATGAGCCAGTAACCGAAAGATAGCTAGGTCGAATCCCCGAGCTGATAAAGGTAAAAATCTGTAGTTCTGCCATTGAACAGGGCAGTTAACTCACTGTTCCTAGGCTGTCATTGTAAATAAGAAGGTGTTCTTAACTGACTTGTCTGGTTAAATTAAAAAAATATGTCCGCATCATTTTGTAGTAGGATGTGCTTTTAAAAAGTCCCCAGAACTGACCTTCTGACTTTCTTCCCCCAATAATGTTTGATCCCTCCACGACCTGTAATACGCTGGGATATGTGCTTCGTCAGTATATGTTTAGGCTAGTATAAAAACGTTTTGATTTCCGTTTAAGACATATTTTCGATGTACAGAAAGTCTGTGTTTTCAATAACCAGAAAATACTTATTCTAAACTTTCATTCAGCACCTGAAATGTACGTGATGTCAACGTCATTTTGCTTACTGGGTTAGTTTGATTATGACCTTATGATGAAGATTAAAATAAGCAGAGGAAGGTGTTTACATGACTAATGGCATGCTTGGCCTACTACCATAACATAACCTGTTAAATATCGAATTATTAGTGTCAATGTAAAGATATTCAGTGAGCTAACCTCAAATTCTTACATTGAAAGTGTCCAGAATAAAGTTATCTGGCTAACTTTAATCTCAAACATTGCTCTCTTAGTTTAGCTAGGCTAATATGTAGCTTACCTAGAGAGAGTCCTGGACAAAGAGTTATCTGACCTTCACTGCACTATCATCCAACACAAACCTGTAGCTGGGCATTGATATGGAACTCACACATACAGAACATTATGAGTGTAGCAATACCATTCACACATCGAGAGTTGCCTGAGTTCAGCTAGCAAACTAGATGCTTGCACCAGAACTCAACATAGCCATAGCTCTCACCTCAGCAATGCTAATGTGGAGCTCACAAAGACAGAAGTGTCTGAGTACTTTCTACACATTACAGCTGTCTGAGTTCAGCTAGCTTACTACCCTAACAACTCACACAGACGTACTTCTCAGCTCAGTTATGCTAACGTGGATCTCGCCCAGGGAGAGGTGTCTGAGTTCAGCCTCTGGCTCTGTGCTTCCACAGCTTGTCCTCACTTGCTCCAAATTCCTGAATCCGAGCCAAGGTCTGGCCACTCGTGGCTCCATGTGCAGAGTGCCGTAATGCTGTGGCGTATACCATAGCAGGATGCTAACTGTGAGGTATTTTTGGCCTGGGACTCTAAAGCTAACTGACTCCCCCCTAAGGAAAGTAAAAAGTGTAGATCATTTGTTCTCTGAAGTCAGGATAGAGCCCTGTCCTGACAGCTGGAAAGTTAACCTTTTGTGGCCACTCGACATGTGGCGTCTTTCCTGGGAAAGTCATAAAACCAATGGCTGAATAGTCTCTCATAACGCATTTTCTTCTAAGAGATTGAGTCTAAATATTATAATCCTGCAAGGTCTGAAGTCTCAAGCAGAAGGCTAATGTAGTATAATTTTTTTAACAATCCCTTGAATGAACAGGAATGTTCAAATGTGGTTGATTTATAAACCGCATGACATCTAATCTTCCCCAGATTTGCTATTGACCTGTATTGAAATGGACCTATGGAGACCAGAACATTACCCTGTAATTGAAATTGTTTTGCCTTCAATTTGCATGATTGACAAAAGGCACAACACCATGGAACTGAAGTGATCAAAGCTGAGATTCAGAATGAATCAGTTATTCGATAGGCTACGGTATCAAAATTGGACATGGTAATTATTTTCATGCGGAGTTATACAAGAAAACATACCTAGATCAAATATACTGCCTTTAGTTACACAGAATATGCCATACGAAACACAATATACGGTACATATTTCTGAGCACCTCCAAGACGTATGATATGTACTAATGATCTAGTTACTTTAGACAGAAAACAATGTTTTCGTCGTTTGGTGGGGTAGTCTGGGTGGACGTATACTTCGACCGTCTAGTAATCCAAATGTTGAGTGTTCTAGTTAGGGACAACTGTAGCAATTTAGCTAACCCTTAATTAAGCCTTATTCCAACCTGGTTTCCACATGTTTGATACCATTCCATTCATTATTATGAGCCATCCTCCCCTCAGCAGCCTCCTGTGATACGTTAGCATACCTGTAGACTTCCAGTCATTGCGCCAACCCTAGTTAGGATTGGCTCGCAAAATGACCTATAGCCTCCTTCATACTGCATGCAGAGACATACAAATACAAGTTCATCTGACTCTAATCTTGCAGTATCTAAAGAGCTGTTGCAAGTCTGTTAATTTTTCCAATGCTAGTGTTTTTTTATTGTGCATATGATATATTTAAAATAATTTACTCTATCAAAGCTTAGGTAAAAAAGGGGCCATCATTGCTGTCTTTAAACCCATTGTCATGTGAACTTCCTATTCCACTGCATTTGACAAAACAACTTCTTAGTGAAACTTAAAGGGGCAGTGCAGTCAAAAATGACATTTTTTTCTGTGTTTTATGTTTCCCTCTATGAGGTTGGAATATTACTGTGAAATTGTGAAAACTATGATAATGCACTTTTAGTATAAGACCTGTTTGAAAAGACTGCCTGAAATGTCAGCTTATTTGGCTGGGTGGGTTTTTTGGACTGCTTAGTGACCTCACCAGGTAGTATAAGTTAATAGACCCTCTGCAAATTACAGCTAGTTTTCAAGTCACACATCCCTCCAAGTAGCCTCCTCCAATTAGGCCCCTCTCTCAGACCACTGAGATAAAAATAACATGAAGAGTAAATACACGATGAGTAACAATAACTTGGCTATACAGACAGGTACTAGTACCAAGTCAATTTGCAGGGGCATGTGATAATTGAGGTAAATATGTACATATTAGGTAGGGATAAAATGACCAGGCTGCAGAATAGATAATAAACAATAGCAGCAGTGTATGTGATGAGTCAAAAGAGTTAGTGCAAAAAGGGTCAATGCAGATAGGTAGCTATTTGGTTAACTATTTAACTAACTATTTTACAGTCTTATGGCTTGGGGATATAAGCTGTTCAGGGTCCTGTTAGTTCCAGACTTGGTGCATTGGTACCACTTGCCGTTTGGTAGCAGAGAGAACAGTCTATGACGGGTGGCTGGAGTCTTGGACAATTTTCGGGGGCCTTCATTTGACACCTTGCGCACTACCCTCTGTAGCGCCTTGCGGTCGTATGCCAAGCAGTTGCCATACCAAGCGGTGATGCAGCCAGTCAAGATTCTCTCAATGGTGCAACTGTACAATGTTTTGAGGATCTGAGGTCCCTTGCCTAATGCTTTCAACCGCCTGAAGGGGAAGAGGCATTGCCGTGCCTTCTTCACGACTGTGTATGTGTGTGTGGACAATTCCTTAGCGATGTGGTCACAGAGGAACTTGAAGCCCTCGACTCGCTCCACTACAGCCCCGTCAATGTGGATGGGGGCCTGTTCGGTCCTCCATTTCCTTTAGTCCACGATCAGCTCCTTTGTCTTGCTCAGGTTGAGGGAGTTGTTGTCCTGGCACCACACTGCCAGGTCACTGACCTCCATATTGGCTGTCTCATTGTCGTTGGTAATCAGCCCAACCACCGTTGTGTAGTTGACAAACTTAATGATGGTGTTAGAGTCGTGTGCGGCCATGTGTTCATGGGTGAACAGGGAGTACAGGAAGGGACTACGCAAGCACCCCTGAGGGGCCCCTATGTTGAGGGTCAGTGTGGCGTATGTGTTGTTGCCTACCCTCACCACCTGGGGGCGGCCGGTCAGGAAGTCCAGGATCCAGTTGCAGAGGGAGGTGTTCAGCCCTAGGGTCCTTAGCTTAGTGAGGAGCTTGGAGGGCATTATGGCGATGAAAGCTGAGCTGTAGTCAATGAACAGCATTCTCACATAGGTGTTCCTCTTGTCCAGGTGGGAGAGGGCAGTGTGGATCTGTTGGGGCAGTAATCAAATTGGAGTGGGTCCAGGGTGTCTGGGATGATGTTGTTGATGAGAGTCATATTAGAGAGATAGGAAAGGGCAATTGATTTATTTAATTGTTCATTTCAATATTTGAAAAGCATTACTTTCTCTAATGCACGTTCACATGAATTGGTGAGGGTTATGTGGGTGGAGGAGAGCAGGAAGGGTTGGTGGGTATCAAACTATATAGAGGACCACCATTACACTCTGTATTTTACTCAACCAATAATTGCATTGCTTTACTGTGGCTTGCCTTGGCCATGCACCAAGCATCTGTAACCAATGAAGAATCAAGATACTGTGGTGGACCATAGAGAATGCAACCAACCACATCACTGGGAAGCCACAGTACAAATGGCTATTTTGAGGAGGTTGTGATAAACGAATTAGAGGACTGCTTTGATTTTGAAAGCTGTCTTTGTTCTATGTCATATAACTCAACAATATCATATACGAGTCCTCTTCAACTCCCGATTGGACAGCTGATATACACACTTACATGGCACAACTCAAAAGCTTTGGGTCTACTGCACCGAAGTTGAAGGAAAAACATCTGCCATAGTTATTGTTGGATAGGAGACCTCACTCAGCGTAGTGGGTTTGATATGTCGTTGTGTATGCCTCTTCCAATGCTATAAAATAAAATCTTCTCGTTCTTTACCTGAAACTCAATGTCTTTCAAGCTTACTCCCTAATGCACTACCATAAGGTGTGTGCAAAGTTATCTCATCATTTCTGAACACAAAGACATTCACACAAGGGATTTTAATTATTTTTTATTTAACCTTTATTTTTATCAGGGAGTAATACTGAGACCAAGGTCTCTTTCACAGATTAATTGCATAAATTACAGAAAATATACACATCAAAATCTAAATATGTCAAAGCAGCC
The DNA here is from genome assembly GCF_045791955.1 of Oncorhynchus clarkii lewisi. Taxonomy (NCBI): domain Eukaryota; kingdom Metazoa; phylum Chordata; class Actinopteri; order Salmoniformes; family Salmonidae; genus Oncorhynchus; species Oncorhynchus clarkii. Next base: position 1,103,554 of record NC_092174.1, read on the forward strand.
AACAAGTGCTCAGCAAATATGGGAACTAATTCATGACTGTTGAAAAAGCATTCCAGGTGAAGCTGGTTGAGAGAATGCCAAGAGTGTGCAAAGCTATCATCAAGGCAAACGGTGGTTACTTTGAAGAATCTAAAATATATTTTGATTTGTTTAACACTTTTTTGGTTACTACATGATTCCATGTGTCATTTCATAGTTTTGACGTCTTCACTATAATACTGCAATGTAGTAAAAATAAAGGAAAACCCTTGAATGAATAGGTGTGTCCAAACTTTTGACTGGTAATGTACATATATGGCCACTCCTCCCCCTTTATGTAATCAAAATACATTATAATAATTTACTTGACGTCTTTATCAGAGACAACCATTTAACCGTGTTTATGAGAGAAACAATGTCAGGACATGTGTCCTGTAGCCAAATGTCAATTGTGTCCATTTTATCAATCATACTTTGCACTTTTAGATCCATTAGCCCAAGACCCCTGCGAGATTTAAAATCAGAGGGGGTAATGAGCTCATTCCCATAAGAGCTAATGGGCATAGGGTTATCTGAAGCTATCAGTTGAGGGAGCTGAGACTTTGCCAGTCCCTGGCCAACCAGGAATAATCAGGATCAGAAATATTTTTAAGACACCACATCCATACTGTACATATTGCATAGTCTCCATATGAGTTCAGCTATAGGACTCTTTGACAGCCAGCTAAGGCTTAAAAGCTCCTAGACACAGACAAGAGGAACAAAGCCCTTCTCCCCTGAAGTTAGTTTGATGAAAAGCAAGGGTTCCCTTATGTCTCCTATTACATGAATAGACACACATTGTCTTTGCTCAGGGGCTCAATGAATAGAGTCAGTCCCTATGAAGGTGAATGCACTGTGCTTGACACCATTTCTAGAAGGATATGACATGCTAGATCCCTGACAGGTGAAGAAGTCTTTGGGGTTGCTTGGAAGGTCACTGGGGTTAAACCAATCCTTCTTTTATGCATGTTGATGTGGGGGTCTATCAACCAAGCCAGATCAATATGAATATTGCATAATCTTTGTGAGTACGTGTGTGCTTGCGTGTGTGTGTGTGAAGAAAAAATATTTTGTGACTTTGTGAGGAAAATGTCATTATAACTGCTAAATCTTATCCAAACATTATCACAACCCTTGAGGTCAAGTATGAGCTACCAGAATGACCTGACAGGCTTATCAAAATTATTATTTTCAGTGAAAATCTCACTGGAATATTCTTGAACTGCTTCTGGACTTTTCCTGGAAGGTTCCCAAAAGGAACGGACAGCACGCCCAATTTTTCAGTTTTTGATTTGTTAAAAAAGTTTGAAATATCCAATAAATGTCGTTCCACTTCATGATTGTGTCCCACTTGTTGTTGATTCTTCACAAAAAAATACAGTTTTATATCTTTATGTTTGAAGCCTGAAATGTGGAAAAAGGTTGCAAAGTTCAAGGGGGCCGAATACTTTCGCAAGGCACTGTATATACTGTACTCTATATCATCTACTGCATCTTTATGTAATACATGTATCACTAGCCACTTTAACTATGCCACTTTGTTTACATACTCATCTCATATGTATATACTGCACTCAATACCATCTACTGTATCTTGCCTATGCCGCTCTGTACCATCACTCATTCATATATCTTTATGTACATATTCTTTATCCCCTTACACTTGTGTCTATAAGGTAGTAGTTTTGAATTGTTAGTTAGATAACTTGTTGGTTATTACTGCATTGTCGGAACTAGAAGCACAAGCATTTCGCTACACTCGCATTAACATCTGCTAACCATGTGTATGTGACAAATAAAATTTGATTTGATTTGATTCTTAATGAGAGTTTGGAGGGCTCAATCCCCCAAGAAATATTAAGACAAAATCTCTACGATTTCCTGCTGTTCATTCGGTTATTTCAAAGAATGATGCCTACCCTTTGGTTATAGGAATATATAACCTGTAAATGTCTAATCACAGCCCTATTATAACCCCGATTTATGGTTGTATTACTGCACTGGCTACATGTTGTTACCATCAAATCTTTGTATGCAAACATTATGTGGCTTCAGACCTTGCATCCATAGATTAATCTATGAATTTGAGAGATGTTACATTTCTCCAGCCCCATTGCTCAGCTCACCAACCAAAGTGGGGGTCATGCTGTTGAATTGTCTACAGATTGTTTGAGAATTTTTTTTATTGAAAATGTCACAAGACAATATGTGATATGACAGGGTTAGTTTTAAAGTGTTTTAAATCTGTGCAACACCACTATTTTATTGTTCACTACTACTAACCCACATCACACTAGCTGCTTCTACACACACACTCAAGCACACACACACACACACACACACACACACACACACACACACACACACACACACACACACACACACACACACACACTATGAACTGTCTTCCAGGGAATTGCAAGCTTGAAATACTCTTGGATGGTGGAGTGTCTCTGTGTCTGTGCGCGTACATAGCAGTAGCCGGTGAGATGGATTCAAAGCAGGGTAGTGTGAATGAGATAAATGTATCCATCAGGTTTCAGCATGAGAAGGAGGGGAGTAAAGGAAAAAAGAGGGAGGTAAGGACAGAGTTTAGGAAAACATCACAAATTCCAGCCTTACATAAGAGGGCCATGTAAGAAAAAAAGACAGTAATTGCATGTCTGCCATTAAGATTCCCAACTCTTTTATGCCATCCCTTTTTTACAATCCCCAGACATACAGGTGTGGTGAGCAGAAGGTTCTCTCTCTCTCTTCTTCTCTTTCTCACTGTGTTTTTCCATGGAGAGTCAGGGAGTTGTTGCTAGTTGGCTCCAGGCATAAGCGGTCACCTAGGGCACCTTTGGGTGGAGTGGGGAAGTTAGAATAGTAGAATACACAAGGGGCAAGTCAAAAATGCTATTGTTTATAGGGCTGTCACGGTGACCGTATCACCGACACATGGGCAGCCACGAGTCGAAGGCAGTCAAATTCCACATGACCATCACGGTAATTAGGCTTCTCCAAGCTCTGATGCTACTCACGGTCATTAGCAGCCTACCAAACTTGCTAACTGCCTGGTACTCAGCACTATACTGTCCCTCTAATCACTCTGACATTAATGCAAATGTATTAAAAAAAACTTAATCAAACACTTAATGAGTGTCCATGAGCTCCTGTTGCACAACATTTCTATAGGCTATGCAATTGCATGAGAAAACAGTGATGGCCTCTATTAAAAAGAAGAGGTTCACATATTTATTTCTAAACATTCCTAATATTAAGCACATTGCTTATATTTACAACAGGAGTATAGCCTACCTAGCTGGCATGAAAATTAACCACAGGAAGAGCGTCCGCAATTCGTTATTTAAGTGCATAGATGACAGGTATTTTTTCCCGCTGCCCCTGTTTTGATACAGGTGCATGATAATGATCCGTTCTAAATCAAAACAAATTTCACACATTTATTATGTAGTATTTTTAAAGACATAATTAAATCAAGAATAGTCTGATGGGTGACAATATCAGCCTATCACTTGTGAATGATGCCCCGCATAAGAAATAATGCCTTTTTTTGGTGACTTTTTCAAATCGTAGCCTAGCCCATAGGCCTATATGTTTTGATAAGGTTTGTATCACGACTAAAGTGGCCAAATAACTTCTTAAAATTAAGCAGATTATTCTGCTTTACAAGGGGGTGTAGAGCCTAACTGGCATATATATAAGCAGGTCATTTCAAGTTTGAGGAAAATAATTTCTCCATAAAAATGCACCTTATAATAAAAGCATTACATGCATAATTGCATTTGCGGTCACTGTTGGTAATGGTGTTTTCTGCTAATGGTGTTTTCTGCCTCCTACCATGTGCGCATTGCTACACTTATAATGTGAAGAAATAGCCTAATAGTTTATCAACATTTTAAGCTAAATGTTCTGATTTGTTGCCTCATCCACATTGCATTAAAAATTATTGTTGATGCTAACGGTTGTTTTCATTTGAGATCTATCGCATCCCACAACTGTCCCAGACAATATTTTGAATATTTATTTCCCGCACAGAATAGGTCAACTTTGTACTATGGGGATAGTAGATTGCTTTTGCTGTTAGTTAGGCCTACTCAACTGGTTGGGTGATGAAAAGTAAATGTGGACAGTTCTTCCAATATCTTCAATATGCAGCTCAGAATTGGATAAGGACACGCGCAGTTGTGTCTCTGATGTGTCTGTCTTCACTTGTGACTGGAGAAGGGCACAATGGCCACTGGCTGCAAAAGGCATGGATTTTTTGGGGGGTGCATTACGGCCACACAAAGGGGATACCACCGTGAAATTCTAGGCATTGTCAAGTGCTTGTCAAATTGTGAATGAGTGGCTGATGTATTGTTTACAGCCTGTCCCCTTAAAAATCAGACTTTCAAATCCTCATTAGAGTCTCCTCATGTAGCCTTGCAATGTACTAAACATCTAAACATATAGCCCTACGTTTGTAGAACAAATAAAGTTACATTAATAACTCTAAATTAAGCATATAGTACCTATATCTTTGTTAACCGCTCAACACTGAATAGCTGGATGTGCACACTCCCTCAAATCTTATTTTATTCAGCTTTGTTCAATTGTACTCTTCATACTATAAAATATTTTCACTGAATTCTAAGCAAATCTTGTCTGCTAAATGAACTAGTATAGCCCACAGCAATTTGGCATAGCCAGATCAGGACAACTCAAGAGTATGCTATTCTGTTCTGCTGAAAATAGCCTACATTTTCTTTATATAATGTTTCTTTAGACCTGTCTAAAATAAATAATGGATTCATTGTGAAGGTGTAGGCTATTTTACATGGATTTATTATACTTTTTAAAATGTAGATGTTCTAAAGGTCTGCATTAGTGGCTTGTTAGGCTATGTGTGGAAGCCAGGAGATGCTAAATGTGTTTATGTTAATTAACAGTAAATTACCGTGAGACCGACAGTTATTTGCTTGACAATCACTGGCTGATGAAATTTCGTGACAGCCACAACCTTAGTTGTGCGTCAGCAGTTTTCTCTTATTTTGTCAATCACTAATAGTCATTCAATTAGATTGGTAAATTAGTCTAGCCAGTTATTTAAACTTGTAGTAGTAATGGCCGACTGCTAATTCGGCAGGCAGGGCACATGCCAAAGGGCCCTGACCTCCAGGGGCCCCCATTGAATTGGCAAAAGTCTAGGCCCTGCCTGTAACATTTTGTAAGACCAAGAGAGGCACACAGGAAGTAAAGTGAAGCCTGTATAACTCCTGTGCATAGCACTTTGACATCAGTAAGTCATTACAGCAGAGAAGGGCTCTTTCCTCCATGACAAGCACTGTATGGTACTGTTTGGTATGGTAAGAGAGAGAGAGTAGCCGCATGGGAGAGAGGGAGAGAGAGAGATCAAAATCTGCTTGTACCCAATTCCAAAAAATGGCCCACATCGACAATGGCATCATCATTTCACCACCTGAAAACCTTTACACTTTGTCATAAGGTGTAACGCTGAGTGGGCATTTTCTCATCAAAATCTACTGATATGCATTAACTTCCAACCGTTTAATTATGATTGTGACTGACACTTAACATTTTGATGACTATAATAACAATAATAACAACTCTTGGCACAGAGGCACGAGGTGTTTTCTCTTATAGGTCTTGACACGTCTAAGTACTTTCTGGCCTGTTGCCAGGACAAACAGCACATGAATCCACTGTAAGGTACAGTGAATGCTACTTGCCTCCACAGCTACCCTGTTTGTAATTTAGTCTCCCACCATTGCCGCTTGTTATAGACCCCCCCTTATCCCCCAGCTGTGCCATGGACACCATATGTGAATTGATTGCCCCCCCATCTATTTTCAGAGTTCGTACTGTTAGGTGACCTAAAATGGGATGTGCTTAACACCCCGGCCGTCCTACAATCTAAGCTAGATGCCCTGAATATCACACAAATTATCAAGGAAACTACCAGGTAACCATGGGCACCCTCTTAGAGATCATCCTGACCAACATCCCCTCTAAATACACCTCTGCTGTCTTCAACCAGGATCTCAGCGATCACTGCCTCATTGCCTGCATCCGTAATGAGTCCGCGGTCAAACGACCACCCCTCATATCTGTCAAACGCTCCCTAAAACACTTCAGTGAGCAGGCCATTCTAATCGACCTAGCCCGGGTATCATTGACCTCATTCCGTCAGTAGATGATGCCTGGCTATTCTTTAAAAGTGCTTTCCTCTCCATCTTAGATAAGCATGCCCCAATCAAAAAATGTAGAACTAAGAACGGATATAGCCCTTGGTTCACCCCAGACTTGACTAGCACAAAAACATCCTGCATTAGCATCGAATAGCCCCTGTGATATGCAACTTTTCAGGGAAGTTTTTATTTGTATTTTTTTTTTACCTTTATTTAACTAGATTTACATTTTTTGTTATTATTGCAAGTCAGTTAAGAACAAATTCTTATTTTCAATGATGGCCTAGTGGGTTAACTGCCTGTTCAGGGGCAGAACAACAAATTTGTACCTTGTCAGCTCGGGGGTTTGAACTTGCAACCTTCCGGTTACTAGTCCAACACTCTAACCACTAGGCTACCCTGCCGCCCATGATCGGAACAAATATACACAGGCAGTTAGGAAAGCTAAGGCTAGCTTTTTCAAACAGAAATTTGCATCCTGTAGTACTAATTCCCAAAAATGTTGGGACACTGTAAAGTCCACGAATAAGAACACCTCCTCCCAGCTGCCCACTGCACTGATGCTAGGAAACACTGTCACCACAGATTAATCTACGATAATCGATAATTTCAATAAGCATCTTTCTACAGCTGGCCATGCTTTCTACCTGGCTACCCTTACCCCCAGCAAACAGTTCTAAACCCCCTGCAGCAACTTGCTTCGCCCAAATCCAAACAGCTCGTGTTCTGAAAGAGCTGCAAAATCTGAATCCCTACAAATCAGATGGGCTAAATAATCTGGACCCTCTCTTTCTAAAATGATCTGCCGAAATTGTTGGAACCTGTATTACTAGCCTGCTCAACCTCTTTTGTATCGTCTGAGATTCCCATAGATTGGAAAGCTGCCGCCCGCAGTCATCCCCCACTTCAAAGGGGGAGACACTCTAGACCCAAACTGTTACTGACCTATGTCCATCCTGCCATGACTTTCTAAAATCTTCAAAAGCCAAGTTAACAAACAGATCACCGACCATTTAGAGTCCCACCGTACCTTCTCCACTACGCAATCTGGTTTCCGAGCTGGTCATGGGTGCACCTCATCATGCTCAAGGTCATAAACGATATCATAACTGCCATCGATAAAAGACAGTACTGTGCAGCCATATTCATCAACCTGGCCATGGCTTTTGACTCTGTCAATCATTGTATTCTTATCGGCAGACTCAATTGCCTTGGTTTCTCAAATGGCTGCCTAGCCTGGTTCACCAACTACTTCTCAGATAGATTTCAGTGTTTCAAATCGGAGGGCCTGTTGTCCGGACCTCTGGCAGTCTCTATGGGTGTGCCACAGGGTTAAATTCTCGGGCTGACTCTTTTCTCTGTATATATCAATGATGCCGCTCTTGCTGCTGGTGATTCTCTGATCCACCTCTACGCAGACGACAGCATTCTGTATACATCTGGCCCTTCTTTGGACACTGTGTTAACAAACCTCCAAATTAGTTTCAATGCCATACAACACTCCTTCCGTGGCCTCCAACTGCTTTTAAATGCTAGTAAAACTAAAAGCATGCTCTTCAACCGAAATTAAATCTTGAATCGGCTTCCTATTTCGCAACAAAGCCTCCTTCACTCACGCTGCCAAACATACCCTCGTAAAACTAACCATCCTTCCAATACTTGACTTCGGCGATATAATTTAGAAAATAGCCGCCAATACTCTACTCTTCTCAGCATACTGGATATAGTCTATCACAGTGCCATCCGTTTTGTCACCAAAGCCCCATATACAACCCACCATTGCAACCTGTATGCTCTCGTTGACTGGCCCTCGCTATATATTTGTTGCCAAACCCACTGGCTCCAGGTCATCTATAAGTATTTGCCACGCCTTGTCTCAGCTCACTGGTCACCCTAGCAACACCCACCCGTAGCACGCGCTCCAGCAGGTATATCTCACTGATCATCCCCAAAGCCAACACTTCCTTTGGACACCTTTCCTTCCAGTTCTCTGCTGCCAATGACTGGAACGAATTGTAAAAATCACTGAAGCTGGAGACTTTTGTCTCCCTCTCTAACTCTAAGCATCAGCTGTATGAGCAGCTTACCGATCACTATACCTGCACACAGCCAATCTGTAAATAGCACACCCAACTACCTCATCCCCATATTGTTATTTATCTTCTTGCTCTTTTGCACCCCAGTATCTATACTTGCACATCATCATCTGCACATCTATCACTCCAGTGTTAATGCTAAATTGTAATTATTCTTCCTCTATGGCCTATTTATTGCCTTACCTCCCTAATCTTCTACATTTACACACACTGTACATAGATTTTTCTATTGTGTTATTGACTGTACGCTTGTTTATGTGTAACTCTGTGTTGTTGTCTTTGTCGCACTGCTATGTTTTATCTTGGCCAGGTCACAGATGTAAATGAGAACTTGTTCTCAACTGGCCTACCTGGTTAAATAAAGGTGAAATAAACAAAAAAAATAAAAATGTTAAATTTTTCTTTGCTCAAGTGGTAAAGACTACAGAAGTAGCTCATCCTAGGGTGATGTGTCCAATTTATCCTGATGGTGGCACAGTGGACACACAGCCGAACACTGGCAATGCTGCTTGCAGCTTAAATGTTGAATTTTTTTGCTCACAGAACGACATATCTGTTGATGATTTATTAAATCAGTTAATGACACGCAATGACAGGGGGTGGTTCATTTTTTACCTCATTGCCTCGTGAGAAGTGCTGGCTATTTTGCACAATAGTCATTGTGCATCGTTCTACCCTTAAGTCAACAGGCAGGAGAGAGTAAGAGAAAGAGAAAGAACAGATTGCTGTATATGTGAAGGTTTTTTTTCTTCAACATGCTGTGTTATGAATAGAGGGCTTGTACAAAAACACACATTCTCTAATACTTTTTATTGCCAGCTCCGAACTCAAATGACATTGTCTGTTACATTGTCATGTTCTAGGAGACTGCATTTGAAACACATTTTAATAGTTGTTTTGTTTTACAACCAAGGACGACTGTAGTCAATATGACCGGGCGTGAATGAAAGTGTCAGTGCATTTCCCAACGTTTTGCAATGTTTTATCATTAGAGGATATTCACAATTTTCAATGCTGTTGCAACATGACAACATAATTGCCCTGGGCCTATAGTAAAGTACTGTATGATGATGATGACTGACTCCACTGTCAAGATGACACAAACCAGCTGACCTGAGTTGTGACTGTTTTTGATCCCTTAACGTCATTACTAAGATATTGGTGTGAGTGTGAAACTGCCTTATCTCATCTGCTTTATGCCTATCCAGAAAAACTATACTTGCATAAATTTGAACTTTATCAGTGGTGGCGAAACACTCTTGACTTTATCCAAGAAGGCAATACTGACACACGTGCAGCGGAGAAGCCCCGGGCTAAGTCCCAAATGACACTCTATTCCCTATATAGTGCACTACTTTTGACCAGAGCCCATAGGTTTCTGGTCAAAAGTAGTGCATTAATCAGGGAAAAGAGTGTCATTTGGAACGCAAACCCAGTCTCTCCAAAGAGGAAACAATAAATAACAGGATTAGGAATGCCTTCTTGTGAATTTAGTGGCACTGTGTCCACTTTTGTTCCCGTTCCATTTGATGTTATATTTCAAACACGAGTTTCAAACAGCTGGGATGATTTAACAGAGGGAGGGAGATTGCAAACACTTTAGTGCCTGTGCTCCTGACCTTAGACAAATATTGTACACACTCTAGTTGTAAAACTGATGTACAACCCATTTGGCATAATGGTTGCGAAACAACCAGGAATTTTTCTGGAACAAAAATAATTACACAAGCATTGTGGAGATATCGGACAATAGTTGTGTTAACATTTACATGTAAGTGCAGACAAACAATGTTGTATCACAAAAGTATCAGTGGTACCACAACCATTGTGTCATATGCCTTGTACATCAGTTGTACAATTAGTGTGTGTATAGGACCAGAATGGAAAGTCGATGTATTCATATATGTGCATCTCACCCAATGTACTGTATGTAATGGGTAATTTCACAGGAATTGTCAACATATCATGCTTTAATTTTGGTGTGAGAGATTGATGTTGCAGATGTTTTTAATATTTTATAACCTATGTTATGGAATAATTGTCTTTAAAAAAGACACGTCTGCTGTAAAAGAAAAGTTGGCATTGTGTTAATGCACAGTACATTTCTAGTGATGTATGTGCAGTAATACAGTATATACGTATAGCAGAGTATGTGTATCGCTGCTCATACATCAGTTGAAATGTGTGTGTGTGTATATATATATATATACACACACACACACACACACACACACACACATACATACAGTGGGGAGAACAAGTAATTCGATACACTCCCGATTTTGCAGGTTTTCCTACTTACAAAGCATGTAGAGGTCTGTAATTTTTATCAAAGGTACACTTCAACTGTGAGAGACGGAATCTAAAAAATCCAGAAAATCATATGGTATGATTTTTAAGTAATTAATTTGCATTTTATTGCATGACATAAGTATTTGATACATCAGAAAAGCAGAACTTAATATTGTAGTCCTGTAGTTCTTGACCAGGTTTGCACACACTGCAGCAGGGATTTTGGCCCACCCCTCCATACAGACCTTCTCCAGATCCCTTCAGGTTTTGTGGCTGTCGCTGGGCAATACGGACTTTCAGCTCCCTCCAAAGATTTTCTATTGGGTTCAGGTATGGAGACTGGCTAGGCCACTCCAGGACCTTCAGATGCTTCTTACGGAGCCACTCCTTAGTTGCCCTGGCTGTGTGTTTCGGGTCGTTGTCATGCTGGAACCCATCTTCAATGCTCTTACTGAGGGAAGGAGGTTGTTGGCCAAGATCTCGCAATACATGGCCCCATCCATCCTCCCCTCAATACGGTGCAGTCGTCATGTCCCCTTTGCAGAAAAGCATCCCCAAATAATGATGTTTCCACCTCCATGCTTCACGGTTGGGATGGTGTTCTTGGGGTTGTACTCATCCTTCTTCTTCCGCCAAACACGGCGAGTGGAGTTTAGACCAAAAAGCTATATTTTTGTCTCATCAGACCACATGACCTTCTCCCATTCCTCCTCTGGATCATCCAGACGGTCATTGTCAAACTTCAGACGGGCCTGGACATGCGGTGGCTTGAGCAGGGGGACCTTGCGTGCGCTGCAGGATTTTAATCCATGACGGTGTAGTGTGGTACTAATGGTTTTCTTTGAGACTGTGGTCCCAGCTCTCTTCAGGTCATTGACCAGGTCCTGCCGTGTAGTTCTGGGCTGATCCCTCACCTTCCTCATGATCATTGATGCCCCACGAGGTGAGATCTTGCATGGAGCCCCAGACCGAGGGTGATTGACCGTCATCTTGAACTTCATCCATTTTCTAATAATTGCACCAACAGTTGCTGCCTTCTCACCAAGCTGCTTGCCTATTGTCCTGTAGCCCATCCCAGCCTTGTGCAGGTCTACAATTTTTATCCCTGATGTCCTTACACAGCTCTCTGGTCTTGGCCATATGGAGAGGTTGGAATCTGTTTGATTGAGTGTGTGGACAGGTGTCTTTTATACAGGTAACCCGTTCAAACAGGTGCAATTAATACAGGTAATGGGTGGAGAACAGGAGGCTTCTTAAAGAAAAACTAACAGGTTGGTGAGAGCCGGAATTCTTACTGGTTGGTAGGTGATCAAATACTTATGTCATGCAATAAAATGCTAATTAATTACTTAAAAATCATACAACATGATTTTCTGGATTTTTGTTTTAGATTCTGTCTCTCACAGTTGAAGTGTACCTATGATAAAAAAATTACAGACCTCTACATGAGTTGTAAGTAGGAAAACCTGCAAAATTGGCAAGTACTGGTTCTCCCCACTGTGTGTGTGTGTGTGTGTATATATATATATGTGTGTATGTATATATGTATATATATATACAGTGGGGCAAAAATGTATTTAGTCAGCCACCATTTGTGCAAGTTCATAGGTACACTTCAAATATGACAGACAAAAATCCAGAAAATCACATTGTAGAATTTTTTATTAATTCATTTGCAAATTATGGTGGAAAATAAGCATTTGGTCAATAACAAAAGTTTATCCCAATACTTTGTTGTATACCCTTTGTTGGCAACGACAGAGGACCTTGAAATGCTTCTTACGAAGCCACTCCTTCGTTGCCCGGGCAGTGTGTTTGGGATCATTGTCATGCTAAAGACCCAGCCACGTTTCATCTTCAATGCCCTTGCTGATGGAAGGAGGTTTTCACTCAAAATCTCACGATACATGGCCCCATTCATTCTTTCCTTTACACGGATCAGCCGTCCTGGTCCCTTTTGTGATGACCCTCCCACTCTGTCTGCTGTATTCTGTCTTTGTTCTTGTTTCCTTATTAGGATGCCGGTGGGCGGAGTTGGGAGGGTCGTCAGCTTCATGGGAAACACCTGGGCCAGGTGTCTCCCAGGATAAATAGACCTCTTCCACATTCATGGAGGAGACTCTCTCCATGCAGACACCTTTGTAGATTGTGTTGTGGCTCTTGGTGGCCTTTTGTTTGTTTGCTTTGGCACCTTTCAACACCCTGCATTATCACATTCATGCACGCAAACCTCACTTACACAACTAATTACTGATTACACACATCATTGTATATTTTCCTTAGTTGCTTTAGTTAATAAATATATATTTTGTTACTCCTTATCTCCACGTTGTCTCCCTTTGTTACGGGCTTTGAGCCGGTTCGTGACACTTTGCAGAAAAACAGCCCCAAAGCATGATGTTTCCACCCCCATGCTTCACAGTAGGTATGGTGTTCTTTGGATGCAACTCAGCATTCTTTTTTCCTCCAAACACGACGAGTTGAGTTTTTACCAAAAAGTTATATTTTGGTTTCATCTGACCATATGACATTCTCCCAATCTTCTTCTGGATCATCCAAATGCTCTCTAGCAAACTGCAGATGGGCCTGGACACGTACTGGCTTAATCAGGGGGACACGTCTGGCACTGGCGGCGTAGTGTGTTACTGATGGTAGGCTTTGTTACTTTGTTCCCAGCTCTCTGCAGGTCATTCACTAGGTCCTCCTGTGTGGTTCTGGGATTTTTGCTCACTGTTCTTGAGATCATTTTGACCCCACGGGGTGAGATCTTGCGTGGAGCCCCAGATCGAGGGAGATTATCAGTGGTCTTGTATGTCTTCCATTTTCTAATAATTGCTCCCACAGCTGGATATTTGCAGTTGGTCTTGAGAACTGCCGCCCGAGCTCTTCTCCAGGTATGTCGACAGAGGCGGACAAACATCTGGGCCGAGGGTATGTTGACCTCCTGCTCTTGTTGATACCCCATAGAGCACTCAAAGAGGAGAGGACCATGAGACCACGATTCCCATTCCCATCATCCTGGTCGTTGTGGACCGGTTTAGAAAGCCTTTCATTTGATTCCTCTGCCAGGTGTCCCTATGGCCCTGCAGACTGTGGAGGCTCTCTTCTCTCACGTCTTCCGGCACTACGGGATCCCGGAGGACATCGTGTCTGAACCTGGTCCTCAGTTCACTTCCCGCCTGCCCTGTCGGAAGCTGAGCCAGTGGTTTGTGGGGCCGTTCAAAGTCCTGAGGAGAGTCAATGAGGTGACGTACAGATTACAACTCCCCGTCAATTACCGCATTTCACCCTCATTTCTTGTATCTCAGCTCGTCCCTTGGCTAGTGTTGGACCCCACAACTCACCTCCCCCTCCCTTGGACGTCGAGGGGGTCCTGGCATACTCATGGCGTCGTCGGGGGGCTTCTCCTGAACCTGGTCAACTGGGAGGTGTATGGCGGTGCTGGGTTCTGGCGCTGGACGTCCTGGATTGTTCTCTCATTCGGGACTTCCACAGGCGTTGTCCCAACCAACCTCCACCGCAACTCCGGGGTTGTCCCCAAGGTCGGCGGCGCCCCGCTACTGGAGCAGCGCATCAGGGGGGGGGGGGGGTACTGTCACACCAGCCTTCGCTTTGGTTCCCCCTCCTGTCTAGCTCAGGCGTTCGGCGTAGATGGCCTTCTTGCTGCCGAACCTACTGCTGGAAAACACCCTTCACTTGTCTCATCATCATTACACACACCTGGTTCCAATCCCCACTCTCTATATACTCCCTTTGCCATTTGTCTTTGTCAGTCATTGTAAATGTTACTTGTTTTCCTGAGAGGAATCTCTTCTCCTTCCTGAGTACTTTATATTTTGCACTTTGGGTGCCTTTTGTTAATGAAGATATTTTGAGCACGACAGCGTTTGGATTTCGTCCCGCTTTGATCGATGGCGCTTAAATAAATTCAGTAGTTCTAAACCTGTGACTGCCTCCTTCCTACTCCTCTCTACACCAGTGACAGCAAACGGTCGCTACTTGGAGGAATCTCAAATATAAAATATATTTTGATTTGATAAACACTTTTTTGGTTACTTCATGATTCCATTTGTGTTATTTCATATTATTGATGTATTCACTATTATTCTACCATGTGGAAAATGTTAAAAATAAAGAAAAATCCTGGAATGAGTAGATTTGTCCAAACTTTTGATTGGTATTTTATATGCCATGTAGCGAACCTTCAATGGCTGTATATGACTTATTTGTTTTTGCCTGCATCTCCACTGCACTTGGAGAGTAACTTCAGCCATTTGTTTCAGAGTTTTGATGCTTCTCTCCGTCCACCACTATTGGGTCCGTCAAACACACACACACACACACACACACACAAAAACCTGGGCAAGGTTGCTGGTACATGGGTAACTCTGTTGGCAGAAGCAGGGATATGCTATTGCCCCCAGGAGACATCCTCTCCGATCAGGGTTAATGACTGGATCTCCCCTGTTTCATGTGTAAATGTTTCACAATCTACTCCTGGCTTGGTGACCCTCAGAGAATTTGAGTTTATTTTTATTTTTACAGGGACTAAGCACATTAATCAACATTTCAGTAAAAGTTCTGATTTTAGCCAGCCGGCTAATTTTCAACTGCAGTCCCTGGGTAGGTTATTAAAAACAAGTACAATAACAATACAGACAAACAATGAGCAGTGAGCGCATGTAGAGCAACATAGGACAAGTAGCATGTAGCACGCAGACAGAGGAACACAGAATAAGAAACACGTAGCATGCAGTAAGAGCAATAGCACAACAATTAACAGAACAAAATACATAAAAGCAACAAAGTGTTTCCACACCTCACAAGCTACAGACATGGAAAACAGCAACACACAGCTAGGGATTATGTTCACAAGTTTGATTGGCCGTTAGCCATGTCTTCAATTTTTTTGTGAAGGTGTGATGGGTTGTATGTGTCTGATGACAGTGTGTTCCAAACACGGGAAACTCTCACAGAGAAAATTGATTGACTAAAGGTGCTTTTCCTTAAGGGGAAAAATACAGTCACCTCTCAGTCCTTGTGGATCTGCTGCAATGGGTTTGGGTTTTCTGTTTAACAACAGTACTAAGTGGAGAAGGAGCTAGGCCATTTAGGATCTTGAATACAAGACGTCAGTGTATTGCACAAGATTTTTTCAGCTCAGGAGCTCATGCTTTCTGAGGATGTAACAGTGGTGATGGCTATTGGGGTTCCTATCAGGCACTTTGAAAGCCTGTTTGCAGACAGACTGAATTGGTTTTAATGTTGCACAACAAGCTTGGGCCCAACTAGTCAAGCAGTATATTAATTGGGGGAGTATCATAGATTTGAAGTACAGTTTTGCTACCTCTGTAGTCAAACAATTTCGTACGAATCTGGAAATTAGCTAGGTTGAATTTGATTATTTGAGTTACCTTTTCACCTGCTTTTTAAAAAGAGAGGCTGGAATCAAGTATGATGCCAAGGTACTTAAAATTGGATACCACCTGGAGCTTCTCCCCTGACACATAGACATCTGGCTCAGTAGCATCAGTTGCCAACTTTGTGAAGAACATGCAGAGGTGCACATTTTTGTTCTAGCCCAGCACTAACACGCTGGGTTCAATTAATCACAAGTCTTTTATCAGTTAAATCCACTGGGGGATGCCCTTTTGTGTTTAACCTTCTGCACAAAATGTGGGAAGTTTGGTCAATTTACAACCAGAACTCAATCTTAAATTATGATTCCTTAATGTCTAGCATCCAATTTGATGGTATTTATTTTTATTACAATGAGACGCTATACCACAGCAGGTTGGTGGCTTCCAGGTGTTTGATACCATTCCATTTGCTCCGTTCTGGCCATTAGTATGAGCCTCCTGTTGGTCCGATTGGCAAATAATCCTCAACAGTAACTGCCTCTTTCTGTTTCCCTTCTCTCATTTAATCTATCATACTGTCTCCTTACCAAGACAGCACATATTCATTCCGTTTCTCATGACAATGCGACCACATAACCCATTTCCTTTTCCTCCTGACACCAGACTACTAAGAAACAACCCTGTTTCCTCCAAAAACTGATGTTTGACTTTGCTCTCTGTAAACCACACGCCTCTTAACTTTCTGTCTAGATTTTCCTCACTGATGTTGCCAAGTGGTTTATTTATATTGTCACACAGATGCATCCGTACGCTGACAAGAAAGGTAGAGTGAAAAGAAGTGCAGTTTCTATTTCAACCCCTGGATTGTTTTGGAGATAAAAATTTTGCAATCCATGAGAACTACTTATGTAAGCTTTGTCAAGACACAGGTGTGGTTGGTTTCTTAAAAGCCAATAAACCACACAAAGGCACAAAAATAACGACAATGGAATATTCTTATCTTCAAACAAGGAAGAACACCTTTGTTGAATTGTACACAAAAAATGTTGCGTTATAAACAACCCAATTTGGGTTCTTTGGTAACCCAGCGGTGGGTAAATATTGGACATAAAACTATTTATTTTGACCCAGCCAGTTGGGTTTTTGAGATTACCCAAACATGTGTTAATTTAACCATCAGTTGGGTATTGTTTACTCTCATGCTGGGTTGACCTAGCAGTTGGGTCTTTTTTTATATTGAACATTTTGGACATTTAAAGAGTGTGTGCCCACCCTATTGACAACGGGAGATGTGCTGTGAAAGGGTGCTTTTCCTTTGGTTCTACTGATGTGCTTTGTGTCTGTCTCCGACATAAAACATTTTTGGGACTTGCATAAAAAATTACTTATTTACTTATTATAGGTTTAAGGAAGTGTGTAGGTCACATTATTTATCATACATCTATGAAGGTTATATATTTACAACTCTCTGCTCAAAAGGAATCCAGCGATGTCTGTGTCATGTCTGTGTTGCGAGCGAGTTGACCAAGAGAGCAGCTGTCCTAAAATTGTTGGAAATTAATAAAAGTGATGTAAGCATATTTTTAGTAATTACCAGTAAATTTGTACTCTTAAGAGGCTAGATAAAATCTGAGATCAAGTCTTTCAGTTGGAGCCTTGCTCAATTAATCGGTTCATGTAACACCCTACGTTACCGGGCTGACTAACTGATGTGTCTTACGTCATCAACCAGAGACATCACTCTTAGGGTGACATCCTGAATACAAGGTTGAATACAGTTGAAGTCGGAAGTTTGCATACACTTAGGATAGAGTCATTAAAACTTGTTTTTCTACCACAACACAAATTTCTTGTTAACAATCTATAGTTTTGGCAAGTCGGTTAGGACATCTACTTTGTGCATGAAACAAGTAATTTTTCCAAAATTGTTTACAGACAGATTATTTCACTTATAATTCACTGTATCACAATTCCAGTGAGTCAGAAATGTACATACACTAAGTTGACTGTGCCTTTAAACAGCATGTACAGTTACAGAAAATGATGCCATGACTTTAGAAGCTCCTGATATGCTTATTGACATCATTTAGGTCAATTGGAGGTGTACCTGTGGATGTATTTCAAGGCATACCTTCAAACTCAGTGCATCTTTGCTTGAAATCATGGGAATAAGAAATTAGTCAAGAAAAAAATTGTAGACCTCCACATGTCTGGTTCATCCTTGGGAGCAATTTCCAAATGCCTGAAGGTACCATGTTCATCTGTACAAGCAATAGTACGCAAGTATAAACACCATGGGACCACGCAGCTGTCATACCGTTAAGGAAGGAGACGTGTTCTGTCTCCTAGAGATGAACGTACTTTGGTGCGAAAAGTGCAAATCAATCCCAGAACAAAGGACCGTGTGAAGGTGTTGGAGGAAACAGGTACAAAAGTATATATATCCACTAGAGGTTGACCGATTAATCGGAATGGCCGATTAATTAGGGCCGATTTCAAGTTTTCATAACAATCGGAAATCGCTATTTTTGGACACCGATTTGGCCACTTTTTTTAACTGGGCAAGTCAGTTAAGAACACATTCTTATTTTCAATGACGGCCTAGGAACGGTGGGTTAACTGCCTTGTTCAGGGGCAGAACACCAGATTTTTACATTGTCAGCTCGGGGATTCAATCTTGCAACCTTACAGTTAACTAGTCCAACGCTCTAACCACCTGCCTCTAATTGCACTCCACGAGGAGCCTGCCTGTTACGCGAATGCAGTAAGAAGCCAAGGTAAGTTGCTAGCTAGCATTAAACTTATCTTATAAAAAACAATCAATCAATCATAATCACTAGTTAACTACACATGGTTGATGATATTACTAGTTTACCTAGTATGTCCTGCGTTGCATTTAATCGATGCGTTGCACATTCGCGAAAAAGGACTGTCGTTGCTCCAACGTGTACCGAACCAATGCCTTTCTTAAAATCAATACACAAGTATATATTTTTTTACCTACATATTTAGTTAATATTGCCTGCTAACATGAATTTATTTTAACTAGGTAAATTGTCACTTCTCTTGCAACAGAGTCTGGGTATATGCAACAGTTTGGGCCGCCTGGCTCGTTGCAAACTAATTTGCAAGAATTTTTCATAATTATGACATAACATTGAAGGTTGTACAATGTAACAGCAATATTTAGACTTAGTGATGCCACCCGTTAGATAAAATACCAAAGGCTCGTATTTCTGTGTGTTGTTATGTTACAATTAAGTCTATGATTTGATATTTGATAGAGCAGTCTGACTGAGTGGTGGTAGTCAGCATCAGGCTCGTAAGAATTAATTCAAACAGCACTTTCGTGCATTTTGCCAGCAGCTCTTCTCTGAGCTTCAAGCATTGAGCTGTTTATGACTTCAAGCCTATCAACTCCTGAGATTAGACTGGTGTAACCGATGTGAAATGGCTAGCTATTTAGCCGGGTTTCAAACGTCACTCACTCTGAGACTTGGAGTAGTTGTTCCCCTTGCTCTGCAAGGGCTGCGGATTTTGTGGAGCGATGGGTAACAATGTTTCGAGGGTGGCTGTTTTCGATGTGTTCCTGGTTCGAGCCCAGGTAGGGGTGAGGAGAGGGACTGAAGCTATACTGTTACACTGGCAATACTAAAGTGCCTATAAGAACATCCAATAGTCAAAGGTATATGAAATACAAATAGAAAAGAGAAAATATTCCTATAAATACTATATTAACTACAACCTAAAACCTCTTATCTTGGAATATTGAAGTCTCATGTTAAAAGGAACCACCAGCTTTAAAATGTTCTTATGTTCTGAGCAAGGAACTTAAACGTTAGCTTTTTTTACATGGCACATGTGTTCATTCAGTATTGTTGTAATTGTCATTATTACAAAGAAATAAATACATATTGGCCGATTAATCGGAATCAGCTTTTTTTGTTCCTCCAATAATCGGTATCGGTGTTGAAATATCATAATCAGTCGACCTCTAATATCCACAGTAAAACAAATCCTATATCGACATAACCTGAAAGGTCGCTCAGCAAGGAAGAAGCCACTGCTCCAAAACCGCCATAAAAAAGCCAGACTATGGTTTGCAACTGCACATGGGGACAAGTATCGTACTTTTTCACCCAACTTATTGTGGGAAACGTTTGACCCAAGTTAAACAATTTAAAAGCAATGTTACCAAATACTAATTGAGTGTATGTAAACTTCTGACCCACTGGGAATGTGATGAAAGAAATTAATGCTGAAAAAATAATTCTTTCTAATATTATTCTGACATTTCACATTCTTAAAATAAAGCGGTGATCCCAACTAACTTAATTAAGACAGGACAGTTTTACTATGATTAAATGTCAGGAATTGTGAAAAACTGAATGTATTTTGCTAAGGTTTATGTAAACTTCCGAATTCAACTGTATATGATATTAGGATTAAGATAGGCGCAACTCTAAAGCAAAAAATGCGATTGGATTATATTAAAGTTACTGTAAGAAAATGACATTTCGTTCCAAAATGCCTTTATCAGCTAATTCAAGTGATTAAAGACAGCCACTGCCAAATATTGATGCATGTTCATAGGTTGGTGTTTCTAAGTGTCACGCGGAGTGGAACAGGTGAACCCAAGTGCATAGTCAGACGAGGAGACTGGGACGAGGTAACCAAGGTATTTATTGAAACATGGGGGGGAGATTGAGTGCAGGACAGTGGTAGCTCGGGTGGGTTGCCGGAAACCAGGTACTGAGGCTGAGGCTGGAGCGAGAGGTGTTGGGACAGGATTAGCAGGTCCAGAGGGGAGTCCAAGGTAGCGTAGAGTGGGGAATCCAGGATAGATTAGCAGGACCGAAGAGATGTCGGACAGGGGAAAGAGACCAGAGTCAGCGCGGGTAGAACTGTAGCGGAGAGGAAAACAGCGTCAGGCAAGGGAATATAGGCACAACGGAAACAAACGGCTAGAAACATGGACTGACTGAGCAGAGATTACAATCTGGCGGTGTGGAAGTGGCAGGACTGACTATTTGTTGAGGTCTTGATTATGGAAGAGGTTGCAGCTGTAGGGGATCTGCTCTGACTCCAGCACACCTGTCTCTGCCCACACAATCACACACACACAGAGGGGGAGAGGGAGAGAGCACTGGGAGAATGGCGGAAGGTCAAGGAGACACAGGATGAGCACTAGAGGGCGTGGCAGGAGCAGATGTGACACTAAGTGAAGGGTATATTCTCCCTAGGCAGCAGGGTTGCCTCCCAAAACGTCCAATGTTCCAGCATACACGGTTGCTGACAATACAAGCGTTGGTTGGACAGGAGGTGGAAATGGAACTCGAGCAGGAAATCAGTCCAGATCCTTTCCATTCCTGTCCTGCCGTAAACATTGCCCCAGAACAACATGGAATTGGAATAGAAAACTACAGGAGGTGGTTATGAAATGTTTCTATTCTACTGTACACTCACTTACTGACTTTTGTTTGAGTGGGCTTCAGAATCAAATGACTGAATACATTGAATAATAAACTTCTCCTCTTTGTGTGACAAGTCTGATAATCACACGTAATTACAACACAATTTCACTGACTTCTAATTCCTAAAGCTTTATTGAAGCAAATGTATATGTATACTGTCATGAATTTGGAGGGTTGTCCCAACCAGGACTCAAACCCGGTCCAGCAACTGTCTGAACCTCTTAACCAAATCATATCAAATCAAATTTGATTTGTCACATGCGCCAAAATAAACAGGTGTAGACCTTATGTGAAATGCTTACTTACAAGCCCTTGACCAACAATGCAGATCAAGAAAAATAATGCGAAGTAAAAAATAGATAAGTAAAAACAATTATAATAATTACAAATAATTAAAGAGCAGTCGTAAAATAATGGTAGCGAGAAAAAAAAAATCAATCAAGAAAAAGAGTTAAGAAAATAATTGATTAAATAAAGTAACAAAAAAAAGCAACACAATAAAATTACATAACAATAATGAGGCTATATACAGGGTGTACCAGTACTGAGTCGATGTGCAGGGGTACAGAGAGAACAGTCTATGACTTGGGTGACAGTAGTCTTCCTTTGACTCCACCTAGTGTATAGGCCCTGGATGTCAGAAAGCTTGGCCCCAGTGATGTACACACTACCCTCTGTAGCGCCTTACGGTTGGATGCCGAGCAGTTGCCATACCAGGCGGTGATGCAACCGGTCAGGGTGCTCTCGATGGTGCAGCTGTATAACTTTGAGGATCTGAGGACCCATGCCAAGTATTTTCAGTCTCATGAGGGGGAAAAGGTGTATACGACTGTCTTGGTATGTTTGGACCATGATAGTTTGTTGGTGAAGTGGACACCAAGGAACCTGAAACTCTCAACACGGTCCACTACAGCCCCGTAGATGGTAATGGGGGCCTGTTCAGTCCTTTTCCTGTAGTCCACAATCATCTCATTTGTCTTGCTCACATTGAGGGAGAGGTTGTTGTCCTGGCACCACACTACCATTTCTCTGACCTCCTCCCTATAGGCTGTCTCAATGTTGTCTGTGATCAGGCCTACCACTGTTGTGTGATCAGCAAACTGAATGAGGGTGTTTGTCGTGCTTGGCCATGTAGTTGTGGGTGAACAGGGAGTACAGGACCAACTAAGCATGCACCCCTGAGGTGTCCCAAGGTTGAGGATCAGTGTGGCAGATATGTTGTTGCCTAGCCTTACCACCTGGGTGCGGCCCATCAGGAGGTCCAGGAACCAGTTGCAGAGGGAGGAGTTTAGTCCCATGAGCTTTGATGAGCTTTGTGGGCACTATGGTGTTGAATGCTGAGCTGTAGTCAATGAACTGCATTTCCACATAGGTACTCCTTTTGTCCAGGTGGGAAAGGGCAGTGTGGAGTGCGATTGAGTCCTCTGTGGATCTGTTGGGTGGTATGCAAATTGGAGTACATCTAGGGTTTCCCGGGATGATGGAGTTGATGTGCTCCATGACCAGCCTTTCAAAGCACTTCATGGCTACTGCAGTAGTCATAGTAACAAAAAAAGTGTTAAACAAATCAAAAAATATTTATTTATTTATTTATTTTAGATTCTTAAAAGTAGCCACCCTTGGCCTTGACAGCTTTGCACACTTTTGGCGTTCTCTCAACCAGCTTCATGAGGTAGTCACCTGGAATTCATTTCCATTAAAGTGTGCCTTGTTAAAAGTTAATTTGTGGAGTTGATTTCCTTCTAGAGGGCAGCATTTTCACTTTGGATGAATTGCGTGCTCATAGTGAACTTCCTCCTACTCTGTCCCAGATGCTAATCTATGCATATTATTAGTACTATTGGATAGAAAACACTCTGACGTTTCTAAAACTGTTTGAATTATGTCTGTGAGTATAACAGAACTCACTGGGCAGGCAAGCTTCCAAACAGGAAGTGGAAATTCTGGGAAAGGTTGATTTTCAACTCATCGCCTATTCACATCCAAATAAGATATGGATCTGTTCGCACTTCCTACGCCTTCCACTAGATGTCAACAGTCAGTAGAACGTGGAATGAATCCTCTAGTGTGATGTGGGACCGGATGGCAGCTATTTGAGTCACCAGTTCCTGGTTATGCGCAGTAGTCATTATATCGCCACGTGTTCCATTACTCTGTGCACAAAAAATGAATGCTCCAGTTTGAACTTTATTGGATATATATATATATATGATAATAACATCCAATTTATTGCGGAACTAGGATTCCTTGCACTGCATTCTGATGAAAGATCATCAAAGGTAAGGGAATATTTATGATGTAATTTCGTATTACTGTTGACTCCAACATGGCGGAGAAATATATTTACTTCTGAGCGCCGTCTCAGATTATTGCATGGTATGCTTTTTTTCGTAACGTTTAAAAAAAAATCTGACACAGCGGTTGCATTAAAAAACAGTGTATTTCTTAATCCAAGTTGGAGTAGCATTGAAGACTAGCGGCTTTTACCTTCTGCACAGATAACAGCCCTGTTTTTAGCCTGGATAATACTCGCCAGTCTACCAGTATCGGACTGTCTCTCCACAACAACGCCGGCTTCCTGCCGTAATCCCTGGACCACTACTTATGATCCTCACAGCTAGCTTGCTGGAAGCTATCCCTGAGGCCCACCTCTAGGCCTACTCAGCTGTTCACCCGAACCCCACTCATACACGGCTAGAGCCCAATACCTCACCGGATCCTTGCTGTATACTCTGGACCTTGGCACCGGATCACCGTTGCTACCGATTGGCTATAGTGGCTAACGCCACTGCCACGAAGCTAGCACCAGTTAGCCGTGAGCCAGGCACATCTCCCGGCTAGCAAACTAAATTCTACAATACCTCTTTCACCATCTGGCTTGGATTCTCTATCGACACGGCGCCCCGCCGCACCACCATGACTGGTCTGCCGACGAATACTCCATCCGCTGTGCCTTCAACCGGCCTCCGTCGGAGCAGACGCTCCTACTAGCCCCGGGCTACTGACTTTAACCTGTTGGATCTCTAGGGGCGCTATTTCCTTTTTGGATAAAAAACGTTCCCGTTTTAAGCGCGATATTTTGTCACGAAAAGATGCTCGACTATGCATATTCTTGACAGTTTTTGAAAGAAAACACTCTGAAGTTTCAGAATCTGCAAAGATATTGTCTGTAAGTGCCCCAGAACTCATTCTACAGGCGAAACCAAGATGATGCGTCAAGCAGGAAATGAGCAGAATCTCTGAAGCTCTGTTTTCCATTGTCTCCTTATATGGCTGTGATTGCGCAAGGAATGAGCCTACACTTTCTGTCGTTCCCCCAAGGTGTTAGCAGCATTGTGACGTATTTGTAGGCATATCATTGGAAGATTGACCATAAGAGACTACATTTTCCAAGTGTCCGCCTGGTGTCCTGCGTGGAATTCGGTGCGCAAACGCCAGCTGCTTGTACTTTTCCATTTGATTGAGGGGAGAAACCATGCTTCCACGAACGATATATCATTGAATAGATATGTGAAAAACACCTTGAGGATTGATTCTAAACAACGTTTGACATGTTTTCAGTCGATATTATGGAGTTAATTTGGAAAAAAGTTCGCTTTTTGAGGACTGAATTTTCGTTTTTTTTTTGGTAGCCAAATGTGATGTAGAAAACGGAGCTATTTCGAATTCACAAAGAATCTTTTTTGGAAAAACTGAGCATCTGCTATCTAACTGAGAGTCTCCTCATTGAAAACATCCGAAGTTCTTCAAAGGTAAATTATTTTATTTGAAGGCTTTTATGTTTTTGTTGAAATCTTGCGTGCTGGATGCTAACGCTAATGCTAACGCTAAACGCTACGCTAGCTAGCCACTTTTACACAAATGATTGTTTTCCTATGATTGAGAAGCATATTTTGAAAATCGGAGATGACACTGTTGTTTACAAAAGGCTAAGCTTGAGAGATGGCATATTTATTTCATTTCATTTGCGATTTTCATGAATAGTTAACGTTGCGTTATGGTAATGAGCTTAGGTCTGTAAATAGAATCCCGGATCCGGGTTTGGTAGACGCAACAGGTTAAACGCTGTGTCAACCGCGTGCTAGCATAGTGGCGGCTTCCCTGTTCCATCTATTGCTGCCCCCTGGACACTATGATCACTTGGCTACATAGCTGATGCCCGCTGGAGTGTCCATTAATCACGGTACTCCATTCTGTTTGTTTATTTTGTTATCTGTCGGCCCCAGCCGCGAACTCAGGCTCTGTGTGTAGTTAATCTGACCCTCTCTGCCTAGTCATTGCCATCTTACCTGCTGTTGTTGTGTTAGCTGATTAGCTGTTGTTATCTCACCTGTTGTTTTAGCTAGCTCTTCCAATCAACAGCTACTATTACTTTATGCCTCGCTGTATGTCTCTCTCCAATATCAATATGCCTTGTCTACTGTTGTTTAGGTTAGTTATCATTGTTTTAGTTTACAATGGAGCTCCTAGTTCCACTCCTCAATCCTCTGATACCTCCTTTGTCCCACCTCCCACACATGTGGTGACCTCACCCATTATAACCAGCATGTCCAGAGATACAAACCTCGCTTATCATCACCCAGTGCTGCTCGCACCCAGTTCTGCGAGCAGGCCTTTCTAATCAACCTGGCCCGGGTATCCTGGAAGGATATTGACCTCATCCCGTCAGTTGAGGATGCCTGGTCATTCTTTAAAAGTAACTTCCTCACCATCTTAGATAAGCATGCTCCGTTCAAAAAATGCAGAACTAAGAACAGATATAGCCCTTGGTTCACTCCAGACCTGACTGCCCTCGACCAGCACAAAAGCATCCTGTGGCGGACTACAATAGCATCGAATAGCCCCCACGATATGCAACTGTTCAGGGAAGTCAGGAACCAATACACGCAGTCAGTCAGGAAAACAAAGGCCAGCTTTTTCAAGCAGAAATTTGCATCCTGTAGCTCTAACTCCAAAAAGTCCATGGAGAACAAGAGCACCTCCTCCCAGCCGCCCACTGCACTGAGACTAGGTAACACGGTCGCCACCGATAAATCCATGACAATCGAAAACTTCAACAAGCATTTCTCAACTGCTGGCCATGCCTTCCTCCTGGCTACTCCAACCTCGGCCAACAGCCCCCCCCCCCCTCTGCAGCTACTCGCCCAAGCCTCCCCAGCTTCTCCTTCACCCAAATCCAGATAGAAGATGGTCTGAAAGAGCTGCAAAACCTGGACCCATACAAATCAGCTGGGCTTGACAATCTGAACGCTCTATTTCTGAAACTATCCGCCACCATTGTCTCAACCCCTATTACCATCCTGTTCAACCCCTCTTTCATATCATCTGAGATCCCCGAGGATTGAAAAGCTGCCGTTGTCAACCCCCTCTTCAAAGGGGGAGACACCCTGGACCCAAACTGTTACAGACCTATATCCATCCTGCCCTGCCTATCTAAGGTCTTTGAAAGCCAAGTTAACAAACAAATCACAGACCATCTCGAATCCCACCGTACCTTCTCCGCTGTGCAATCCGGTTTCCGAGCCGGTCAAAGGGGGCACCTCAGCCACGCTCAAGGTACTAAACGATATCATAACCGCCATCGATAAAAGACAGTACTGTGCAGCTGTCTTCATCGACCTGGCCAAGGCTTTCCACTCTGTCAATCACCATATTCTTATCGGCAGACTCAGTGGCCTCGGTTTTTCTAATGACTGCCTTGCCTGGTTCACCAACTACTTTCCAGACAGAGTTCAGTGTGTCAAATCAGAGGGCATGTTGTCCGGTCCTCTGGCAGTCTCAATGGGGGTGCTACAGGGTTCAATTCTCGGGCCGACTCTTTTCTCTGTATATGTCAATGATGTTGCTCTTGCTGCGGGCGAATCCCTGATCCACCTCTACGCAGACGACACCATTCTGTATACTTCTGGCCTTTCCTTGGACACTATGCTATCTAACTTCCAAACGAGCTTCAATGCCATACAAGACTCATTCCATGGCCCCCAACTGCTCTTAAACGCTAGTAAAACCAAATGCATGCTTTCAACCATTCGCTGTATGCACCCGCACGCCCAACTAGCATCACCACCCTGGATTGTTCCGACCTAGAATATGCGGACATCTATAAGTACCTAGGTGTCTGGCTAGACTGTAAACTCTCCTTCCAGACTCATATCAAACATCTCCAATCTAAAATCAAATCTAGAGTCGGCTTTCTATTTCGCAACAAAGCCTTCTTCTGTCACGCCGCCAAACTTACCCTAGTAAAACTGGTTATCCTACCGGTCCTCGACTTTGGCGATGTCATCTACAAAATAGCTTCCAATACTCTACTCAGCAAACTGGATGCAGTTTATCACAGTGCCATCCGTTTTGTTACTAAAGAACCTTATACCACCCACCACTGCGACCTGTATGCTCTAGTCGGCTGGCCCTCGCTACATATTTGTTGCCAGACCCACTGGCTCCAGGTCATCTACAAGTCCATGCTAGGTAAAGCTCCGCCTTATCTCAGTTCATTGGTCACGATGGCAACACCCACCCGTAGCACTCGCTCCAGCAGGTGTATCTCACTGATCATCCCTAAAGCCACCACCTCATTTGGCCGACTTTCCTTCCAGTTCTCTGCTGCCTGTGACTGGAACGAATTGCAAAAATCGCTGAAGTTGGAGACTTTTATCTCCCTCACCAACTTTAAACATCTGCTATCTGAGCAGCTAACCGATCGCTGCAGCTCTACATAGTCCATCGGTAAATAGCCCACCCAATTTACATAACTCATCCCCATACTGTTTTTATATATATACTTTTCTGCTCTTTTGCACACCAGTATCTCTACCTGCACATGACCATCTGATCATTTATCACTCCAGTGTTAATCTGCTAAATTGTAATTATTCACTCCTATGGCCTATTTATTGCCTACCTCCTCATGCCTTTTGCACACAATGTATATACTCTTTTTTTCTACTGTGTTATTGACTTGTTTATTGTTTACTCCATGTGTAACTCTGTGTTGTCTGTTCCCACTGCTATGCTTTATCTTGGCCAGGTCGCAGTTGTAAATGAGAAGTTGTTCTCAACTAGCCTACCTGGTTAAATAAAGGTGAAATAAATAAATACAATTATATGTAAAACATTTCTTTCGTCAAAGTTTATGATGATTATTTCTGTTATCTGACGTAGCTCTCTGTAATTACTCCGGATATTTGAGGCATTTCTGAACATGGCGCCAATGTAAACCGAGATTTGTGGTTATAAATATGCATATTATCGAACAAAACATAAATGTATTGTGTAACATGATGTCATATGAGTGTCATCTGATGAAGGTTATCAAAGGTTAGTGATGAATTTTCTCTCTAATTCTGCTTTTGTGACTATCTTTGGCTGGGAAAATGGCTGTGTTTTTTTGGATTTGGTGGTGATCTAACATTAATATATGTTGTGTTTTCACTGTAAAACTTTTTTTTTTAAATCAGACACGATGAGTAGATTAACAAGATGTTTATCTTTCATTTGTTGTATTGGACTTGTTAATGTGTGAAAGTTAAATATTTCTAAATTCAAGTAACAGACACATCTCAACATCATCTATTCAGAGGGGACTGCGTGAATCAGGCCTTCATGGTCGAATTGCTGCAAAGAAACTACTACTAAAGGAAACCAATAAGAAAAGCCTTGCTTGGACCAAGAAACACGAGCAATGGACATTAGACCAGTGGAAATCTATGCTTTGGTCTGATGAATCCAAATTTGAGATCTTTGGTTCCAATGACCATGTCTTTGTGAGACGCAGAGAAGGTCGATGATCTCGGCATGTGTGGTTCCCACCATGAAGCATGGAGGAGGAGGTGTGGGGGTGCTTTGCTGGTGACACTGTCAGTGATTTATTTAGAATTCAAGGCACTCTTAACCAGCATGGCTACCACAGCATTCTGCAGCATTACACCATCCCATCTGGCTTGCTTTAGTGGGACTTCCATTTGTTTTTCAACAGTACAATGACTCGAAACACACCTCCAGGCTGTGTAAGGGCTTTTTGACCAAGAAGGAGAGTGATGGAGTGCTGCATCAGAGAACCTGGCCTCCACAATCACCCGACCCCAACCCAATTGAGATGTTTTGGGATGAGTTGGACCGCAGTGAAGGAAAAGTTGCCAACAAGTGCTCAGCATATGTGGCAACTCCTTCAAGACTGTTGGAAAAGCATTCCTCATGAAGCTGGTTCAGAGAATGCCAAGAGTGTGCAAAGCTGCCATCACAGCAAATGGTGGCTTCTAAAATATAAAATATATTTATATTTGTTTAACATTTTTTCAATTTCTGCATTATTCCCTGTGTGTTATTTCATGGTTTGGATGTCTTCATTATTATTCTACAATGTAGAAAATAATACAAAGAAAAACCCTTGAATGAGTACGTGTTCTAAAACTTTTGACTTGTACTGTACGTTCCGTCACTGTGTGGACGACGTCGTCAATTCACTTATTGATGAAGCCGGTGACTGAGGTGGTATACTCCTCAATGCCATTGGATGAATCTCAAAACATATTCCAGTCTGTGCTAGCAAAACAGTGCTTTAGCGTAGTATCCGAGTCATCTGACCACTTCTGTATTGAGCAAGTCACTGGTACTTCCTGCTTAAGATTTAGCTTGTAAGCAGGAATCAGGAGGATATAATTATTTGTCAACTGGGGGCGAGGGAGAGCTTTGTAGAAATTAGGTAAAGCGGGTTTAATTTGTCCTGCATTAAAGTCCCCGGCCACTAGGAGCACCACTTCTGGATGAGCATTTTCTTGTTTTCTTTTAGACTTGTAGAATTGGTTGAGTGTGATCTTACTGCCAGCATCGTTTTGTGGTGGTAAATAGATGGCTACAAATAATATAGATGAGAACTCTCTTGGTAGATAGTGTAATCTACAGCGTATCATGAGATACTCTACCTCACGTGAACAATACCTCAAGTCTTCATTAATATTAGACATCGTGCACCAGCTGTTTTTGACAGCTAGACACACACCCCCGACCCTCATATCATCAGACGTAGCTGCTCTGTCCTGCTGATGCATGGAAAACCCAGCCAGCTCTATATTAATCACTTTTCAGGAGAAGACCCAGATCCAGAAAGTGTCGAAGTAACAAAAGTTTATTACTACAACAGGGGCAGGCAAAACGACAGGTGTTAGGAAAATTATGATTAATTGACTGAACAATAGTCTTATTTTAAATGAAACTGTAACTAAGTAAACTTATACTCTGTTTTATCATATCTGATTAACAATATGAGTTCATAAGAAGGGATTGTGTGACACGGACAAGGAGTAATTAAAGTTAATGTACACCATTCCAACTAGGAAGAAAGGAATGGTTTGTGGATTAAGTAAACAGATAAGGTAGTTAACCTATGGTTGAACCGACGAAACTGACCTCTGGGGTGTTTTAGATAAGGCAGTGAGTGCATTCCTAGGTTCTGTTAATTAGAACTGTCAGCTAAGTGGTGATCGATAATGGTGAGGAGTCAAAAGTTAATTCAGTTGTGTGTCTTGTGTTAGTGAGTTGGAATAAACTTTTAATTAACTTTTAAAGTTCCCTTTGTCCCGGTCTAGAGGAGGAGATTCATTTTAGAAGCAATGCAATGACATCATGTTATTGTATAAAAACTGTTGCTCGTGGTAACGTGGCAGCGCACTCCGAGAATAAATTATGTTACCTATTATTGATAAGACTGGTCTCCGTCTATTTTATGCAAACAAGAATTTTACAAATTCTCATAAAATAGATTAAGGGAATTAAATTAATGAAAACACATTGGTATTATTAAATTACAGTAACACAGGTCAAGGGCAGGCAGATGTCAGTAATCCAGGGTGATGTGACAAGGTACAGAATGGCAGGCAGAATGGTCAAAACAGGGAAAACTAGAAAACAGGAACTAGAAAAAGGCAGGAGCAAGGGGAAAACCAATGGTAGAAAAACGAACTGGCAACAGATGGGTGAAGACGGAGACAAGCATGAAGACAGGTGAAACAGATTAGGGTGTGACAATACCACCCTCTAGGTGCACCACCTGGCATCCTACCTGGGCGCATACCTGGTTGACCGGGGTGCCGGCGTTGGAAGTCAGAGATGAGGCCTTATAGGCCTTATGAGGCATTATAACCCAGCACCTCTTCTCCGGGCCATAACCCTCCCAGTCAACCAGGTACTGGAATCCCCTGGCCCGAGGTTGAACCTTCAGAAGACGCATCACTGTGTACGCCAGTTGGCAGTCATTGAGACGGGGGAGAGGGGAGGGCCTGGAAACAGGAGACCAACGGCTGTGAGACATAGGTTTGAGCCTAGACACATTATAAGTGTGATGTATACAGAGAGTAAGGGTCAACAGAAGATGAACAGTGGAGTGGATAATGATCTTGGAGATTGGGAAAGGGCCAATAACCGGGCTAAAGTTTGTGGGATTTCACCTGGAGGGGCAGATCCCGGTTGGACAGCCCGAGATGATACCGGGAAGCCGGGGTCCATTGGCGTTCCGCATGTTGTCGATACCTGGAGGTGGTCTTGAGAAGAGCCAACCGGGCTCTCTTCTATGTACGATTACAGCAGCGGACAAATATCTGGGCAGAGGGTATGCCAACCTCTTCTTCTTGCTCCGGAAAGAGCGAGGGTTGATAACCCAGAGAACACTCAAACGGTGCGAGACCCGTAGCAGAGCAAGGAATGGTGTTGCAGGCATATTCGACCCACACTAGTTGCTGGCTCCAGGTGGTGGGGCTGGCGAAGACCAGGCAGCGAAGATCGTTCTCTACGTCTTGGTTGGCTCGCTCCAGCTGGCCGTTGGACTGTGGGTGGAACCCGGAGGATAGGCTGGCCGACGACCCAATGAGTATGCAGAACGCCTTCCAGAATCGGGATGAGAAGACCATGTCTTCTGGGAGTCCATGGATCCGGAAAACGTGCTGCACCATGATCTGGGCCTTCACTTTGGCAGAGGCTAGCTTGGGGAGAAGGTTGAACTGGGCGGCTTTGGAAAACTTGTCTACTACTGTCGGGATGGCGGTGTTGCCATCAGACGGGGAGACCCGTGACAAAGTCCAGGGTAATGTGAGACCAGTGATTGTGGAGGACAGGCAGAGGTTGAAGGAGACCAGCCTTGCCGGGGAGTCTTGTTCTGTGTACATATCGTGCATGCGGCAACAAATGCGGAGACGTCAGGAACCATGGTAGGCCAACAAAAGCATTGTTGCACAAAGGCCAGGTTCCGAAGGGAACCCGGGTGGCAGGAAAGCTTGGAGGAGTGGGCCCACTCCAGAACCAAGGAGCAGACAGCATCAGGAACAAACAATTGGTTATTTGGACCCCCCCCGGACTTCGGCTGGGAATGCTGCGCCTCACGAACATGCTTCCCCGATCCCCAGCTGAGTGCCATCGCCAGGCATGAGGTGGGAAGGATGGTAAATAATCCCTTCATTCCCCACACTTTTCTATACATAGTCCCTCACGCATACAAGCCTCACGGGCGCCATCCCACTTCTGACGCCAATGTAGAGAATTCTACATTTACTTTACACCCACCATAAGAATGTATGAATCCACACCCAGCGCGTGATAACTGACTTGGCAATTAAGTTGTGTGCAGTTTTCTGTTTGTTTTGTTGTTTTAAATATAGATAACTATGTTTCACAAAATTATTAAAACAACAGTCCCACATGGTTTCACATGAAAATCTGCTTTTATGAGCAAAGATGCTTTTATGAGCAGATATTCATGTGAAACCATGTGGGACTGTTACGTTTTGATTCTTTTGACCAAAGATGCTTTTATGAGCAGATATTCATGTGAAACCATGTGGGACTGTTACGTTTTGATAATTTTGACCAAAGATGCTTTTATGCCAAAGTAGAAAGTTGGTTTATGCACCTGTGAGTTTGTCTGCTCCTTTCATTTTGTTAAAAGGGACAGCAGTATTTTAGCCTGATTAAGAAGGGGATTGGGGGAATATCTTTCAGCCAGAGAAACCACACACACACACACACACACAGAGCTTGGTCAGTGTGTAGTGTGTAGGGCTGGCAAGGGCAGTCAACTGCTGGTAAGGCCAGTTAATTGGGGGATGACACTTGGCTTTTCAAACCCTCAGACTTGTCCCTCATCAGTCTGCCTCTGCCTCTCTTTATATTAACAAAGACACACATCCGAGATAGAGAGAGGGGAAATAGGAACAAAAATAGGGGAATAATGAAAAAAAAGTCACAACCCGATTACCCTGTGGTCGTGTTAACTTCCTCTGTCACCAGTCCTGCCCGGGCATTACCATGGGAATACCAACAGCAGTATACCAGGAGAGCAGCTGGCAAATAGGTGGCAGACTACCCGTTGAACAGATTTACTGTGAGCTTTCTGCCCCCTCAGACAAGTTTGGGAGATAAAAGGGGTATCTGTTTAGTGAGTAATCACAAGAAAATGACTTGTTATTCACACACATTGGCTTTCAGTGCAACAAGCCTTTTGGTATTGCCGTTTTTCAACTGTGAAAGGAGTCACCCTTTGTGAGACTTTAGTTTTTTTCTGGGAATCTTTTTTTTGTGCCAGTAGTGGTATGCAGCTGTCAGATGTTTAGACTGTGTGTGTGTGTATGTGTGTGTCAATTGAGGCTGGACAACATGTCCTTGTTGACAAAATTGTCTCTAATTGAAAAGAATGCACGTCAGGGTCCTGAATGTCCAGATGTGATTATGTGCCTATGCATTTCTGGGGATGTTTTTTCTTGTTGGGTATATGATGAATGCATGATGATGATGATGTAAATGCAGGGTTGGAAAATGTAACATGGCAAGACATGATTGTGAAGCTTTTTGGAAGATGATAATCTGTCTATTCTGGTCTCTTGAAGGCACCTTCTTTTTAAATACCTGAAAATAAATACCTGCCTGCAGGTTGACCTTGGTCGTCAGTTGAATGGTGTTTCCACACTGGTGCGGCTGGCTTTCGGGTTAAGCGGGCGGTGTTAAGAAGCGCGGTGTGGCGGTTCATGTTTTGGAGGACGCATGACTCGAACTTTGGGGAGTTGCAGCGATGAGACAAGATCAAAATTGGGAAGAAAAGGGAGTAAAATGTATATATATATTTTTATTATAAAAACAACAACAAATTTACCTAGCTCGGTGGAGACCCTAGGAACTTCAATAGTTAACCAATCCTGTGAAGGATTAAAATGACTTAAACTGACATGCCCAGATCTAACTACCTGTAGCTCAGAACTTGAATGTAGTATAATATAGCACAATAGATCTGGTAAAAGATATTTTGTTTTTTTGTACCTTAATCTTTGAAATGCAAGAGAAAGGCCATAAAGAATTATTGAAGGCCAGTTACTCCACACACAGAGACGTGTACAAAGCTCTCTCTCCATTTGTTAAAATTGACCATAACTCTATCCTCCTGATTCCTGCTTACAAGCAAAAAATAAAGAAGGAAGCACCAGTGACTCAGTCTATAAAAAAGTGGTCAGATGAACCAGATGCTAAACTACAGGACTGTTTTGCTAGAACAGACTGGAATATGTTCCGGGCTTTATCAATAAGTGCATCGAGGACGTTATCCCCACCGTGACTGTACGTACAGACCCCAACCAGAAGCCATGGATTACAGACTACAAAGGGAAGTACAGCCCGCGAGGTGCCCAGTGACACGAGCCTACCAGACGAGCTAAATTAATTCTACGCTCGCTTCGAGGCAAGCATAACTGAAACATGCATGAGAGCAACAGCTGTTCTGGCCAAATGTGTGATCACGTTTTTCGCAGCCGATGTGAGCAAGACCTTTAAACAGGTCAACATTCACAAGGCCGCAGGGCCAGACGGATTACCAGGATGTGTACTCCAAGCATGTGCTGACCAACTAGCAGGTGTCTTCACTGACAATTTCAACCTCTCCCTGTCTGAGTCTGTAATACCAACATGTTTCAAGCAGACCACCATACTCCCTGTGCCTAAGAACACTAAGGTAACCTGCCTAACTGACCAATGACCCGTAGCACTCACGTCTGTAGTCATGAAGTGCTTTGAAAGGCTAGTCATAGCTCACATCAACATCATTATCCCAGAAATCCTAGACCCACTCCAATTTGAATACCTCCACAACAGATCCACAGATGATGCAATCGCTATTGCACTCCACACCCCTTTCACACCTGAACTAGTAGTGCCCTCAAAAGCTCATCACTAAGCTAAGGACCCTGGGACTAACACCTCCCTCTGCAACTGGATCCTAGACTTCCTGATGGGCCTCCGCAGGTTGTAAGGGTAGGTAACAGCACATTCACCATGCTGATCCTCAACACGGGGGCCACACAGGGGTGCGTGCTTAACACCCTCCTGTACCCCGTTCACTCATGTTTACACAGCCAGGCACGACTCCAACACCATCATTAAGTTTTCCGATGCCACAACAGCTTTTGGCCACAACGACGATACAGCCTATAGGGAGGTCAGAGACCTGACTGTGTGTTGCAAGGACAACAACCTCTCCCTCAACGTGATCAAGACAAAGAGCCTGTAATCGAACCCACAAATGCTGATGCTCCAGATACTCAACTAGTAAAAAGTTTTATAGCTAGTCAGTTTTATGGCTTATTTAATCAGCACAAAAATGTTCAGCTGTGCTAACATATTTGCAAAAGGGTTTTCTAATGATCAATTAGCCTTTTTAAAATGCTAAACTTGGATTATCTAACACAACACAGGAGTGATGGTTGCTGACAATGGGTACACCTATGTAGATATTCCATGAAAATGAATTTCTCTGAAATTTGAATTATACTAAAATGGTATTTGAATTAAAATTGCTGTACATTCTTTACAATTTTTTCAATATTTATAATAAGAATACTTTTACAAGTACACTTCTACTAATTAACCACGTCAGCCATTGTAATTAGCGATGTAAAGGTAACCTTTATTGTTAAACTGCTATTTACAAAGCAATTTAATTGTTATTTTTGGTCGAAAATCTACACAAAATACTCTGTCAAAGTGTAATATTTCTCTCTACATTTTTTAAAAGAATGATAAGAATTAAATAACTAAAATATAGTAATTGCATAAGTATTCAACCCCGAGTTAGAAACATGTTAGAAACACGTTTGACAGTGATTACAGCTGTGAGTCTTCTTGGGTAAGTCTCTAAGAGCTTTACACACCTGGATTGTGCAATAATATAATATACCCCTTTATTCTGTTCATAATTCTTCAATCTCTGTCAAGATGTTAGTGTTCATGGCTCCTCTACGGTACGGAAACTAGAAGTGTAATGGCCGCGCACAATGCAATGGCACAAATGTAGATCCTTCAAACACCCCCAAACAAGGAAACAGATCCCAATCAAATGTGTTATCTCGTGCTCCACTAATGCTCCACTAGTTATCTTATAACTTATCCTTGTGGTAAAAATTAAGCGCAAGTTAAAACTTCTTGCTCCTACTTGAGACGCAGACGTCTCAAGTAGGCACCTGGAAATGCAAATGCGCTACGCTAAATGCTAAATGTACTCGTTAAAACTCAAACGTTCATTAAAATATACATGCAGGGTATTGAATTAAAGCTACACTCGTTGTGAATCTAGCCAACAAGTCAGATTTTTAAAATGCTTTTCGGCGAAAGCATGAGAAGCTATTATCTGATAGCATGTAACACCCCAAAATGCCTAAAGGCGACGTAAACAAAAGAATTAGCGTAGCCGGCGCTACACAAAAACGCTGAAATAAAATATAAAACGTTCATTACCTTTGATGATATTCTTTGTTGGCACTCCTATATGTCCCATAAACATCACAAATTGGTATTTTTCCCGATTAAATCCGTCCATGAATGCCCAAAATATCCATTTGTATTGCCTGTCTGCATCACGAAAAAAAGTCTCTTCCAACACGCAACGTCATGTTTAAAAATTATATAAGTTGCCTATATTCTTTGACAAAACACTTCAACCTACTTTTATAACCCAACTTTAGGTATTTGTAAACGTTAATAAGCGATCAAATTGATCACTGGGCGATCTGTATTCAATAGCAGCTACAAAAGAAAACAGTGTCCATTTTTCAATCTTCCAAAATCGATTGAGGTAGGCTGGATGGAATCAAGGAATCTATTGGTAATGTCTCAAAGGATTTTTGTCAATGAAAATGACGTTTTTGGCGAAATCGTGTGGAAGCTGTAGGAATTGCATCCGTTTAAATATTACATTTGGTTTCCTTTTAAATAATCCATGAAAGAGGCGCATGGATACTTTTTTCAAATTTCAGCGAGCAGTTTTTCTTGCGCTTTTCGATGAAACACACGCTCTGTTATAGTCACAGCCGTGATTTAACCAGTTTTAGAAACTTCAGAGTGTTTTCTATCCACACATACTAATCATATGCATATACTATATTCCTGGCATGAGTAGCAGGACGCTGAAATGTTGCGTGATTTTTAACAGAATGTTCGAAAAAGGAGGGGGTAGGATAAAGAGGTTAAAAGTATGAATCTCAGAGCATCATAGCACCATTAGGTGCAAAAACTCGAAGTACCCAGTTGCGGCCCACTTTTTAGAAGCAAACCACTCAATTTTGTCCCTACTTTATGCCGGCATCGAACATGTCACTCTCCCTAGATGAGGCGGTGACAAAAATAATTTATTGTTAAAACAAGAGGCTTCCTGGACTTTAATTTAAAGATGCTTGCTCCCTCCGGTCTCAACGTAGACTTGATCTGAAGCCATTCTTGTGATTATTGTGATTTTGCTAGTCATTGTAAATGTTTGTAGGCCTATGTAGCCAAATTGTATCTATGATCGTATGCCATCCATTCATTTTGTTGTGTGTTCTATTTATGTCTGTAAATTAGCCAATGATATCAAGCCACACCCGGCCATGATTACAGATATAACTAGTGACCCGCAGTCTTTGTCTTTATACCCTGATGAAGACAGCTTGTCTGTTGAAACGTTACTTATTTGATTATTAAATGATTTCATCCGAGCTCCTAGAGTGCGGCCCTCCTTTTCTTTTTCAAGTGTTCTACTCCAGTAACCAGCACCTCGTCTACACAAGTGTGTTTCTTTCGTCTCCAGAAAGCTCATGGCTACACAGCAATTTTCAAATATTGCCATAGATTTTCAAAAAGATTTAAGTCAAAACTGTAACTTGGCCACTCAGGAACATTCACTGTCTTCTTGCTAAGCAGTTCCAGTGTAGATTTGGCTTTGTGTTGTAGGTCATTGTCGGTCATTGTCATGCTGAAAGTTGATTTCCTCTCCCAGTGTCTGTTGTAAAGCAGACTGAAGCAGGTTTTAATTTAGACTTTTGTTTGTGCTTATCTCCTTCCCATTTAGGCCAAAACATTATTTTAATGCATTATTACATTATTGCCCTATTGCATACAAGATGAATGTTTTGGAATATTTTTATTCTGTATATTTGTTTTATTCTTTTCACTCTGTCATATAAATCATTCTTGTTGAGTCACTACAATGTTGATCCATCCTCAGTTTTCTACCATCACAGCCATTGATTTCTGTAACTTTTTAACTAACGGTCTCTGTGTAACATCCCTGAGCAATTTCATTATTTTCCTGCAGCTCAGTTCAGAAGTACAACTGTATCTGTGATGTGTCTGGGTGGTTTAATACATAATCCACAGCATAATTATTAACTTGACCATAGTTAGATATTCAATATCTGATTTGTTATTGTTACAGATTTACCAATCACTACTCTTTTCATGCGGCTTTTGAAAGCCTTCCTGGTCTTTGTAGTATAATCTGTGCATGAAATTCAATACTTGACTGAGGGACATTAAATATGTTGTATCTATGGGGAAGAGAGGAAGGGTTAGTCATAAAAAAACAAGTCAACCCCTATTATTTCACTGAGAAAACATGCATCAAGCAGACCACCATAGTCCCTGTGCCCAAGAAAGCGAAGGTAACCTGCGAGTCGCCTGTTGATGTTGAGGCTGGTGTTTTGCGGGTACTATTTAATGAAGCTGCAAGTTGAGGACTTTCAGCTTCATTAAAGAAGGACAGTTTTATTGCTTCTTTAATCAGGACAAGTTTTCAGCTGTGCTAACATAATTGCAAGAGGGATTTCTAATGATCAATTAGCCTTTTAAAATGATAAACTTGGATTAGCTAACACAACGTGCCATTAGAACACAGGAGTGGTTGCTCATAATGGGCCTCTGTAGGCCTATGTAGATATTCCATAAAAATCATCAGTTTCCAGCTACAATAGTCATTTACAACATTAACAATGTCAACACTGTATTTCTGATATATTTGATGTTATTTTAATGGACCAAAAACATGCATTTTTCAAAAACAAGGATATTTCTAAGTGACCCAAACTTTTGAAAAGTAGTGTATATTTCTCATAAATTTGAATTAGAATTGCTGTATATTTACAAAAATATATATATTTGTGTTTCAAGTATACTTTTACAAATACACTCCTAGCACTCCTACTAATTAACCACATCAGCTA
The DNA here is from genome assembly GCF_045791955.1 of Oncorhynchus clarkii lewisi. Classification (NCBI taxonomy): domain Eukaryota; kingdom Metazoa; phylum Chordata; class Actinopteri; order Salmoniformes; family Salmonidae; genus Oncorhynchus; species Oncorhynchus clarkii. The sequence continues at coordinate 1,143,491 of NC_092174.1, forward strand.
TTGTAATTAGCCATAAAGGTTACCTTTATTGTTTAGCTGCTATTTACAAAGCAGTTTAAATTGTAATCTTTGGTCAACAATCTACACAAAATACTCTGTCTAAGTTAAATATTTCTCTATCAATTATCATGGTCTAAACACACCAAGACAGTCACAACGAGGGCACGACAAAACATTATCCCCCTCAGTAAACTGGAAAGATTTGGCATGGGTCTCCAGATCCTCAAAAAGTTGTTCAGCTGCACCATCGAGAGAATCCTGAGCAGTTACATCACCACCTGGTATGGCAACTGATGGGCATCCGACCATAATGCCCTACAGAGGTACTGGGCCATATGGATTACCATCACTGGGGTCAAGCTTCCTGCCATCCAGGACCTATATACTAGGTGGTGTCAGAGGAAGGCCCCAAAAATGATAAAGGGCTCCAGTCACCCAAGTCATACTGTTCTCTCTGCTACCACATGGCAAGCGTACCGGAGCGCCAAGTCTAATCCAAAAGGCTCCTTAACAGCTTCTACCCCCAAGCCATAAGACTGCTGAACAATTAATAAAAAATGGCAACCCAGACTATTTACATTGCTGCTACTCAGTGTATATTATCTTTGCTTAGTCACTTTACCCCTACCTACATACACAAATTACCTCAACTTGCATGTAGACCCGCACATTGACTCGGTACCCCCTGTAAATAGCGTCATTATTGTATTACTTTATTTAGTAAATATAACTATTTTTCTTGAACTGAATTGTTGGTTAAGGACTTGTAAGTGAGCATTTCATGGTAAGGTTGTATTTGGGCATGTGACAAATAACTTATGATTTAAATTTTTCTCCTAAACTAATTTAGCCTTGCCTAAACAAAGGGGCTGAATTCTTATGCAATGACTATATTTTTATGACTCTAATTTAGTTTATTTTTTTACTTTGATATTACAGAGTATTTTGAGGTCATTGTTGGCAACAAATGACAATTACATCAATTAAATTCCAGCTTTTGAACACAGTACAATTTTAAGAAATAGAAAAAGTATGAATACTTTTGCAAGGCACTGTATAATTATTGTCACAGCAGATTCCCTCCTCTTCCTCTGAAGAGGTGAAACAAGGATCGGACCAATACGCAGCGTGGTAGGTGTCCATGTTTTTTAATAAGAAAAACTAATCATGAACACAAATACAAAAAAATAACGTGAACTGGCAACAAACCAGTCCCGTGTGGCACAAATACTGACACAGGAAACAATCACACACAAATTACCCAAAGAATATGGCTGCCTAAATATGGTTCCCAATCAGAGACAACGATAGACAGCTGCCTCTAATTGAGAACCAATCTAGTCAACCATAGACATACAATTTACCTAGACAGGAAACAGCCCCATAAACATACAAACCCCTAGACAGGAAAAAACACATAAAACCCCCATGTCACACCCTGAATAACCAAAATAATAAAGAAAACAAAGATAACTAAGGCCAGGGTGTGACACTTATAGTGTACTTGTTCACTCACAAGCAGTTTCATAAAAAACAAATCAGTGCTTCAACTTGGTGTATTTTGAATGAATATACTTAATTACAATTAGTGTTTGAAATTGAAGTACAGTTTTAATGTGTGTTTAAGTTTAATGATAGTGAATATATTTAAACATACTTAAAGACTGAAAAACAAAGCATTTAAAGTACACTGTTAATAAGTGTATTGAAGGTTGACGATAGTATATTTATATTATACTAAAAGACTGGAAAGAAATTAATATAAAGTACACTTAATAAGTGTGGTGAAGTGTAATGATATTATATTTATTGTATACTTCAGATATACAAAAAAATGCATATCGTATTTGAACTATATTATTTGGATTTTTAGTATATTCAAGTGTACTTTAGTATACTTGTAATATATATATTTTTTTAAATACAACAATTTGCTTAAGGGGTTGGTTTGGGAGATAGAGAAGGAAGAATATAAAAGCAAATAAAATAAAAATGAATTGGTCACAATCACATATTTAGCAGATGTTATTGCAGGTGTAACAAAATGCTTTTGTTCCTAGCTCCAACAGTGCACTAGTATCTAACAATTCACAACAATACACACATCTAAAAGTAAAATAATGGAATTAAGAAATATATAAATATTAGGACGAGCGATGTCTGAGTTGCTTTTATTAAAACACAGTAGAATAGAATACAGTACATACATATGAGATGAGTAAAGCAGTTTGTAAACATTATTAAAGTAACCAGTGATTCCATCTCTGTGGATGGAGAAAAAGGGAGGAGAAAAAAAGGAGAAATGTTGGGTTAAATTTTTCATTTTTTTAAATTCTGAAAGTAATTTTAAAAAAATTAAACCCACTTTAACAGTATGGGGTATTGTGTGTAGGCCAGTGAAAAAATCTAAATTGAAATCATTTTAAATTTGCTGTAAAACAATACGTGAAAAAGGAGTACTTTCTGAAGGCACTGTACATCTCCAGTTACTGGTGGTAGATTAAGCACTGTGCTCAACAATGCCTGCCAAAATGTGTTAAACTGGCAAATTATCATATACATAAATCAATGAAAATGATCTACAGTTGAAGTCGGAAGTTTACATACACATAAGCCAAGTACATTTAAACTCAGTTTTTCACTTTTCCTGACAATTAATCCTAGTAAAAATACTCTGTTTTAGGTAAGTTTGGATCACCACTTTATTTGAAGAATGTGAAATGTCAGAATAATAGTAGAGCGAATTCTTTCATCACAATCCCAGTGGGTCAGAAGTTTACATACACTCAATTAGTATTTCGTAGCATTGCCTTTAAATTGTTTAACTTGGGTACAAACAATTCGGGTAGCCTTCCACAAGCTTCCCACAATAAGTTGGGTGAATTTTGGCCCATTCCTCCTGACAGAGCTGGTATAACTGAGACAGGTTTGTAGGCCTCCTTGATCGCACCCGCTTTTTCAGTTCTGCCCACAAATGTTCTATGGGATTGAGGTCAAGGCATTGTGATTGCTACTCCAATACCTTGACTTTGTTGTCCTTAAGCCATTTTGCCACAACGTTGGAAGTCTGCTTGGGGTAATTGCCCATTTGGAAGACCCATTTGTGACCAAGCTTTAACTTCCTGTCTTGAGATGTTGCTTCAAAATATACACATAATTTCTCAACCTCATGATGCTATCTATTTTGTGAGTGCACCATGATGATGCCACCCCGTGCTTCACGGTTAGGATGGCTTTCTTTGGCTTGCAAGCCTCCCCCTTTTTCCTCCAAACGTAACAACGGTTTTTATGTCCAAAGAGCTCTATTTTTATTTCATCAGACCAGAGGACATTTCTCCAAAAAGTACGATCTTTGTCCCCATGTGCAGTTGCAAACCCTAGTCTGGCTTTTTTTTATGGCAGTTTTGGAGCAGTGGCTTCTTCCTTGCTGAGAGGCCTTTCAGGATATGTCGATATAGGACTTGTTTTACTGTGGAGATATATATACTTTTGTACCCGTTTCCTCCAACTTCTTCACAAGGTCCTTTGAGGTTGTTCTGGGATTGATTTGCACTTTTGGCACCAAAGTACGTTCATCTCTAGGAGACAGAACGCATCTCCTTCCTGGGTTGTATGACAGCTGCGTGGTCCCATGGTGTTTATACTTGCGTACATTGTTTGTACAGAAGAACGTGGTACCTTCAGGCGTTTGGAAATTGTTCCCAAGGATGAACAAGACTTGGAGGTCTACAATTTTTTTCTGAAGTCTTGGCTGATTTCTTTGGATTTTCCCATGATGTCAAGCAAAGAGGCACTGAGTTTGAAGGTAGACCTTGAAATACATCCACAGGTACACCTCCAATTGACTCGAATTATGTCAATTAGCCTATTAGAAGCTTCTAAAGTCATTACATAACTTTCTGGTATTTTCCAAGCTGTAAAGGCACAGTCAACTTAGTGTATGTAAACTTCTGACCCACTGGAATTGTGATAAGTGAAATAATCTGTCTAAACAATTGTTGAAAAAATTACTTGTGTCATGCACAAAGTAGATGTCCTAACCGACTTGCCAAAACTATAGCTTGTTATCATGAAATTTGTGGAGTGGTTGAAAAATGAGTTTTTAACATCCTGTGTAAAAGCATGTGCATGCATTTCTCATCCTTGCCTGAGGATCTCAGTTATGTAAAAGAAAAACAAGAAAAACATTTTTAAAAATAAACTAAACTTCATAAACATATGGCCCTCCCTCACTGAACTGTTTGGTCATAAGTAAATACAATTGTTAGAGGATTAAGGGCATGGTCCGTGCACTCTTTTAACCGGATAACCCTATGTAACTTACATGTCCAGGCAAACAGAAGTTCAGGTCTAACATAATTTGTCATTCAGCAACTGTTACATTGAGTACATGGTTATATTCTGTTATACTATGTGTATACTCTAAACACATTCATAAGGGGAAGTCCCCCTTTTTGCACATGTCACAGAAAATTGGGTGAGCATGATGAAAATGTCCAAGTTTCACATCATCTGGTTTTCACCATTCACCATTTCCACAAACATCATGTTTTTTTCTGCTGCCCCACTGAGCACACTTATACCAGCCCTTTTTGTTGCTTTTCTAAATTCTGAGTTAATGTTTGATTCTGGTGTAATTTCTTAATTGTGGCTACCCCAGTTGGTAACAGATGTCCAGATTTTCTACGTCAACCCACTTTCTTGTGGTTTTGACATTGTCTTCGTTGGTGTACTAGTGCTAGTGGGAGGTGTTTTTAGAATTTCATCTAGGTTTGCCGCTATTGCTGTCAAGGCCATTCTACCGTTCTTCGTTTGTCCTGGTTTCCACTGTCTGTTAACTTCTTAAGGTATAGGGGGCAGCATTTTCACCTTTGGATAAATAGCGTGCCCAATTTCAGCTTCCTGCTACTCATGCCAAGAATATAAGATATGCATATTATTAGATTTGGATAGAAAACACTCTTTCTAAAACTGTTTGAATCATGTCTGTGAGTATAACAGAACTTATGTAGCAGGCAAAACCCCGAGGACTAACCGTTCAGATTTGGTTTTTTTTAGGTCTCTGACTGTTCTGTGAGATCTTATTGTGAAACGATATTTCTTAGGCACTTGTTTTCAGTTCCTACCGCTTCCACTGGATGTCACCAGTCTTTGAAATTTGGTTGAGGTTATTCCTTTGTGCAATGAAGAAGTACGGCCATCTTGGAAAAAGGTAACACTGCTGAGAGTTCTCAAGACTTGAAAAGTAGCGTTAGTTTCCTCTCGTCCTCTATTGAAAACAGATAGAGCCGTCTTCAATTTGATCGATTGTTAACGTTTAAAAATACCTAAAGTTGTATTACAAAAGTAGTTTGAAATGTTTGGGCAAAGTTTACAGGCAACTTTTGAGATATTTTGTAGTGAAGTTGCGCAATTTGAAAGCTGTTTTTTTCTGGATCAAACGCGCCAAATAAATTGACATTTTGGATATATATGAATGGAATTAATCGAATAAAAGGACCAATTATGATGTTTATGGGACATATTGGAGTGCCAACAAAAGAAGCTCGTCAAAGGTAAGGCATGTTTTATATTTTATTTCTGCGTTTTGTGTAGCGCCTGCAGGGTTGAAATATGCTACACTCTCTTTGTTTACTGTTGTGCTATCATCAGATAATAGCTTCTTATGCTTTCGCCGAAAAGCCTTTTAAAAATCTGATATGTTGGCTTGATTGATTGATGTTGCTAGGACCACTTCGTAGGGACCCTCTCACCTTCCTCCAGAACACTCGGATGTAGACCTGGTCCCCTGGGATCACCGGACGTGGAACCTCTGGTCCTGGTTCAGGTTTTAGCCTTCTTTCCGTGAGGTTTTCAAACTCAGAGACTAATGGCCTCTATGATTACACCATACACAATCTTATTTCCATCTCTCATCACACCTCCACTTTTTCCTTCTGGTTCCTGAGAGTGACAGCATAAGACTTGGAAAGCAACAGAAAACACAAAACATAACAGTATCAACAATGTGATAAGCTGTGCATAATTATATATGCATGAAAACCAAAGTCTAAGACCATAACAATTTGCATTCTCTCTTCACCTGACTATGCCTCCAGGATACTTTGCTGCTGAACTCCACAAAAATGAAGGTCCTAAAAAGCCTCCTCATGCTTTCGCCCAGTCTTCCCCTTTCCGGCCCCAGGTTCTGAGAGGTGTTCCCAAGCCATGTCATTTTCACTTTGTTCCGCATCTCCTTCATTGCCACTTAATAGGCAACATCACTAATTTGTAACATTTAAATAACAACCCCCCCTGTACTCCCATTAGTCTCCCAGTTCCCAGTTACCAAACCATGTGGCATAAGTCCTCAAACTAATATCCCAACAAGGCTACTAAAGTACCCCCTGCTACTATTAAAAGCTTAAATTCTTGTTCGTCTAACTGCATTGTCCGATTTACAATAGCTTTTACAGCGAAAGCATGCCATGCAATTGTTTGAGGACAGCGCCTCACAATCAAATATTTTTCAAACAGCACAGGCTTCGTAAAATCACAAATAGCGATTAAATAATCACTTTCATTTTGAAATTATTCCTCTGATTTGCAATCCCAAGGGTCCCAGCTACAACATACATGGTTTGTTTGTTAGATAAAATCCTTATTTATATCACAAAAAGTCAGTTTAGTTGACGCCATCGATTAGAGCAATCCACTCATTCAACAAGCAGAGAAAGGATTCCAAAATCTACCGCTAAACCTTGTTAAAAAAAGTCAAAATACATTTCTATCTAATCCTCAAGTACACTGAAATGTAATTAAACTATAATATTTCATACGGAAAGAAGTATGTTCAATAGAAAAGTAAAATTAGCATGTATGCATCCTCTTCGTTGCTCGCGCACAGACTGATTTCCAACTCTGACTCCCAGTACCAAAACTCTAAATTGTTACTCATTTGGGAAGAAACAAGCCTGAAACCTTGAACAAAGACTGTTGAGATCTAGTTGAAGCCATAGGAGTTGCAATCTAGGAGTTGGAATTGCATAGGACACAGCTTTCCATTGAAAGAGCAAGGTTGGTTCTTCTGGATTTTCTCCTACCATATTAATTGTGTTATAGTCTCATATATTATTTAAACATTTCTACAAACTTCAAAGAGTTTTTTTATCCATTATATGCATATCCTGGCTTCTGGGCCTTAACAACAGGCAGTTTACTTTGGGCACGTCAGTCAGACAGGAAGTGGAGAAAAATAGACCCTAGCCTGAAGAAGAGGATAATTGGCTTGAGGAGGGATCTTTTACTACTTTCTAGCTATGTGAGGGGATGTATTTGGTCCTGCCTTCCCAGTATGAATAAGCAAAAGTTTATAAGGATTAAGGGTGGCAGGTTGACTCCTTGGCAACATAGAAGGTGCTTTCCTTCTTACTTGTACTAGGATTGGGACTTATTAAGCCCCAGAGGAGCATTATAATTGTCCAGAACATGTGTGTTCATTTCAGAGGAGTCAGCAAGAATAGTGCACTCTATATGTGCGTCTTGGTCATTAGACATTAGACATTAGACATGCACCTGCCTGGGGAGTGGACATGTCTATTTATTTTTGAACTATTGCTATGGCTCTAAAGTTTCCATGCCCTAATGTGAAAACAAACTCAAATCAGTGCACGGCAAAAAGGATAACGGTGGCCAAATGCCAGAGGGGATGAATCATTAACATAAAGAGGAGTTACTATGTGTGTGACATAAGAATGAAACCTGTGTAAAGACTGTGTGCCAAGGCTGGAAAGTGAGTTGTTCTTATAATTCAGCTCGGCTTATATTACTCTGTAATAAAAGTCTATTCATTGAACACACAGGCCCCGGTATTTGAGAAATATTATAGACTGAATATTTCCACAACACAATGTGACAGAGCATCAGGGTTCCTCTGTGGAGATGGGAAAACCTTCCAGAAGGACAGCCATCTCTGCAGCACTCCACCAATCAGGCCTCTATGATAGAGTGGCCAGACGGAAGCCAGAGTAAGTCAGTAAAATGCACATGACAGCCAGCTTGGAGTTTGCCAAAAGGCCCCTAAAGTACTCTCAGACCATGAGAAACAAGATTCTCTGGTCTGATGAAACCAATATTGCCTGAATGCCTGAATACCAAGCTTCCCATCTGGAGGAAACCTGTCACCATCCCTATAGTGAAGCATGGTGGTGGCAGCATCATGCTGTGGGGATGTTTTTCAGTGGCAGGGACTGAGAGACAGGATCGAGGGAAAGATGAATGGAGCAGAGTATAGAGAGATCCTTGATGAAAACCTGCTCCAGAACACTCAAGACCTCAGACTGGGGTGAACGTTCACCTTCCAACAGGACAACGACACTAAGCACACAGCCAAGACAATGCAGGAGTGGCTTTGGGATAAGTCTCTGAATGTCCTTAAGTGGACCAGCCAGAGCCCGGAATTGAACCTGATCAAACATCTCTGGAGAGACCTGAAAATAGCTGTGCAGTGATGCTCCTCATTCAACCTGACAGAGCTTGAGAGGATCTATAGAGAAGAATGGGAGAAACTCACCAAATGTTTTTATTAACATGTTGTAAAGTAGCTGTCAATAGCGTATTGATTCTGGACCAAACCAGGTATAATTGCTTTGAAGTGTATCCTTCATTTAGTCTTTGCCTTGGGCAACTGTTGAAATAAATACTGGTTTACGAAAACAGTTTACTGCACATCATAACGCCTTTATAACAGCTACATAAAACATAAAAACATTCACAATAGGAAAATATTGACATTATGAATAACTGCATAACATGAGGCTAGTTTGGCACTTTCGGTGCTTCACCATGTTTCATCGAAATGTACAGCTGTGTGTCGTCTACATAGCAGTCAAAGTTGGCATTGAGTTTTTGATGACATCTCCAAGCGGTAGAATACAGTATATAGTGAAAACAATAGTGGTCCTAACATGGAACTTTGAGGAACACCTAAACTTACCATTGATTTGTCAGAGGACAAACCATCCACAGGGACAAACTGATATATTTCCGACAGATTAGACCTAAACCAGGCAAGAACTTGTCTGTGTAAACCACTTAGCACTAAGGTCTAGGAGTTAGATGACAGATGCAGAGTCTTGGTCTGATGGCATTAAAAGGTAATTTACCACCTTCATGACTGCAGTCTTAGCTGTGGGATCTAAAACCAGACTGGAGCGTTTCGTTTGCATTATCTGTCTTCAGGAAGGCAGCTTTTTCTAAAAATGTTTGAGAGGAATAGGAGATTCGATATAGGTCAGATAGTTTTTCAAATTTTCCGGGTCAAGTTTTGGCTTTTTAGGTGACGCTTTACTACTGCCACTTTTAGTGTGCTTGGTACACATAGGGAGCCGTTTACTATGGAGGTCTTTATTCCAGTGAGATTGCTAAAGCGAACGCTGTTCTCCAAACATTTTTCAACCAGCAATTGAGTCTGCTGTAGAGCTCATCACTCCCCCTAACTGGGAGGGGGCCAGAGACTAATACTCAATGCCAACAGAACTGTCTAGCTTATTTGGTGCTGACGTGGATAACAATAACCCTACAGTCATGGCCAAAAGTTTTAAGAATTATACAAATATTAATTTTCACGAAGTCTGTTGCCTCAGTTTGTATGATGGCCTGTACTCCAGAATGTTACGAAGAGTGATCAGATGAATTGCAATTAATTGCAAAGACCCTCTTTGCCATGTAAATTAACTGAATCCCCCCAAAACATTTCCACTGCCAGGAAACTCCCCAGACCTTAATCCCATTGAGAACTTGTGGTCAATCCCCAAGAGGCAGGTATACAAACAAAACCCCACAAATTCTGACAAACTCCAAGCATTGATTATGCAAGAATGGGCTGCAATCAGTCAGGATGTGGCCCCGAAGTTAACAGCATGCCAGGGCGGATTGCAGAGGTCTTGAAATAGAAGGGTCAACACTGCAAATATTGACTCTTTCCATCAACTTCATGTAATTGTCAGTAAAAACCTTTGACACTTACGAAATGCTTGTAATTACACTTCAGTATTCCATAGTAACATCTGACAAAAATATCAAGACACTGAAGCAGGAAACTTTATGGAAATTCATATTTGTGTCATTCTCAAAACTTTTGGCCATGACTGTATACCAGTAATGACAGCTCACCTGGCTGCGATATCTTCCTGCCCATGTCACGGGACTGCCAATTCCCCAATTAAGTGTCAACTTAATCTAGGACATGTTGTTGTACAAATCAAACACACTTCTGAAAGCACCAAAGACAATCTGAAATTATATAATTTTGTCCTTCTGGCAGAGAGCTTTTCTTTTCCTTCAATAACATCTTATTCTGTTATTTATTCAACTGGGAAAGACAGAGTAGAGCACAGAAGGAATTCAACATGAAGAATCCATTGTTTACACAAGTAAAACCTACAATGCCACAAAGCAGGTGTAGTAATTCACGTAGGGTCCGATTCAATCAGATCCGCTTTAGCCAACATTTTTTTTTTTACCTTGATTTAACTAGGCAAGTCAGTTAAGAACAAATTATTATCTTCAATGACAGCCTAGGAACAGTGGGTTAACTGCCTGTTCAGGGGCAGAGCGACAGATTTGTACCTTGTCAGCTCGGAGGGTTTGAACTTGCAACCTTCCGGTTACTAGTCCAACGCTCTAACCGCCCCGGCAAACGTCATAGCTGACGTTTTAGACCGCATTAAACCTGTCAAATCCACAAGACCCTCCCAGCATTGTGGGGGCCTTCTACTAAGCTAACATATGGAATTGTTTTAAGATAGCTTAATGATCCATGGTATGACTATTTTATTTGAATTTTTAGGACCCCTGAAGAATGAATGAAATATTGAATTTGGCCTAATAGAAACACATTGAATGACAAATTCATGAATGGCAAAACAGTCAGAAAATAAGTCATAAGAAAAAAAGTTTTGAAGTGTCTGTCTATATCTAGGAGGTATAAAATAGCTCAGGAAATACTGACGTTTTTTTGGACACATATTTAACCCCTGTTTTTGTTGGCACAAAACTACCTCCATACGTCCATTCATTTTTTAAAACGGGTTGCAGTTTGTCTTCAAACAAGTGACACTTGTGGGTATCATAGAGCAAAACAGAGAACACCATTGTGTTTGTGAGAGTCTCCCCTTTCCACAGTGGGGTCAGATTATTTTGTAGTCCAACCGGTTCAGACGCTAACTACGTTTTCATGAGAAGACTGGGTTGGCTCAGGGTCTGACAAACACCGTTGTAGCTCGGCCACCTTCCACCGCAGATGCGGAAGGCCAACATAGATGAGACTGACATATTTTGACAGGGATTTTTGTATTATGTTACTTAGATTGATGCACAGATACATCAATAGACTTAAGGATTAATTATTTTCAATTTGAGCATCATTATTTCTATATAGCCTACACTTTCTCGTTCTGAACTTCTAACACGGGTAGAACGGATGTGGCTGCCTGACAATGATCAAAAGAGCATCTGCTCAGCGATATGACAGCTCCAACTCAGTTCCACCGCTGCGACACCACCAAAGCATCAGCTATGGTGGTGTCGGCTATCGCCGGTTAACACATGATCTGATAGAATCTAGTTCTTAGTCCGTCTGTCAGTTCCTCCCATCTCAACAGCATTGGAGAACAGAACAAATGTGTGGGCGGAACATTCAACACAGACAAGAGGAAGGAGACGGGCACAAATCTCTTTCTCTCTACTCCCCACCACAATCACAAACACAAAAACAGCAAAGACTTAACAATGAGGAAAATGTGAGGGAGTCAGCTGCTGTATTTAAAAACCAGCTGGAAGGAGAAGGGAGGGTTGAGGGACGTGACAGAGAGGGTTTGTGTGTAGAGGGGAACTGGACGCTAATCAAACCAAGGAGAGGAATTCCTCGAAAAGGCCTTTGTATAGGAGAGATCCTAGAAGTCTAGCCGGCAATTATATAATGGCTTATATAATGGCAGTATGAAAAAAACGTAAAACAACAACAGCCATACATATAAATAGCCAGGGAAAGGGACTGATTTGAATTATAAAAAGACAATTTAGCATGAGAAGAAAAGCCCCTATCCCCAAGAGATGTATAAACAATGAAAAATACTATATGGGTTTTCAGAGTGTGTTAGGGTAAAGGACTCTGAATGATGGATGTGTTTCACCCTTTGGCTGTTCTTTGGCTGTGCTTGTTCTACAAGGCCTCTTGGAGTTCATTTATCCTGATGCTGTTGTTCCATAACAAAATATATTTAGTTTGGCAGCACTGAGAACTGGGATTCTGCTTTGGTAGATTCCCATTTTACAACAATGTCAAGCTATGGCTTTTGTGGTAACACTTTACTAAAAGCCAACAGGTTTAATGAGTTATTAGTTGTTAACAACACAAATAAGCCTTTATAATGTATTTCTATGCTGCAATTTCCCAACAAACTGAAAATATATTATGAAAATGAGTCTGAGACATTACAAGGGCTCATACATGCCTATGACAAGTCTTGCAATGCATTGTAACTGTTATGTTATATTATGACTGTTATACATTACAACTGCAATCCCATGTGGATCAGTTGGTAGAGCATGGCACTTGCAACGCAGAGTTGTGGGTTCAATTCCCATGGGGGACCAGCATGAAAAATAAAACAACATGTATGCACTCACTACTGTAAGTTGCTCTCAATAAGAGTGTCTGCTAAATGACTAAACATTTTTACTTCATCATCATATTAAATTGCAAAATCACAGGATTACAACAAATGGCCGCCTCAGACAGGAGGCCATGTCAGTGACAAAGGAGACAATTACTTGCCAGTGTGGCATGCAGGGCTAACCAATGGAAATCTGATACTGTCCAGAGAAGAGCAGTTCGTATCATCATTGGCACTCAGGAGAGTGGTCCTGGTACCCTTTGTATATAGCCTCGCTACTGTAATTGTACTGCTGCTCTTTAATTATTTGTCATTTTTTACTTGTCTACTTAATTTCTCAAGCGAGGACAAAGAGCCAGCCGATTGAAATTCAGGATATATAAGCTTGACCAGCGATAATTATCTCTGTTTCTCTCGTGTTTCCATGCGAGTAGACCACGGTGCATTTCATTGTTTGCCGCGTGTTCCGGTTAAAACATCGTCAAATTGCGCCGAAAAGGGTTTGAACATAATACCTTATAAGTAAAACCTTTCCCTTGCTAAGGGAATCCTATATGCTGCATTTGTCAGTCAGAGATGCTAAAGCTAACAAGGGAAAATAGCCATTTTCGTTTTCTTTTGCCACGAAATTCCACCACCTTGCGGAACGGAAGTCCCGCCCCGGGTAGTTCCGTTTGATTTCAGGGTGTGAAATCATTGACCGCTGAAGTGTGCCCTAGTATATTCGTTCATGAAGAATTATTCAGGTCACACTCAAGACATTACTTATGATATCCAGACGGATATCAATGTCTTATCCAATTGAACTAATAAGTGTAAATCTCGCAATTTACATTCTGAAATAGATCTTTTAAATAATATCCAAATTGATGAGTTTTCTAAATAAGACATTGTAAACTTTTTCCAAACTAACCTAGATGATGCAACTTCTCAGGTTAATTAAAGTTTAATTCCCAAATAGCCTATACAGGTCTGATTTATCATTAAATTGATCAATCAGTGTAATTTGGTTTTTGCAAAACCATTCAGTAATCCAGTACTGACAGAAGCCTCGCCCCAGCAGGAATCCCATGTGGCTTCGGCCTTAGGGAGAAGTGTACCACAGTGTTGAATGTTCCCAACATTTGATCTACTGTTTACACTTATGATATCCAATCAATGGAGGTTGTATGGATTATCGTCTCATTCAATTTAATAAGTTAAATTGTTGAACATACCTTCATGTTCTTCCAATCAAATGAGACACTTTTAAACTTCTCATATTAACCTGGATGAAGCAACATCTCAGGTTAATTAAAGTGTAATACCCAGATAGGATTAATCATTGGCATTGATTAATTAATTACATTTGAATTTGCAAATTCATTCACGTCCAACTTCCACATTGCTGGTACTGATGGAACTGATGGTTCGTCAACATCTATAAATAGGTTAAACTTGTCTTTGCAGCTTCCAATGAATCCAAACCCCAAATTTAAAAAATCGAATAATGTGCAAGCTATCAAAGGTGGTCACCACTCCTCCGCTAATTAGTGAACCTCCACCGATAAAAGGATTGATCTCTGACTTCAGCAGCGATACCAACCCTAATTATGCCATTAGCGGAAAAAAACGCCAAAATTGCGAACGCTTTCCAAAATCAACCATCAAACACAGGCTCTGTGACGGTTCTTCCCACTTTTGCACTGATGTATCGCCATAAAAATGTGGCATCAGTCCAATACCACAGTACACAGCTGAAGCACGTGCCAGACATGGCTAACATGAGGGGACAGGTGGAGAGAACTGAGCAACTATTGACAAAAGCAGGAAATGAAAACGTTCTGCTAGTCAAGGAACTGCGTTTGAAATCTGAACAATTAAAAGTAATTGCAAATACTTATGACGATGAACGAGCACAAACTCTCAAACAAAATCATTGTCTCCAGGAACACCTCGATTTAGCCAAAACTAAATATGATGTAGTCCAGTCCAAACTAGATAAATCTGTTGAGTTATCTACAAACAGGAGCATGCAATTTGACAACATGCAGGTAGTTATGTTGAACGTTACTCAGAGTAACACGGTTCTACTCAAAACGCTGCAGAACAAAGACGATCAATTAGTGAACACAATGACTAAGTTGGATGACAAATCAGCAGAACTCACTGAAGTCGCTGACCAAATTAATGATGAGAGAACTCGGGTGATGAAAATGGAAATCTTGATTTCTAAGCAAGCGGAGGAAATCTCATCACTGAATCTCTCGCTCCATACTGTAACGGTTTTCTTGAGTTGATGGAGAGGCGTACCAAAATGCAGCGTGGTTTATATTCATGGTTCTTTAATAAAGACTCTACACATGAACAAACTAACAAAACAAGAAATGTGAAAACCCAAAACAGCCCTATCTGGTGCAAACACAGAGACAGGAACAATCACCCACAAACACACAGTGAAACCCAGGCTACCTAAGTATGATTCTCAATCAGAGACAACTAATGACACCTGCCTCTGATTGAGAACCATACTAGGTTCTAAAAACAAACAGACTGCCCACCCCAACTCACGCCCTGACCATACTAAATAATGATTAAACAAAGGAAATAAAGGTCAGAACGTGACACATACTCAACACCTCTATCTGCAAACCATGGCAGATAAGTTTGAGACTGAAAGGAGCAAGTGCGACACTCACGTGTCCAAAATCAGTACCATATGGAGGAAATCCAGAATAGTCATGCTCCACAGCGTGACTACCCATCGAAGCAACCGTAGTCCTGTAATCAAAGGAGTGAAGATGATAGGTTTCAGACATTGCCTCCATTAAGTGTCCCTCAGTCTTCTCCTCTTGGCCATTCGGCACTGATTAATATGGCGCCTCTTGGCCAACAAAGCCAAAGCTTGGCTTCTCCTCTTGGCCTTTCGGCCCCACTTTCCCCAAAGGATGAAGCCAACCCCCTCCGCCCTCTTGGCGCAGAATACCTTGACAAATTCGTCAAGAATTTCCCCACCTTTGACCCCATTCCAGGTCAGCCAAACGATACTGAGATGTTCCTAGCTGACATAGAGGACGCGTTGAATGGCTACCCGAACACTACGGGTTCTGACAGGGTTTACCTGTTGAAGCAAACGTTGAATAGACACGTGACAAGGTTCATTCGCCTACAATAGCAACACGTGCTAAATTACTACGCTAAACTTGCCACAGCTTTGAAATTAGAATTCAGTGGTTCTGCAACTCGCAAACACGATAGCTCACTGGCTAACACAGTCAAACAAGCTCGGAACGAACACCCACAAGCTTACTATCGTAGGCTTCGTTCAGCTTACTTTGGCCTACTCACTGAAACAGGCATGGAAGACCTGTTACCATTTAAGCAAATGTTCCTGTCGAACATGTATCCTACCTTCATTACCTACTTGGTCCCTGCCTCCCATGTTGGCTTGCCTATCTTTACAACTCAGAGAGCTTGCAAGCACAGCTTTTGAGGCATCAAAAGCTCGCAACGCTAAGAGCCCTGACCACTAGGTTTTGAAATTTGACCAGGAGCACTCACTCCAGTTAGAGGGTGCATTATCAGGTATTGGAGCATTAAGAGATGATGCACAACAACAGTTTCTACCACGAAACAATGATTCCAATAACCTCCGCTGTCG
Source organism: Oncorhynchus clarkii lewisi (assembly GCF_045791955.1). Classification (NCBI taxonomy): domain Eukaryota; kingdom Metazoa; phylum Chordata; class Actinopteri; order Salmoniformes; family Salmonidae; genus Oncorhynchus; species Oncorhynchus clarkii. The sequence continues at coordinate 1,159,787 of NC_092174.1, forward strand.
AAATAACTGCAAAGTACGTCGCCATCAAACCGACTACCGCTACAATCGACCTGTTCACTACGTTCCTGCACCCAACCCACACAAAGTGTCAGAGCACAAGGGTAACAAAGGGTTGAAGGATGATTAAAACGTAGACCTATGTTCTCCAGAAGTTCCACTACGTGAAGAACTAAAGCGAGAAACATTTGAGAAAAGGGTAAAAGATAAGTCACAAGGACTAGACGGGGAATTGCAGGACACCAGGTCCGCAGGAATTAACACCCATAGCAAGGACGTTAAAATTCAAATCTCTCCCGCTCTCACTCGAGAACCTATCCAGGGCCTGCTTGATCAAGAAACAAGCCCACGGGCTTTGACCTGAAACAGGTCAAACGCTTCGTTACAGCCAAGCCCACTCAAAATCGGAGAAGTCGATCTGCTTCCACCTTGAACAGAATTGACACATCACGTTGTTGCGAATGACCACTACACTTTGTGGGGAATATGTCAACTAAACACGAATCGAAACGACCATACCTGGAAACAGTCCTGGAGGACTGCTTAAGTTGTCATGCGCTAATTGATTCGGTTGTGACAATATCACTCATCTCTCAAACATTGTTCGATGATCTCAGAGCTTTGAAGCTAACTAAACGTTAGTTAAAAGTGGAACGATGCGACACAACACTTCGAGGGGTCACTCAGACTACCTCGCCTCTTACATTGAGAGTCATGCTGAAACTACACTTCAAGGACGTATCGCTCGTCCACCCTGTGTATGTTACCAGCCTCGAAACTGTACCCCTGCCTCTTGGAGCAGACTTGATGGATCGGTTACTCCCATTGATGGATTAGAAAACCAACCAGGTATGGTCACAGGCTACAGTGCCTTCTACACTGACCACACTGTCATCCCCTAACACTAGCTGCAACGCAGTCATTCGCGAGGGGTATCTGTCAAAAGCACCACTTGGGAAAAAGACGTTTAGAAACCTCTTGGTGCAGAATTCGATCCAAGGAGATATTATGATATCTCGACACATTCCATCAGGCAATTGACCATTCTTGTCATGATTTTGAGCCAGCTCTCTTTGTGAATGAGCAACTTCCCTTCTCCTTGCATTTGTGCAATACGGTAGTTGAGATGAACTTCTCTTGCCCTTCGGACACTTCCTCAAGCACTGCGGTCATCTCAGCAAGAAAAACATTGATGCGCAGAGTATACTCTGCTTCCGATGATACACCTTCCGCTTTGTGGGGGACTGTCAACCCATACAATGACACTAATGGCATCAGTCCAGCAACTGACCCGATGACTCCCACTGTTGAAACACTTTGCGATATCACAGACCAATATCCTCGTCTCAGTTTGCAGGTACTGAAGAGGTTGCCACACGCGGACGCGGTGGGGGCTGACAGACCTCGACAGCCACTGAGGGTGTTGAAGCACAAACACCAGGAGATTTGGTTGAAAGGTTACAGCCACTCTCATAATAACGCGGTCACTGACAACTCGTACATAGGGTCCAAACTTTTTGTTTGCGCCTCGGATACCAACACCACCGCTGGTGGGGGGGTCCCAAGACACAAAGGGGGGGAATAGTAGCCCAGACCCATGATGAGCCTTATCAAGGCCGGTGGGGGGGTCGAGACTACGGACAACACTGTACGAGGCCGCCAGAGCATAAATCAAATCTAGTTGTAAACTCCCCTTTGAGAACAGCGAGGAGCAGACAGGCCCCTAGATGTGGATTATCTTAGAACACATCTAAGATAGTACTGAGGTGTACCACACTGGTCATAAAAGAAGTCCAGGGGACTTGTCCACCTCCAAAAAGAAATGGCAACAATAATCATTCCTTGCCATGTGTAGTATCCACTACAAGACAACTAGTAAAATGCTCTAATCATTTATTCCTATAGGATAACATTACAGAATAAATCGGTAGGAAAACTGGACCCCTTGAGTACCAGTACCAATGCCACAGTCAGTCCAGCAACACTCAGTAAGAGGATTAGTAACCTCACAAGTTAAATTGCTATTGATAATAGCAACATGGGAGTCACTCAGAGTGCAACACGGGGAAGGGAATCTCCATTGCACTCTTCCAATGGTTACACACGCCACTAATAAATCGAACCCTCCGACAGGAGAAAAGTTATTAGAAGAATGAACCACGATCACACCACGTACTACTGCTCTATACTTAGAGTACTTCCGTCATGAGGTTAGCTCCTCCGTGGATAACATAGCTATGAAATAGACTTCTTCATAACCTACCGCCACTACAATAGTGGAAGACAGTGACTGGTAGTAACATACCTTAAGGGAACATTTTGACATGTCGTGTATGGTTAGTGAGAAAGTCCATATTGGAAATGTACGGTCCCTTACTAGACGTCCGAAAATGTTTGTAAAATTTGCGGTCGGCGTCAGGCTGTGCGGTAGGGCCGGACCTACCGGGAAGTCATCAAATGAACTTTGTCGGACATTCGGTTTCCGTTTTATAAAATAAACAAGTTTATTTCCGTTTTATAAAATAAACAAGTTTGTTTCCGCTATCCCGGAAATTCCCACAAGAGGGCATAAGGAATCATATGGCAATTGTACTAAACATCACGAATCACGACGGGGCCTTATCTCAAAAACTGAAAATATTTCGAAGCCGAAACTTGGTGAGCGTAGGTTTGGCATAATGGGGAGTTGGCCCCGAACAAGATGGTGTCTAGGCCTCAACGGTTTTTGAGTTATGGCCATTTTTCTGGGATTAAAGGTCCAAAATGGAAATAGAGAAATTATTTTTCCACTTCACGTCAAAGTCAAGGAGCCTCTGGTGTCAATAAAAAAAGAACGAGCCATTTATCTATCGTCATTTAAGAGAAATCGTACAATAACAAACTGGTGACAAATAGGCGTTTTTTTTTTTCAACAGTTACAGATCCAGTTGCAGGGTGTTCATACGAATCTTTTTAAAGTGTGCTGCGGAGCTCTGCGAGATTTCTGTGATTTTCTATGATTTTCTGAAATAAAACACACTCACTAAACCCTCCGTAAATAACTCAGTTCTTAACGTAAAGACTTATAACTCAGGATTCTGTAAAGGCATACCCCAATCAGGATATGAGTTTATTTATAGCTTCCTGTGCCAACCGGAAGTGCCTTAAATGGTGTCATAGTGGCAGTTCCCAAGGGTTAAAAAGGTCAGATCTTTTCAAAACTTCATATGTGTGATTAGGCAACCCCCATAAACTGTAAGTCAGTCATCTCTCCCAACAGATGTCAAAGAAAAGCTCTCACACACACACACAGCAAGGATGGAGTGACAAAGTGCAGTGCTTAAAGACACAGAGAGGAGGCAATGGCATTACCATAATCCCTAGGCCGTGCCGAGTTCAACGAGATATCCCGCTTGACCGTAGCTCGCTCGGTCTAGGCCCAGCGACCATTAGAAAAGTAGGCCCAAAATGAAGCCTGCCCCACAACGTCATTTGATTTTGGGTGACAGTGAGAGAACCTTTAGGGTGAGAAGAAAAATTCCACCACAGGAATGTTCCTAAGGTCCTCCCGATCTGTGCAAGCCTAACCTTGACCGTGTGGCATTAACCCTTAACAGCAAAAAGAAGGTGTTTACATCAAACAGTTTGCATTGACTTCTCTCCCCATAGGAATACATTGCCTGCACCCCTAAATTCAACCTGAAGCCTATATGGGTTATGAATGCCGTATGAACCTGTCTTCGGTAACAGTCCATCAGGCCACTATGAGGTCTACCTGTGTTGATTCTAAGCTTCCTGGACCAACCGGAAGTGGTTAAAATCACCCTATAAGTGTATACCCATACCCTGCCTGCAGTTTGATAGACATAGTGCATTCAACCCTGTGTAAATCAGTCAATTCTTAACGTAAAGACTTAAAGGATTCTGTAAAAGCATACCCCAATGAGGATATGTGTTGACTTATAGCTTCCTGTGCCAACCGGAAGTGCCATAATTGGTGTCTCAGGGGCTGTTTCGAAGGGTTAAAAAAGTCAGATCTGTCCAAAACTTCATATATGTGATTAGGCAACCCCCATGAACTGTAAATCAGTCATTTTTCCCATAAAATGTCAAAGGAAAACTAAATCACACTAAAACACAACTTGGAAGGAGGGACGTATTGGGGTGCGTAGAGACAGACAGTGGCTGCAATAGTTAGCTTTGTTCGAGCTAAAAAAGAACAGTCAGACCTAGAGTTCCGAAACTTTAGAATCCTGTTCTAGACCTTATGTCGATAGTGCGTGGTGAGTTAGGTGGCTCTAGAAGGTTCTCGGACCGAGAAACAGCCTCGTACATTTGCAATACCTTCAATTCATTTTTGCATCACGAAAATGACGACATTTAGAAATGTCCCAGAGTCGCAAGACTAGGTGCATTGCGAACGTCTCGGCCCATATAGACAGACCCCAACGTTTCTGTCCGATAGCTCATTCAAGGACCCCGTAGCAAGTCATGGAAAAAAGTGGATTTTCAGCACCAATTAGGGTTTTGCTCGGACACCAAATGACCTATCGAGCCGAAACTTGGGATTCGGGGTCGCCTCAGCTAGGCCAACACATAACATAAGAAATTGACCCGCAGCTAGAACGTAACTATGTGTTTTATGTTTTTTTTATGGTTTGAACCGAATGCGTTGTGAATTTTGGGCCAGCTCTGAAGTATGTAACAGTTGGCCACTAAACGAGTTGGAAAAAGTGGGTTTGGTGTCAGTTTGTATCAGTTTGGTGTCTGAATGATATCTAATTGACTGATGGACTCTTGTCCACTTGACTCTTGTCCATTTGCAATATGTTTAAACAGTGAGGTACCATCACCAAAGTGACATTCTGAAATCTACCCTAACGACCGATTGAGATGAACCAGAATCACTGCCCAGCCATCCCGAGTTCATCGGGCCAGTCAATTTCACATTCCTGCAGGATTTTTATAGTATGACAAATTCGTGATGGTACCTGCCCATTGAACCATATTGCAAATGCACAGTGACTTTGAAAAAGTGAGAAAACATAAACAAATGGACATAATGAAATCACCATATTTTTATTTTTGGGTTACCAGTTGCACAACAATGCACGTGCATTTGCAATATGATTCTATAGTGAAAAAACATCACCAAATGGACATTCTGAAATCAACCCTAACGAGCGATTGAGATGAACCAGAATCACTGCCCAGCCATCCCGAGTTCATCGGGCCAGTCAATTTCACATTCCTGCAGGATTTTTATAGCATGACAAATTCGTGATGGTAAATGCCTATTGAAACATATTGCAAATGCACCTGCATTTGCAATATGATTCAATAGTGAAAAAAACATCACCAAATGGACATGATGAAATCAACACAACGAGTGATGGAAATGAACAACTATCACTGCCCGGCCATCCCGAGTTCATCAGTTCAGTCAATTTTGGCCCCCAAAAAATTTACTTTTGACTTTGACTTTTGACTTCCTATGAAATCATATTGCAAATGGACAAAACATATGCCTTATGCACAAGTAAAAAAAAAAAAATTATGATAATACAAGTTGTCAAAAGTATAGTTTGAGCAAAGTATAGTTTGAATTTTGAGTATGCCAAATTCGTGATGGTACATGCCCATTGAACCATATTGCAAATGCAGAGTGACTTTGCAAAAGTAAGAAAACATAAACAAATGGACATAATGAAATCACCATATTTTTATTTTTGGGTTATCAGTTGCACAACAATGCACGTGCATTTGCAATATGATTCTATATTGAAAAAACATCACCAAATGGACATGATGAAATCAACACAACGAGTGATGGAAATGAACAACTATCACTGCCCGGCCATCCCGAGTTCATCAGTACAGTCAATTTTGGCCCCGAAAAAATTGACTTTTGACTTTGACTTTTGACTTCCTATGAAATCATATTGCAAATGGACAAATCATATTCCTTATTACACAAGTAAAAAAAAAAAATTATGATAATAACATTTTACAAAAGTATACTCATACAGTTCTTACACATGATTAATTGACTTAACCTCTTTGATCTCTAAGGGCGCTATTTCATTTTTGGATAAAAAACGTTCCCGTTTTAAGCGCGATATTTTGTCACGAAAAGATGCTCGACTATGCATATTCTTGACAGTTTTTGAAAGAAAACACTCTGAAGTTTCAGAATCTGCAAAGATATTGTCTGTAAGTGCCCCAGAACTCATTCTACAGGCGAAACCAAGATGATGCGTCAACCAGGAAATGAGCAGAATTTCTGAAGCTCTGTTTTCCATTGTCTCCTTATATGGCTGTGATTGCGCAAGGAATGAGCCTACACTTTCTGTCGTTCCCCCAAGGTGTTAGCAGCATTGTGACGTATTTGTAGGCATATCATTGGAAGATTGACCATAAGAGACTACATTTTCCAAGTGTCCGCCTGGTGTCCCTGCGTCGAAATTGGAGCGTAAAGCCAGGTGCAATTATTTTTCCATTTGAGAGCAAGGAGAAACCAGGCTTCCACGAAGGATATATCATTGAAGAGATATGTGGAAAAACACCTTGAGGATTGATTCTAAACCACGTTTGCCATGTTTCAGTCGATATTATGGAGTTAATTTGGAAAAAAGTTTGCGTTTTGAGGGCTGAATTTTCGTTTTTTTTTTTTTTTTTTTTTTTTTTTGGTAGCCAAATGTGATGTACAAAACGGAGCTATTTCTAATACACAAAGAATATTTTTGGAAAAACTGAGCATCTGCTATCTAACTGAGAGTCTCCTCATTGAAAACATCAGAAGTTCTTCAAAGGTAAGTTATTTTATTTGAAGGCTTTAATTGTTTTTGCGATAGTTGCCTGCTAAATGCTATCGCTAATGCTAACGCTAAATGCTACGCTAGCTAGCTACTGTTACACAAATGATTGTTTTCCTATGGTTGAAAAGCATATTTTGAAAATCTGAGATGACAGTGTTGTTAACAAAAGGCTAAACTTTAGAGATAGCATATTTATTTAATTTAATTTGCGATTTTCATGAATAGTTAACGTTGCGTTATGGTAATGAGCTTAGGTCTATAAATAGAATCCCGGATCCGGGTTTGGTCGTCGCAACAGGTTAAAATCGAAACAATTTCGAAAAACGGTCCAGAAAGCACTTTTTTACGAGGGTGATAAGTTTTTTTTTTAAAGTTCACATTTTCGACTTTTGACTTCCTATTAAATCATATTGCAAATGGACAAAACATATGCCTTATGCACAAGTAAAAAATAAAATAAAAAATTATGATAATAAAATATGACTAAAGTATGTTGTTACAGTTCTTACACATTTGTAATTGACACAAAAATCGAAAAGAAATTGAAAAACGGTCCAGAAAGCACTTTTTTAAGGATGTGTGAAGTTTTTTACAAAATTTTGACATTTTGACTTTTGACTTTTGACTTCCTATGAAATCATATTGCAAATGGACAAAACATATGCCTTATGCGCATGTAATTTAAAAAAAAATAATTATGATAATAAAATTGGACAAACGTATATTCATACAGTTCTTACACATGTGTAATTGACAAAAAAAATCGAAAGAATTTCGAAAAACGGTCCAGAAAGCACTTTTTTAAGGGGTGATAAGTTTTTGACAAAAAAACATTTTTTCAAAATTTTGCTTTTGGATGTTGACTTGGGTTGCATTTCCAATATGAGAAACCCCGGTGGAGCGCACTCGCCCCCTGTTGGATTTTTGAAGTGTTACAACTGGCAATTGCCATATGGCATTTGCTGATCCTCAACACTGGGGCCCCACAAGGGTGCATGCTCAGCCCCCTCCTATACTCCCTGTTCACCCATGACTACGTGGCCAAGCATGCCTCCAACTCAATCTTCAAGTTTGCAGATGAGCCCCCTCCTATACTCCCTGTTCACCCATGACTACGCATCTGCAATGCCATTGGATGAACCCCGGAACATATTACAGTCTGTGCTAGCAAAACAGTCCTGAAGCGTAGCATCCGTGTCATCTGGCCTCTGGAATCAGTTCAAGTGCCCTGGAGGGTGAGAACAAAGGATCCGCCTCAGAAAAAACGTATTCCTTGTTGTAATGCTGGTAGTGCTGGAGAGTTACCTACGCACTGATATCCAATAGTTGTACCCAGGGGTTTTAGGCTGAGTTTCTGTACAGCACTTTGTGACATCAGCTGATGTAAGAAGGGCTTTATAAATAAATTTGATTGATTTGATTGAAGTTGAGGAACAATGGGAAAGCAATACTGCTTTAAAAGTTGATTAACTTTATAACCCAGTTTTTGAGAAAATGGCCCTTGAATGTTTTGGCACACCTACTGGAGAGTTCTTCTTTGTCTACACCCATTCACCATCCTTCATACCCTCTTAAGCCTTATCCCCACCCATCTCTTTAAGGATTCACATCGGATTCCATATGCTAAACAACTTGATTAGTTTAGTAAACAACCAAAGATTTCAAGACTAAAATGGTTAAAGTAGTAGCCTACAATAAGTAAACAATTCCAGGTAAAAATACACTTTATCTAGTTCTTTGATTATATCCTAATCTGACTTTGGTGCAGGTCATGTTGTACTTCACATTACCATCTCTGGTAAACACAATACTATATCAAATAAAATTTGAGTTTGAGTTTTTTTGTCACATGCACAGGATGCAGAAGGTGTCAAAACGGTACAGTGAAATGGTTAATGGCTTAGCAATATCAACATCAGAAAGTGTCTAGATAAAATTATTTTATAAATATTTTATACTTATCCTACATGGCAGACCAATTCAAACTCATCTCCCGGCATGTCCAGCCCATCCATTATATCAGCCATCATGTCTGTGGGAATATTCCTGGCTTTTTCCATGACTAAACCAACTAGGCTCATAATTTAACAATTGTAGTCGTATTTACGGATGGGAAACAAGTATGTAATGATGGCACGTGAAAGGTCACACGTTCCAGAAGGAATTTCTGCCCCACAAAATGCCTCTCCTGTGAAGTACTGGCGTGCAATATATGCCTAGTTTTCTGAAACGAGTCACATTTTGTATCAACAAGGCAGCGCCAAGAAAATTCATATTGCATCATAGTAGCCAACGAGAAATGTTTCCCTGGTCCAGGTTGTCTCTGTCTGATTATTGTGGTGCCTACACAAAAGTTGCACAATATATATATATAAATAAACAGCCTTACATCCACACCATAGCTAAATAACTTAGCAATATTTAATGACATTTTGCCAGCAAGATGATCTGTAAGAATGTGTAAAGGATTAACGTCGACGTTCTGTACACTACCGGTCAAAAGTTTTAGAACATTCAAGGGTTTTTCTTTATTTTTACTATTTTCTACAGTGAAGACATCAAAACTATGAAATAACACATTGAATCATGTAGTAACCAAAAAAGTGTTAAACAAATCAAAATATATTTTCTATTTGAGATTCTTCATATAACCACCCTTTGCATTGATGACAGCTTTGCACACAATTTGCATTATTTCAACCAGCTTCACCTGGAATGATTTTCCAACAGTCTTAAAGGAGTTCCCACATATGCTGAGCACTTGTTGGCTGCATTTACTTCACTCTGCGGTCCGACTCATCCCAAACCATCTCAAATGGGTTGATGTCGGGGGATTGTGGATGCCAGGTAATCTGATGCAGCACTCCATCACTCTCCTTGGTCAAATAGCCCTAACACAGCCTGGAGGTGTGTTGGGTCATTGTCCTGTTGAAAAACAAATGAGAGTCCCACTAAGCCCAACCAGATGTGATAGCGTATCGCTGCACAATGTTGTGGTAGCCATGCTGGTTAAGTGTACCTTGAATTCTAAGTAAATCACAGACAGAGTCACCATCAAAGCACCCCCACACCAACACACCTCCTCCTCCATGCTCTATGGTGGGAAATACACATGCGGAGATCATCCGTTCACCCACACCGCGTTGGAACCAGACATCTCCAATTTGGACTCCAGACCAAAGGACACATTTCCAACGAGCTAATGTCTATTGCTTGTGTTTCTTGGGCCAAGCAAGTCTCTTCTTCCTATTGGTGTCCTTTAGAAGTGGTTTCTTTGCAACAATTCGACCATGAAGGCAACTCTAATGAACGTACAGTATCTTCTGCAGCAGAGGTAACTCTGAGTCTTCCATTCCTGTGGCGGTCCTCATGAGAACCAGTTCCATTATCGCGCTTGATGGTTTCTGCAACTGCAATTGAAAAAATGTTAAAAGTTCTTGAAATGTTCCTTATTGATAGACCTTCATGTCTTAAAGTAATGACGGACTGTCTGTATACCCCCCTACTTTGTCACAACACAACTGACTGGCTTAAACGCATTAAGACGGAAAGAAGTTCAACAAATTAGCTTTTAACAAGGCACACCTGATAATTGAAAGTTTTATAAGCAAATTCATAATTTCCCATCTTTTGGTTGCTTGAAACACAACCCAGCCTTTGGTTCGATTAGTTCGATATTTATGGACACGACACAGTTGTTCATTTTTTATGTTCCGTTGCCATGCTCAGTGGCAACGTTCTTATCTGTTGACTGATGCTAGCTGGTCAATAAGCCACGGCTACACATTCCCGACCTCTGCAGCCAGAATAACAGCTGTTTATCCCGCTTATACCACATTTGCCAAAATAAAACAATACTTTAAGCACACATTTACCGGCATAAATAAAATGTTTTCTTTGATATGTACATTTACAGTGCATTCGGAAGTTATTCAGACCCCTTGACTTTTTTCCACATGACAAAATTAAAAAAAGGGTTTTTTAGATTTGTTTGCACATCTATAAAAATGTAAAACAGAAATATCTTATTAACATAGTAAGTATTCAGACCCTTTGCTATGATACTTGAAATTGAGCTCAGGTGTATCCTGTTTCCATTGATCATCATTGAAATGTTTTAACAACTTGATTGGAGTCCACCTGTGGTAAATTCAATTGATTGAACATGATTTGGAAAGTCACACACCTGTCTATATAAAGTCCCACAGTTGACAGTGCAAGTCGCAGCAAAAACAAAGCCATGAGGTCGAAGGAATTGTCCCTAGAGCTCCGAGACAGGATTGTGTGGAGGCAAAGGTCTGGGGAAGGGCACCAAAACATTTCTACAGCATTGAAGGTTCCCAATAACAAGTTTGGAACCACCAGACTCTTCCTAAAACAGGATGCCTGGCCAAACTGAGCAATCAGGGGAGAAGGGTCTTGGTCAAGGAGGTGACCAAGAACCCAATGGTCATTCTGACAGAGCTCCAGAGTTCCTCTTTGGATATTGGACAACTTTCCAAAATGGCTAGACTGAAGCCACTCCTCTAAAATGCTGACTGTCCTCTTGGAGTTTGCCAAAATAAACTAGATTCTCTGGTCTGATGAAGCCAAGATTGAACTCCTTTGCATGAATTCCACGAATCACTTCATAAGGAAACCTGGCATCATCCCTATGGTGAAGCATGGTGGTGGCAGCATCATGCTGTGGGGATGTTTTTCTGTGGCAGGAACTGGGAGACTAGTCAGGATAGAGGCAAAGATGAACGTAGCAAAGTACAGAGACATCCTTGATGAAAACCTGCTCCAGAGCGCTCATGACCTCAGACTGGGGCGAAGGTTCAACTTCTAACAGGACAATGACCCTAAGCACACAGCCAAGACAATGCAGGAATGGCTTTGGGGCAAGTCTCTGAATGTTCTTGAGTTGCCCAACCAGAGCCCGTACTTGAAACCGATCAAAGAATATCTGGAGAAACCTGAAAATAGCAGTGTAGCGACGCTACCAACCAGACAGAGCTTGAGAGGATATGCAGTAAAGGGTCTGAATTCTTATGTAAATGGGATATTTCAGTTTTTTATACATTTGCAAACATTTCTAAAAACCTGATTTTGCTTTGTTATTATTGGGTATTGGGTGTCGATTAATGAGGGGGAAAAAAATATTTACTCAATTTTAGAATAAGGCTGTAACGTTACAAAATGTGCAAAAAGTCAAGGGGTCCGAATACTTTCTAAATGCACTTCATATTTCTCATCTTTTGATTGGTAGAGACGCAAACTAGTCATTCATTTGATTAGTTCGATATTTATGGACGGAACCCAGTTCTTTTTTTTGCTCGTGGCAAAGTTCTTGTCCCTTGCTTGCTAGCTAGCCAGCAAGCTACGGCTAACACAGTCACGGGTAATAGGGCTCCCGTCCCCGCAAGAGGCCTTTTGTTTTTGGGTAGGCCGTCATTGTAAATAAGATTTTTTTCATAACTGAGTTGCCTAGTTAAATAAATGTGTAAGAAACAGCAGAGTAGCTGTTTTCTATTTCTATTGACAGTCATTTGGATACAACCAGCTCAACAATGAGCTGATAATGCCCGATTTTGCCTGGCATAGCTAGCAAAGTTTACCTTTTCGTCGTCAGGACACTCGACACTGTTCATTATGTGGAGACAGCATTGCATATGAAAAACTAGGCTAGAAGCTAGCTAAATAGTTTGTTGCTAGCAAACTTTTTTGACAAGCGAATTGAAAAATATCAGTTGCTGAAAACAGCTGGTCAAAATAGAAACGTGGGAGGATTTGACAGCATAGCGCCACTTGCGTCATGACTGCAGCAGTAGGGACCAGAGATATTAATGTTCATCACTCACTTCGTTAGGTCAGATCAGATGCTTCCCCAAAATATGCAAAAACAAATCAATGCTAAATAGCTATGTTTTTTCCTCGTTGGACCTGCGTTTTCAATGTATCCAGTTTAGTTTTTTGTGGTTGTTGATTTAGCTTTTTGTAACTTTGTAGTAAGTACGGTCTGCATGTTTAATCGCTTATTGCGTCATAATTGCAATGTTTCCTGATATATTTTCCAACTGTCCCGATATCTTTTCCAACTGTCCCATTATCTGGTTGGAATGTCCATTCTAGGATGCCCTTCTAGCCAATCAGAAATGAGTATTCAACAATGCTGTGATATAACTAATTCTAACTCAGGGATATGGACAAGACTGATAGAGTGAGAGGTGGAAATGCATTATTCCAGAGGCAGGTAGGGATTAGGGATGCAGGAAGAGGATAATGATAAAGTAGGCCTACAGCAAGTTGAGTTGCACACACACACAGCCAAAATTAGTCTGGTCATGGACTCTATGTGTCGAAAGCGTTTTACAGAGATAATGGCCCAGGTTGACTCCACTGCTTCTCACTGTTGTGTCTAGTTGGCTGGATGTTCTCTGGGTGGTGGACCATTCTTGATACACATAGAAAACACCAGAAAAAAAATAGCAGCAGTGCAGTTCTTGATACATTCAATCCGGTGCTGGGTTTTCAAATTTACTGTATGTTGCATGTAAGTAAGCATTTCACTGTAAGGTGTTGTTGTATTCGGCGCATGTGACAAATAAAATTTGATTTGATGTGTTTGTTTGATGAGGTCTGGGGACAGGGCCACCTCACATTAATCTCAATGGAATCACCTGAATACATACAAAATAAACCTATAGAAACTGAAACATAAATCTAAGGTGACATTTTCGCTGAGCACATTAACTACTACGATAGCATGACAAAAGCAGGATTATCTAGCCTCTCCTTTTTTTCTCGTTCTTTTTGTAGAAATGCTTTGCTCATCCTTTATCCCAGGGCCACATCCAGGGCATGTCCAGACTTTATCTCCTCCCTGTTGGAGGTCCTCTGGGATTCTCCTTCCCCTAAGTGGAATCTGATGGGTCATACTTCCATTGAATGCCAGATTCAGAATCGACACTTGGGATGTCATTCCTTTTTCATTTGCAACCTTCAAGTTCACTTGGCGTCATTTACCCGTGTTCGGCACATGTGGCGTTTCAGTATGCAGTGAAGAAAGCACATACCATTCCACTTAACTAAAACATAAAAAATCTTATTTTTTAAAATTTTTATTTCACCTTTATTTAGCCAGGTAGGCTAGTTGAGAACAAGTTCTCATTTGCAACTGCGACCTGGCCAAGATAAAGCATAGCAATTCGACACATACATCAACACAGAGTTACACATGGAATAAACAAAACATACAGTCAATAATACAGTAGAAAAAAATAAAACAAAAAGTCTATATACAGTGGTGAAGTGATTACCACATAGCAATTAAACATTGGAATGGTAGATGTGCAGAAGATGAATGTGCAAGTAGAGATACTGGGGTGCAAAGGAGCAAGATAAATACATAAATACAGTATGGGGATGAGGTAGTTGAATGGGCTGGTTACAGATGGGCTGTGTACTGGTGCAGTGATCTGTGAGCTGTTCTGACAGCTGGTGCTTAAAGCTAGTGAGGGAGATATGAGTCTCCAGCATCAGTGATTTTTGCAGTTCGTTCCAGTCATTGGCAGCAGAGAACTGGAAGGAAAGGCGACCAAAAGAGGAATTGGCTTTGGGGGTGACCAGCGAGATATACCTGCTTGAGCGCTTGCTACGAGTGGGTGCCAGTAAGCTGAGATAAGGCGGGGCTTCACCTAGCAGAGACTTGTAGATAACCTGTAGACAGTGGGTTTGGCGACGAGTATGAAGCGAGGGTCAACCAACGAGAGCGTACATGTTGCAGTGGTGGGTAGTATATGGGGCTATGGTGACAAAACGGATGGCACTGTGATAGACTGCATCCAATTTGTTGAGACGACAGTTGGAGGCTATTTTATAGATGACATCGTCGAGGATCGGTAGGATGGTCAGTTTTACAAGGGTATGTTTGGCAGCATGAGTGAAGGATGCTTTGTTGCGATATAGGAAGCCGATTCTAGATTTAATTTTGGATTGGAGATGCTTAATGTGAGTCTGGAAGGAGCAGTCTAACCAGATACCTAGGTATTTGCAGTTGTCCACGTATTCTAAGTCTGAGCCGTCCAGAGTAGTGATGCAGGTGCGGGCAGTGATCGATTGAATAGCATACATTTAGTTTTACTTGCATTTAAGAGCAGTTGGAGGCCACGTAAGGAGAGTTGTATGGCATTGAAGCTCGTCTGGAGGTTAGTTAACACAGTGTCCAAAGAGGGGCCAGAAGTATACAGAATGGTAACATCTGCGTAGAGGTGGATCAGAGAATCACCAGCAGCAAGAGCGACATCATTGATGTATACAGAGAAGAGAGCCGGCCCGAGAAATCTGCCAATAAGAATGTTGTGATTGACAGAGTCGAAAGCCTTGGCCATGTCGATGAATAAGGCTGCACAGTAATGTCTCTTATCGATGGCGGTTATGATGTAATTTAGGACCTTGAGCGTGGCTGAGGTTCACCCATGACCAGCTCTGAAACCAGATTTCATAGCGGAGGAGGTACGGTGGGATTCGAAATGGTCGGTAATCTGTTTGTTAACTTGGCTTCGAAGACCTTAGAAAGACAGGGTAGGATATATAGAGGTCTTTAGCAGTTTGGGTCTAGAGTGTCACCCACTTTGGAAAGCTGCCGCGGTCATCCCCCTCTTCAATCTTTGGGAATCTCAGACGATTTGAAAGAGTGGTTTAACAGGCTAGTAATAGGGGTTGCAACAATTTCAGCAGTTGACTGGGGCATCTCTAGCAGACTGAGTTGTTGGAAAGTTGGCATCCTGTGATGGTGCCACGTTCAAAGTCACTTAGCTCTTCAGTAAGGCCATTCTAATGTCAAGCTTTCACTATGGAGATTGCATGGCGTGCTAGATTGTATACACCTGTCAGCAGCGGGTGTGGCTGAAATAGCTGAATCCACTAATTTGAAGGGGTGTCCACATACTTCTGTATATATAGTGTAGGTGCCTTAAACTGAGAGGATGGCTTGCACACAAAAATGATACAAAACTTATGAAATATTAATAATAATGATATACACACACACAGAGAGAAATATATACCAGGTACTGTTTTTGAGAAACAATAGTAGAAAATACAGAATATATCTGATCTGGTATCTGATTTGTTTATTTAGAAGATAGACAATAAGTTGCAGATGTATTATTTCCATATTCTCGTTTTAAAACATATCTCCAACATCACGAACTGCTCAATTGTTTAAAACTGTATGTCAATTTATTTTTCATTCATGCCTTTTTGTTTTAAATCAAATATGAATAATAAAAGACTGAAATCATAATGCTGCATTCAGATGACACGAGGTAGACGGTAAACGGCAAACGGCAAACGGCAAACGGGATGTCATTGGTTTAAATGAGTAAACAACGATAAAAACCGTTCAGGCTGGTGGTGAATGCCTCCAGCCGTACTGGTAGACGGGACCAGAGTTAAAATATTGATACTTTTATTTTCTACGGGATGTTGATTTGCACTCTGTTTACTGAAATCCCCATAGCAATGCATACCATCGTGCTGGCCTGTGTTCGTTACAGTAACCGAAATGTCTCTGGTATGAATCCTGAAGCCTACAAGTTCGTTGTGGCCTTGAGCAAGGCACTATAACCCCCATTTCTCCAGAGGCGCTGGACATTGGTAACCATGTCCGTAACCCCACTCCCTGTGGGTGTCTCAGGGGGAGTTGGGATATGCAAGTAACACATTTCCATTACACACTTGGAACGATGAACATTCAAAGTGGTTTGATGCACCACAACTTTGAATTTTGATGATTCTGCACATTCACACTGATTGGCTTCTCATCCATTTTCACTGCTCGTATCCACAACGCAATGGAGTTGTTCTTTTATTTTTTGCAGATGTATGCTCATCATCCATCTCCATTCCACACACTGTCCTGAAACCTGCACTTTCACGTATAAGTTGTGAATAGCCCGGCTGGAGCTGTTCAGTTAACCCTGTCATTCTAAGCTGTGATGACTGATGGTATCTCTATCCCTCTGTGGGAAATAATGTTGGAAGAGCATGTTTCATTTGGGGGACTTACCTGGAAGTGTCCCAAAAGTGTCCCAATACCCTGTTTTGCCTAGTGCTGAGGAATTGTATTGAGTTGGCGATAAACGTGACAGAAAACAGCAATCGTCTTCTGACTGATTTATGTTTGTGGATGATATACGACTGTGCAATTGCGATGGATTGCTCAAGCATTCTTTTACCCTGAGGTGCTTTGAAACAAACTCATAGGCGTTGCACTCAACTGAGAT
Organism: Oncorhynchus clarkii lewisi; assembly: GCF_045791955.1. Taxonomy (NCBI): domain Eukaryota; kingdom Metazoa; phylum Chordata; class Actinopteri; order Salmoniformes; family Salmonidae; genus Oncorhynchus; species Oncorhynchus clarkii. The sequence continues at coordinate 1,176,852 of NC_092174.1, forward strand.
TTGGAAAAGGACAGTGTTGCAAGAAAAATCATGTTTGAATAAATACCCCCTCTTAGTCCTTGGAATAAAACCAATAAGCGTAAAAGGTTGCACTCCCTGAAGAAACTTTCATAGATCCATTTAGATGTAATTTGTTGGGCCAAAAAGTTCTACAGTTGACCCTAAGCATTTAGAGTAGCCCTGACAGCAGCTGATATGTATTTTGTGACTCAAGTTTGAAGTAGTTTGCTTCACTAATACAATTACTACTCACCACTTAAAATCAAGTCATTTCACAACATATCCTGTACACTATGTACTTTCTCCTTGATACAAATGGGAAACTGTTAATTAAGCGTGAAAACACAGCAGTGTTGCAATTCTTGAAACAAACAGGTGCGCCTAGCACCTACCATCATGCCCTGTTCAAAGGCACTTAAATATTTTGTCTTGCCCATTCACCCTCTGAATGGTACACATACGCAATCCACATTTGAAGATGGCTTAGCAGTCAGACGTCTCTGTCCTCGTCTCGTTGTGTCCCATGTGTATATATCTTTAGATATTTGTCTTCGCATATGTTTTTTTAAATCTTTTTTTAAAGCTGAAATTCTAATTACTCTCCTGCCACCCAATGTGGTGTGGATCTGCTTTTTTTCTAAAAAAAATAATTTTTTCTTTACTTCTGAACCGAAATCCCCCAACAGAACCTAGCCATCTAATAATCAGCTAACCACTGCTAGCGGTCATCAGCTATCCTATAGCTCGGAAAACTCTCAGCAGTTTGCACAATGCAATTCAAACCAGAGCATACCGGACCTATTTTCTCTCCATATCCCCGGATTCCTATCGCAAGCTCTGAACCTTTTCACCTGGATCATCTCAGCTAGCTAGCTGCAATCCGAGTGGCTGCTCCTGGCTAACATCTTTGTCCCCAAGCAAGCACCAGTTAGCCTGGAGTTAGCCCATGCTAGGCCCATCTCCCAGCTAGCTGAAGAGGTCCATCAGCCACTACCTTTTTTGCCAATTGGCCCGGACCCCTTTTACTGCTGGTAAGGAGCTCCTTCACGACTGGACTACCGACGTAATCTGCCTGAGGGGGTTATTCAACTGGCTCCTACATTGCGATGTCCCCTGAATGCCCATATGCTAGCCTGCTAGCCATATTGGACTGTTAGCTGAAGAGATCCATCGGCCAATTTCATGGGCCATTATACCTATTTTGCGAATTGTACTGGACCCCTTTGATACACGGAACCCTACTAATCCATCATGACTGGTCTATCGATGTAACCGCACGAGGAGACTATAACAGACTTATCTCCGTTGCGATGTCCCTCTAAGGCCCTTCTGCTAGCTTGCTAGCCCCGGCCTGCTAGCTGTCTGAATCGAGCCAGCCTAACTACTCACTGGACTCCTATGATCACTCGGCTATGCATGCCTCTCCCTAATGTCAATATGCCTTGTCCATTGCTGTTCTGGTTAGTGATTATTGTCTTATTTCACTGTAGAGCCTCTAGCCCTGCTCAATATGCCTTAGCCAACCCTTTAGTTCCACCTCCCACACATGCGGTGACATCAGCTGGTTTAAATGTTTCTAGAGACAATATCTCTCTCATCATCACTCAATGCCTAGGTTGACCTCCAATGTACTCACATCCTACCATACCTCTGTCTGTACATTATGCCTTGAATCTATTCTATCGCGCCCAGAAACCTGCTCCTTTTAATCTCTGTTCCAAACGTACTAGACGACCAGTTCTTACAGCCTTTAGCCGTACCCTTATCCTACTCCTCCTCTGTTCCCCAGGTGATGTAGAGGTTAATCCAGGCCCTGCACTGTCTAGCTCCACTCCTATTCCCCAGGTGCTCTCATTTGTTGACTTCTGTAACCGTAAAAAGCTTGGTTTCATGCATGTTAACATTACAAGCCTCCTCCCTAAGTTTGTTTTATTCACTGCTTTAGCACACTCTGCCAACCCGGATGTCCTAGCCGTGTCTTAATCCTGGCTTAGGAAGACCACAAAAACCCTGAAATTTCCATCCCTAACTTTAAAAATTTTCCGACAAGAAAAAAACACATGTTTCTATCCTGTTTCTATCATATTTTACATAGTGGGTTATGTCACATTTGACATTGGTGATAATGTCACACAGTTATGCAATATTTTTGAACCCTTTATAAAGCAGGACATACTGTTATTGATGCTTTGTAACATATTTATGTAGTGTTTATGAAGTTATTATTAAGGCTTTATGAAGCCTTTATAAGCTGAACGTCATTTAAAACCTAACTCACCTCACCATGGTCATTCGTGAAGTGTTCAAGCTAAAGACACTAAACCAACTTTCACATGTTCAGGCTATTCTAAATTCAAATAAAATAGTTTTAATCAACTATAACAAAAAAACATTTCCAAGAATTAGCATAATATAACTTACCAACAGTAACTCTTGAAACGTTCAAGCTAAATCCACCAAACCAACTTCCATATGTTCAGGCTATTCTTAGTTTTCGTCTACCTTCTTTTCCAACTATAACCGGTCACCACCATTACTACTGCAGAAACTACCACGACTATAACGTATTTCAAAACCACACATACCTTAAAACTTCTTATGGTATAGGGGACGGTTGTGTCCCACTTGGGAAAAAAACAGGGAAAATGCAGCGCGGCAGATATAAAAATCAAACTTTCATTAAATCACACATGTAAGATACTCAATTAAAGCTACACTCGTTGTGAATCCAGCCAACATGTCAGATTTTAAAAAGCTTTTCGGTGAAAGCATAAGAAGCTATTATCTAATGATAGCACAATGTCAACAAAGAGAGTAGCATATTTCAATTCTGCAGGCGCTACACAAAACGCTGAAATAAAATTTGAAACATGCATTACCTTTGACGAGCGTCTTTTGTTGGCACTCCAATATGTCCCATAAACATCACAATTGGTCCTTTTGTTCGATTAATTCCGTCCATATATATCCAAATGTCAATTTATTTGACGCGTTTGATCCAGAAAAAAACAGCTTCCAAAAGAACGCAACATCACTACAAAATATTTCAAAAGTTGCCTATAAACTTTGCCAAAATATTTCAAACTACTTTTGTAATACAACTTTAGGTATTTTTAACCGTTAATAATCGATCAAATTGTAGACAGGGCAATCTGTATTCAATACAGGAAGTAGACAAACCATGCTCCTTTTTATGTCTCAATAGTGACACGTTGTTCCTCAACCAAACCATAACCTCAACCAAATTCCAAAGACTGGTGACATCCAGTGGAAGCGGTAGGAACTGAAAACAGGTTCCTAAGAAATATCCCTTGGCAAAGACAACTCAGGGAACAGTCAGAGACAAAAAAAATAAAAATAAAAATCTGAACATTTAGTCCTCAGGGTTTTGCCTGCTACATAAGTTCTGTTATACTCACAGACTTGATTCAAACAGTTTTAGAAACTTCAGAGTGTTTTCTATCCATGCATATATCTTATATTCTGGGGATGAGTAGCAGGAAGTTGAAATTGTGCACGCTATTTATCCAAAGTGAAAATGCTTCCCCCTATACCTTAAAAGGTTAAAACAAGCAAGCAAACACACCACATTTTCTTCAGGAAATCACTGTTAACCTAAAGAGTTTGTTTATTAGATAGAAATACAGCTATCAGTAGGTTTACATACAAACCTATTCTGTCATCACTAGATGCACCAACATATTTCTCTCCCCAAATAATAGCCTAACACTTTCTAATCATTACATCATCAATCAACTAAAATCAAACTTTATTTACACTGAAAGTATGACAAAAAGGCAATTTTTATCTGAAACTCACAGCATGAATGATTCAGTTGCTTTGCTTTCCTAAGAGTGTTGTCCACATGATCCAGTCTTTTATTTCCATCTTCTGGCCATCTCTTTGGCCTATGTCTTTCTCATTTTTGTTTCACACGTAACTTTAGCTTAGACATTTTGTGATCTACTGTAACTGCCCCATAATGCAAAGTAATATGGTTGATTTAGTAGTCTATCAAATAATTAAACTACTTTTAACTTTCACTATATGTAACTGCTTTGCTTTAAATAGAATAACGTTCTAAACTTCTACCACAAAAAATACTTTTAAGGAGTTTAAACAAGTCCCATCATTCGTACTTCATGTGCAATAACCATCTAGTTATTTTTCTTTCTTTTTTTCTCTCTATGCATTGTTGGGAAGGGCCCGTAAGTGAACATTTCACTGTTAGCCTACACCTGTTGTTTACAAAGCATGTGACAAATAAAATTTGATTTTATTTCCTCAATGATGCAGAGTTAAATAAAGAAAATAAAAACACATGATAAATAAAACAGCAATGTGTACCAATACCATATGAATGTGCAGGGATATGTGGTAATTCAGGTAGATATGTACATGTAGGCATATAGTCAAGTGATTAATGCAGAACTGTGACAGATGAGCTGGACAAGATTAACCTATTTCGGGGCGAGACACAACCTGTGGCCAAGGACAGAGATACAGTGGGGCAAAAAAGTATTTAGTCAGCCACCAATTGTGCAAGTTCTCCCACTTAAAAGATGAGAGAGGCCTGTAATTTTCATCATAGGTACACTTCAACTATGACAGACAAAATGAGAAAAAAAATCCAGAAAATCACATTGTAGGATTTTTAATGTATTTATTTGCAAATTATGGTGGAAAATAAGTATTTGGTCAATAACAAAAGTTTATCTCAATACTGTGTTATATACCCTTTGTTGGCAATGACAGAGGTCAAACGTTTTCTGTAAGTCTTCACAAGGTTTTCACACACTGTTGCTGGTATTTTGGCCCATTCCTCCATGCAGATCTACTCTAGAGCAGTGATGTTTTGGGGCTGTTGCAAGGCAACACGGACTTTCAACTCCCTCCAAAGATTTTCTATAGGGTTGAGAACTGGAGACTGGCAAGGCCACTCCAGGGCCTTGAAATGCTTCTTACGAAGCCACTCCTTCGTTGCCCGGGCAGTGTGTTTGGGATCATTGTCAAGCTGAAAGACCCAGCCATGTTTTTCACTCAAAATCTCATGATACATGGCCCCATTCATTCTTTCCTTTACACGGATCAGTCATACTGGTCCCTTTGCAGAAAAACAGCCCCAAAGCATGATGTTTCCACCCCCATGCTTCACAGTAGGTATGGTGTTCTTTGGATGCAACTCAGCAGTCTTTGTCCTCCAAACACGACGAGTTGAGTTTTTACCAAAAAGTTATATTTTTGTTTTATCTGACCATATGACATTCTCCCAATCTTCTTCTGGATCATCCAAATGCTCTCTAGCAAACTTCAGACGGGTCTGGACATGTACTGGCTTAATCAGGGGGACACGTGTGGCACTGCAGGATTTGAGTCCCTGGGAGCGTAGTGTGATACTGATGGTAGGCTTTGTTACTTTGGTCCTAGCTCTCTGCAGGTCATTGACTAGGTCCCCCGTGTGGTTCTGGGATTTTTGCTCACCGTTCTTGTGATCATTTTGACCCAAAGGGGTGAGATCTTGCGTGGAGCCCCAGATCGAGGGAGATTATCAGTGGTCTTGTATGTCTTCCATTTCCTAATAATTGCTCCCACAGCTGATTTATTCAAACCAAGCTGCTTACCTATTGCAGATTCAGTCTTCCCAGCCTGTTGCAGGTCTACAATTTTGTTTCTGGTGTCCTTTGACAGCTCTTTGGTCTTGGCTATAGTGGAGTTTAGAGTGTGACTGTTTGAGGTTGTGGACAGGTGTCTTTTATACTGATAACAAGTTCAAACAGGTGCCATTAACCTCTAGCGTCGAGCAATCCCATATCCGGGAGCATAATCATAGCCTCAAGCTCATTACCATAACGCAACGTTAACTATTCATGAAAATCGCAAATGAAATGAAATAAATATATTCACTCACAAGCTTAGCCTTTTGTTAACAACACTGTCATCTCAGATTTTCAAATATGCTTTTCAACCACAGCTACACAAGCATTTGTGTAAGAGTATTGATAGCTAGCATAGCATTAAGCCTAGCATTCAGCAGGCAACATTTTCACAAAAACAAGAAGAGCATTCAAATAAAATCATTTACCTTTGAAGAACTTTGGATGTTTTCAATGAGGAGACTCTCAGTTAGATAGCAAATGTTCAGTTTTTCCAAAAATATTATTTGTGTAGGAGAAATCGCTCCGTTTTGTTCATCACGTTTGGCTAAGAAAAAAACCTGAAAATTCAGTCATTACAACGCCAAACTTTATTCCAAATTAACTCCATAATATCGACAGAAACATGGCAAACGTTGTTTAGAATCAATCCTCAAGGTGTTTTTCACATATCTATTCGATGATAAGTCATTCGTGGCAGTTGGGTTTCTCCTCTGAAGCAAATACAAAAAAAATACACACAGGTGAGATTACGCAATAATTGCAACGGAGGACACCAACCGAGCACCTGGTAAATGTAGTCTCTTATGGTCAATTTTCCAATGATATGCCTACAAATACGTCACAATGCTGCAGACACCTTGGGGAAATGACAGAAAGTGTAAGCTCATTCCTGGCGCATTCACAGCCATATAAGGAGACATTGGAACACAGCGCCTTCAAAATCTGGGGCATTTTCTGTTTGAAATTTCATCTTGGTTTCGCCTGTAGCATCAGTTCTGTGGCACTCACAGATAATATCTTTGCAGATTTGGAAACGTCAGAGTGTTTTCTTTCCAAAGCTGTCAAATATATGCATAGTCGAGCATCTTTTCATGACAAAATATCTTGTTTAAAACGGGAACGTTTTTTTATCCAAAAATTAAAAGAGCGCCCCCTATATCAAAGAAGTTAATACAGGTAACGAGTGGAGGACAGAGGAGCCTCTTAAAGAAGAAGTTACAGGTTTGTGAGAACCAGAAATCTTGCTTGTTTGTAGGTGACCAAATACTTATTTTCCACCATAATTTGCAAATAAATTCATTAAAAATTTGATTTTCTGAATTATTTTTCTCATTTTGTCTGTCATAGTTGAATTGTACCTATGATGAAAATTACAGGCCTCTCTCATCTTTTTAAGTGGGAGAACTTGCACAATTGGTGGCTGACTAAATACTTTTTTTTGTAGGTGCAAGGAGATCACTGTAACCTTATGTCCTGTAATGGATGAGGAGGAGAAATTAAGTTAGTCTCTTGTGGAAATATTAAACTGCCAGGCTTATTTGCCGTACTGTAAGCAAAATCTTGAGTATTTTTCTATGTTTTTCAGCATGTACATGCCAGACTAATGTTTGTACACATAATAACTCATTTTTTTATTAGTCAAAACTCCATGTCTCCTCTCCAAAGACACATAATTGATGCTAGTCCAATTTTGGCTACAGACATGATATGACTAGAAAGGGCTGAGTCTGCACAAATAACGCTGAACGTGAATTATTAATTGAGATGGGGAAAGACATCAAACGTAGGGGAGGAGGATAGTGCTCTGAATTGGGGGAGGGGTGATGGTCTTTTTGCGCTCACTCAGCATGGACTGGCTGCCTGGCCAGTGAACTCGCATAGGGGCGTGCGTGTCAGCACTCTCTACCAGACCCAACAGGGGAGAGGAGGGCGAGTCGACAGGAACAGCAGAGGGGGATGGGTTGTGATGTTGCAAAGTCATATCCAGCTGATAAGACAAGATAATATGTTGACAAGTCAGTCGTAACCAAGCTTTTGACGCTACTTCTGGCATGTTTCATCATTCTCAAGATGGTTCAGACCTCTTGGTGTAGCCAGGGGCACTGACGAACCTAAACACTGATTTACATATTTACATCTCATCTCCTGCCTCCTTATCTTCGGCAATCGATACGAGCAGGAAGAACCAAAGGGCCGGAAGGAGACAGAAGAATGTGTCTCCAGTGAAATGTCAGCAAAAGGTCACATTGACAGGAAAATGACATATCCCAGTTGTCATATGCCCTCTCTTTTACGGCCCCAGACCCTTTGCAACGGTCACAGGGGACTGACAGTAGTGAGGTGATTGACTCATGTTGCATTAATCGCAGGAAGGGGAGCGTCACCATTTCACATCCAATCTGGTCATTGATGCCAGATAAATGGCTGTATGCAGAGCATTGGAGAAAGATGAAAGGGTTGAATAAATTACGAAGCAAGAAAATAGACAGTTCTTATCTTGGTCTTCTTTGTCATTATATTATTATCATAACTTTTATTTGATTTTCATGATTTATTTGTATCATTTATCATCATTTTCTGTTGAAATATGTGTAATATTGAGTGTTGCATTGATGAGTTGCTGTAAGTGTAATGACTATTGCAATTTAAATATCTTTGTGGATTTTTCTATTTTCAAAACAGATTTCAGTAGTCTTAGTAGTAGTTCAGGTGCTGTATGAAATGTTGAAAGAATGTCAACGTCAATTCTTGTTTGTTTTTTTACAAAACATCAAAATAAAACTATACCAGCACACCTCAGTTACCCATATTAAGTAGAAAAGGCTTTCCAATTCCCTACTCTTCTAAACCCAACAACACCACCCATCCGGCCTGTAGCCATGGCGATTAAACCCATGAGGGATACTCACGGGTATTAAAAGTCACCGGGACATGAAATGTGAGAGCACCGGAAGCAGTGAGGCTAACTAACGGGCTAGCTTTGATAGAGGTCAGGAGTGTTATGGTACAATCAATAATTCAACAAGGTCAATTTTAATGGCGTAGCCAAGCATTTTGGCATATATTATTCATGAGAGAGGATCTGAAGAGGAAAGGTGGGAGGAGATGCGGGTCTGTCTGCTACTGAGGCCTTGGTGGGAGAACATTAAAGGTGGACGGAGCAGAGGAAAGATGTGGAAAGTGAGGATAGAAAGGGGATCGATTGTTCTGCTGCCTCATTTTCTTTCAAAGGCAGGACTGGGCAGGACTATTCATATGAGATCAGCATGTAGAGACTATCACGTTTTAGGGAAGATCCAGATGCAGACAGTGTCGAAGTTACAAAACTGTATTACTAGAACAGGGTCAGGCAAAATGACAGGTCAAGGGCAGGCATAGGTCAGTATCCTAGATCAGAGTTTAAAGGTACAGAACGGCAGGCAGTCTCAGGGTCAGGGCAGGCAGAAGTCAATAATCCAGGGCGGTGTGACAAGGTACAGAATGGCAGGCAGGGTCAGGGCAGGCAGAACTGTCAAAACCAGGATAACTAGAAAACAGGAACTATACAAAAAGACAGGAGCAAGGAGAAAAGCACTGCTAAGATTGACAGACAAAACAAACTGGCAACAGACAAATCAAATCAAATTTATTTGTCACAAACACATGGTTAGCAGATGTTAATGCGAGTGTAGCGAAATGCTTGTGCTTCTAGTTCCGACAATGCAGTAATAACCAACTAGTAATCTAACCTAAAAATTCCAAAACTACTACCTTATACACACAAGTGTAAAGGAATAAACACTATGTACATAAAGATATATGAATGAGTGATGGTACAGAACGGCATAGGCAAGATGCAGTAGATGGTATCAAGTACAGTATATACATATGAGATGAGTAGTGTAGGGTATGTAAACAAAGTGGCATAGTTTAAAGTGGCTAGTGATACATGTATTACATAAAGATGCAGTAGATGATATAGGTATATACATATACATATGAGATGAGTAATGTAGGGTATGTAAACATTATATTAAGTAGCATTGTTTAAAGTGGCTAGTGATATATTTTCCATCATGCGGGAGCGTAATCATCGCCTGACACTAATTAGCATAACGCAACAGACATAAATATCCCTAGAAAATATTCCTATTCATGAAAATCACAAATGATCACAAAATATATTGAGACACAGCTTAGCCTTTTGTTAATCACCCTGTCATCTCAGATTTTCAAAATATGCTTTACAGCCAAAGCTAGACAAGCATTTGTGGAAGTTTATCGATAGCCTAGCATAGCATTTTGTCCAGCTAGCAGCAGGTAACTTGGTCACGGAAATCAGAAAAGCAATCTAATTAAATAATTTACCTTTGATGAGCTTCGGATGTTTTCACTCACGAGACTCCCAGTTAGATAGCCAATGTTCCTTTTTTCCCAAAATATTATTTTTGTAGGCGAAATTGCTCCGTTTGTTCTTCACATTTGGCTGAGAAATCGTCGGAAAATATGCCAAATTAGCTCCATAATATCGACAGAAACATGGCAAACTTTGTTTATAATCAATCCTCAAGATGTTTTTCAAATATCTATTCGATAATATATCCATCGGGACAATTAGTTTTTCAGTAGGATCCATTGGAGTAATGGCTACCTCTGTATTTTACACGAGAGTCACCCTGGGAGCCATCAGGTGACCACTTACGCAATGTAGCCGCCTACGGCTATTCTTCAACATAAATGCTTAAAACTACGTCACAATGCTGTAGACACCTTGTGGAATACGTAGAAAGCGTAAGCTGGTTGATAGCACATTCACAGCTCAATAGGGACTCATTGGAACGCAGCGCTTTCAAAATATGGGGCACTTCCGGATTGGATTTTTCTCAGGCTTTCGCCTGAGATATTTACAGTTTTGGAAACGTTAGTGTTTTCTATCCTAAGCTGTCAATTATATGCATATTCTAGCATCTTGTCCTGACAAAATATCCCGTTGAAAACTGGAACGTTTTTTTTTCCAAAAATGAAGTGGCTGGAGTTGAGTCAGTGTGTTGGCAGCAGCCACTAAATTTTAGTGGTGGCTGTTTAACAGTCTGATGGCCTTGAGATAGAAGCTGTTTTTCAGTCTCTCGGTCCCTGCTTTGATGCACCTGTACTGACCTCGCCTTCTGGATGATAGCGGGGTGAACAGGCAGTGGCTCGGGTGGTTGTTGTCCTTGATGATCTTTATGGCCTTCCTGTGACATCGGGTGTTGTAGGTGTCCTGGAGGGCAGGTAGTTTGCCCCCGGTGATGCGTTGTGCAGACTTGATGATTGAGTTGATTGAGTTGGAGGCGTGCATGGCCACGCAGTCGTGGGTGAACAGGGAGTACAGGAGAGGGCTCAGAACGCACCCTTGTGGGGCCCCAGTGTTGAGGATCAGCGTGGTGGAGATGTTGTTACCTACCCTCACCACCTGGGGGCGGCCCGTCAGGGTGTCCAGTACCCAGTTGCACAGGGCGGGGTCGAGACCCAGGGTCTCGAGCTTGATGACGAGTTTGGAGGGTACTATGGTGTTAAATGCTGAGCTGTAGTCGATGAACAGCATTCTCACATAGGTATTCCTCTTGTCCAGACGGGTTAGGGCAGTGTGCAGTGTGGTTGAGATTGCATCGTCTGTGGACCTATTTGGGCGGTAAACAAATTGGAGTGGGTCTAGGGTGTCAGGTAGGGTGGAGGTGATATGTTCCTTGACTGGTCTCTGAAAGCACTTCATGATGACGGAAGTGAGATGGGCACATCGCACACCACTCCCTAGCATACTACTCACCAATGTCCAGTCTCTTGACAACAAGGTTGATGAAATCCGAGCAAGGGTAGCATTCCAGAGGGATATCAGAGACTGTAACGTTCTTTGCTTCACGGAAACATGGCTCACTCGAGAGACGCTAACGGAATCGGTGGAGCCAGCTGGTTTCTTCACGCATCGCGCCGACAGAAACAAACATCTTTCTGGTAAGAAGAGGTGCGAGGGCGTATGCCTTATGATTAACGAGACGTGGTGTGACCACAACAACATACAGGAACTCAAGTCCTTCTGGTCACCTGACTTAGAATTCCTCACGATCAAATATCGTCCACATTATCTACCAAGGGAATTCTCTTCGATTATAATCACAGCCGTATATATTCCCCCCCCAAGCAGACACATCGATGGTCCTGAACAAACTTTATTTGACTCTTTGCAAACTGGAAACCACATATCCTGAGGCTGCATTCATTGTAGCTGGGGATTTTAACAAGGCTAATCTGAAAACAAGACTCCCTAAATTGTATCAGCATATCGATTGCGCAACCAGAGCTGGGAAAACCTTGGATTATTGCTATTCTAACTTCCGCGACGCATATAAGGCCCTCCCCCGCCCTCCTTTCGGAAAAGCTGACCACGACTCCATTTTGTTGCTTCCTGCCTACAGACAGAAACTAAAACAAGAAGCTCCAGCGCTCAGGTCTGTTCAACGCTGGTCCGACCAATCTGATTCCACGCTTCAAGACTGCTTCGATCACGCAAACTGGGATATGTTCCGCATTTTGCCCAACAACAACATTGACGAATACGCTGATTGGGTGAGCGAGTTCATTAGAACGTGCATTGATGATGTCGTTCCCATAGCAATGATTAAAACATTCCCAAACCAGAAACCGTGGATTGATGGCAGCATTCGCGTGAAACTGAAAGTGCGAACCACTGCTTTTAACCAGGGAAAGGTGACCGGAAACATGAAAGAATACAGACATTTGGATTACATTTTACTTTAGCCTCCCATGTATGCATGCATTCATAAAGTGTTTATAGCAGCTACATAATACATTACAACATCTGTCAAGCAGTCATAATTATACTTATCATTGGAACTATGACAGCTGCCATGTGTCAAGTCAACTCTCTCTCAATGTATTATAAAACTGAATTGTGGGAATGATAGTGAGTCCCAGTAGTTTTAGCTCCTACTGTTTCTGAAATATGGAAGGTATTGGAGAGGTTAAAAACACTGTGCACAGTCATTTTAGCTTTATTACTGCACTTCTTAAATTCAAGAGTTTAACTGCTACAGTCCAGCAAATAGGTGAAATAATTGTGCATGTTAGGATAGGCATATCAAACTTGGTACAATAATATTAGACACCCGAAAGAACATTTTAAAGATTGGAGGCAGAATGGGAAGCCTTTTTTAATAAAATGTCTGCAATTCCGATTTCCTGTTAGAAGAAAATAGGATAAAATCATTCCAAACAACATCAAAATGTTATCTACTCACTGTATAAACCCCACAGATAATATAGACAATCATTCTGATCATAAAGTATTCTTATAATCTTCAAGGGGTTATGAGGGGTTATAATCTTCATGAGGTTATTTTGACACTGAAAATTTGGATTTCCAGCATAATTTACACTGATTTCACTATAATATGGTTGTATTTGATTGAGTATGTTTTCTCAATGTATCTAAACAAATAAATTACTATCTACATACTACTTCAAAGTTCTGTCTGTTTGTTAGGAATGCAGTGCAGAAACGGTGAGTTAAGGTATGTAACCCCGGTTCTCTGAAGGAGATGAGGGAGAGATCTCACTATTGGACATGTCGCTGTGCATGTTATTTGCGGAAGCCTTGTTCAATCAAGCCTAACAGGCCAATCAGAGCTTTGTGGATGTAAGCCCTGCGTGTCTATGTAGCATCCAGCAATGCTCTTTTTTCCTAGTTCTAACAACTTCCTCCTAGCACGAGTCATGCTAGAGGGAGGTAACATACCTTAACCGACAGTTGGGAAACCCTGCCCTATGGTACAACACAGGGACACAGCGATTTATGTCAGAGTGGTGATTTGTGAGCATGCACCTGTCGCAGAGAAATGCGAACACCAGCTGGTTGACAGTGCGCCTGGCCATCTCTACGGGCTTGTTGATGTCCTCCTCCCACTGGACCATCAATAAGGGCTTGTTGATGTCCTCCTCCCACAAGACCATCTCTATGGGCTTCTTGATGTCCTCCTCCCACTGCAACATACTTTGGGATTGTTGATGTCCTCCTCCCACTGGACCATCTCTATAGGCTTGTTGATGTCCTCCTCCCACTGGACCATCTCTATGGGCTTGTTGATGTCCTCCTCCCACTGGACCATCTCTATAGGCTTGTTGATGTCCTCCTCCCACTGGATCATCTATATGGGCTTGGTGGTCCTCCTCCCACTGGACAGTCTCTACGGGCTTGTTGACGTCCTCCTCCCACAGGAACATCTCTAAGGGTTTGTTGATGTCCTCCTCCCACTGGACCATCTCTATGGGCTTGTTGATGTCCTCCTCCCACTGGACCATCTCTACGGGCTTGGTGGTCCTCCTCCCACTGGACCATCTCTATGGGCTTGGTGGTCCTCCTCCCACTGGACCATCTATATGGGTTGGTTGACGTCCTCCTCCCACTGGAACATCTCTAAGGGCTTGTTGATGTCCACCTCCTACTGGACCACCTCTATGGGCTTTTTGATGTCCTCCTCCCACTGCAACATCACTTTGGGCTTGTTGATGTCCTCCTCCCACTGGGCCATCTCTATGGGCTTTTTTATGTCCTCCTCCCACTGGGCCATCTCTATGGGCATGTTGATGTCCTCATACCACTGGACCATCTCTATGGGCTTGTTGATGTCCTCCTCCCACTGGACCATCTCTATGGGCTTTTTGATGTCCTCCTCCCACTGCAACATCATTTTGGGATTGTTGATGTCCCCCTCCCACTGGGCCATCTCTATGGGCTTGTTGATGTCCTCCACCCACTGGACCATCTCTATGGTCTTGTTGATGTCCTTTTCACACTGGAACATCTCTAAGGGCTTGTTGATGTCCTCCTCGCACTGGGCCATCTCTTTGGGCTTGTTGATGTCCTCCACCCACTGGACCATCTCTATTGGCTTGTTGCTGTCCTCCACCCACTGGACAATCTCTACGGGCTTGTTGACGTCCTCCTACCACTAGAACATCTCTAAGGGCTTGTTGATGTCCTCCTCCCACTGGGCCATCTCTATGGTCTTGTTGATGTCCTCCTCCCACTGGAACATCTCTATGGGCTTGTTGATGTCCTCCACCCACTGGACCATCTCCATGGTCTTGTTGATGTCCTTTTCCCACTGGAACATCTCTATGGGCTTGTTGATGTCCTCCTCCCACTGGGCCATCTCTTTGGGCTTGTTGATGCCCTCCACCCACTGGACCATCTCTATGGTCTTGTTGATGTCCTTTTCCCACTGGAACATCTCTAAGGGCTTGTTGATGTCCTCCTCCCACTGGGCCATCTCTATGGGCTTGTTGATGTCCTCCTCCCACCTGACCATCTCTATGGGCTTGTTGATGTCCTCCTCCCACTGGACCATCTCTACGGGCTTGGTGGTCCTCCTCCCACTGGACCATCTCTATGGGCTTGGTGGTCCTCCTCCCACTGGACCATCTATATGTGTTTGTTGACGTCCTCCTCCCACTGGAACATCTCTAAGGGCTTGTTGATGTCCTCCTCCCACTGGACCATCTCTATGGGCTTGTTGATGTCCTCCTCCCACTGGACCATCTCTATGGGTTTGGTGGTCCTCCTCCCACTGGACAGTCTCTACGGGCTTGTTGAAGTCCTCCTCCCACTGGAACATCTCTAAGGGCTTGTTGATGTCCTCCTCCCACTGGACCATCTATATGGGCTTGTTGATGTCCTCCTCCCACAGGACCATCTCTATGGGCTTGTTGATGTCCTCCTCCCACTGCAACATACTTTGGGATTGTTGACGTCCTCCTCCCACTGGAACATCTCTAAGGGCTTGTTGATATCCTCCTCCCACTGGACCATCTATATGGGCTTGTTGATGTCCTCCTCCCACTGGACCATCTATATGGGCTTGTTGATGTCCTCCTCCCACAGGACCATCTCTATGGGCTTGTTGATGTCCTCCTCCCACTGCAACATACTTTGGGATTGTTGATGTCCTCCTCCCACTGGACCATCTCTTTAAGCTTGTTGATGTCCTCCTCCCACTGGACATCTCTATGGGCTTGTTGATGTCCTCCTCCCACTGGACCATCTCTATGGGCTTGTTGATGTCCTCCTCCCACTGGACCATCTCTATGGGCTTGGTAGTCCTCCTCCCACTGGACAGTCTCTACGGGCTTGTTGACGTCCTCCTCCCACTGGAACATCTCTAAGGGTTTGTTGATGCCCTCCTCCCACTGGACCATCTCTATGGGCTTGTTGATGTCCTCCTCCCACTGGACCATCTCTACGGGCTTGGTGGTCCTCCTCCCACTGGACCATCTCTATGGGCTTGGTGGTCCTCCTCCCACTGAACCATCTATATGGGTTGGTTGACGTCCTCCTCCCACTGGAACATCTCTAAGGGCTTGTTGATGTCCTCCTCCCACTGGACCATCTCTATGGGCTTGTTGATGTCCTCCTCCCACTGAACCATCTCTATGGGCTTTTTGATGTCCTCCTCCCACTGCAGCATCACTTTGGGCTTGTTGATGTCCTCCCCCCACTGGGCCATCTCTATGGGCTTTTTGATGTCCTCCTCCCACTGGGCCATCTCTATGGGCATGTTGATATCCTCCTCCCACTGGGCCATCTCTATGGGCTTTTTGATGTCCTCCTCCCACTGCAGCATCACTTTGGGCTTGTTGATGTCCTCCCCCCACTGGGCCATCTCTATGGGCTTTTTGATGTCCTCCTCCCACTGGGCCATCTCTATGGGCATGTTGATGTCCTCCTCCCACTGGACCATCTCTATGGGCTTGTTGATGTCCTCCTCCCACTGCAACATCACTTTGGGATTGTTGATGTCCCCCTCCCACTGGGCCATCTCTATGGGCTTGTTGATGTCCTCCACCCACTGGACCATCTCTATGGTCTTGTTGATGTCCTTTTCCCACTGGAACATCTCTAAGGGCTTGTTGATGTCCTCCTCCCACTGGGCCATCTCTTTGGGCTTTTTGATGTCCTCCACCCACTGGACCATCTCTATTGGCTTGTTGCTGTCCTCCACCCACTGGACCATCTCTACGGGCTTGTTGATGTCCTCCTCCCACTAGAACATCTCTAAGGGCTTGTTGATGTCCTCCTCCCACTGGGCCATCTGTATGGTCTTGTTGATGTCCTCCTCCCACTGGAACATCTCTATAGGCTTGTTGATGTCCTCCACCCACTGGACCATCCATGGTCTTGTTGATGTCCTTTTCCCACTGGAACATCTCTAAGGGCTTGTTGATGTCCTCCTCCCACTGGACAATCTCTTTGGGCTTGTTGATGTCCTCCACCCACTGGACCATCTCTATGTGCTTGTTGATGTCCTCCTCCCACTGGACAATCTCTACGGGCTTGGTGGTCCTCCTCCCACTGGACCATCTCTATGGGCTTGGTGGCCCTCCTTCCACTGGACCATCTATATGGGTTTGTTGACGTCCTCCTCCCACTGGAACATCTCTAAGGGCTTGTTGATGTCCTCCCACTGGACCATCTCTATGGGCTTGTTGATGTCCTCCTCCCACTGGACCATCTCTATGGGTTTGGTGGTCCTCCTCCCACTGGACAGTATCTACGGGCTTGTTGACGTCCTCCTCCCACTGGAACATCTCAAAGGGCTTGTTGATGTCCTCCTCCCACTGGACCATCTCTATGGGCCTGTTGATGTCCTCCTCCCACTGGACCATCTCTATGGGCTTGTTGATGTCCTCCTCCCACTGGGCCATCTCTACAGGCTTGTTGACGTCGTCCTCCCACTGGAACATCTCTAAGGGCTTGTTGATGTCCTCCTCCCACTGGACCATCTTTATGGGCTTGTTGATGCCCTCCTCCCACTAGGCCAACTCTATGGGCTTGTTAATGTCCTCCTCCCTCTGGACCATCTCTATGGGCTTGTTGATGTCCTCCACCCACTAGACCATCTCTATGGGCTTGTTGATGTCCTCCTCCCTCTGGACCATCTCTACGGGCTTGTTGATGTCCTCCTCCCACTGGACCATCTCTATGGGCTTGTTGATGTCCTCCTCCCACTGCAACATCACTTTGGGCTTGTTGATGTCCTCCTCCCACTGGACCATCTCTATGGGCTTGGTGGTCCTCCTCCCACTGGACCATCTCTACGGGCTTGTTGACGTCTTCCTCCCATTGGAACATCTCTAAGGGCTTGTTGATGTCCTCCTCCCACTGGACCATCTCTATGGGCTTGGTGGTCCTACTCCCACTGGACCATCTCTATGGGTTTGTTGACGTCCTCTTCCCACTGGAACATCTCTATAGGCTTGTTGATGTCCTCCTCCCAATTGGCCATCTCTATGGGCTTGTTGATGTCCTCCTCGCACTGAACCATCTAAATGGGCTTTTTGATGTCCTCCTCCCACTGGACCATCTCTATGGGCTTGTTGATGTCCTCCTCCCACTGGACCATCTCTATGGGCTTGGTGGTCCTCCTCCCACTGGACCATCTCTACGGGCTTGTTGACGTCTTCCTCCCATTGGAACATCTCTAAGGGCTTGTTGATGTCCTCCTCCCAGTGGACCATCTCTATGGGCTTGTTGATATCCTCCTCCCACTGGACCATCTCTATGGGCTTTTTGATGTCCTCCTCCCACTGCAACATCACTTTGGGCTTGTTGATGTCCTCCTCCCACTGGACAATCTCTATTGGCTTGTTGATGTCCTCCACCCACTGGACCATCTCTACAGGCTTGTTGACGTCCTCCTCCCACTAGAACATCTCTAAGGGCTTGTTGATGTCCTCCTCCCACTGGGCCATCTCTATGGGCTTGTTGATGTCCTCCTCCCACTGGACCATCTCTATGGGCTTTTTGATGTCCTCCTCCCACTGCAACATCACTTTGGGCTTGTTTATGTCCCCCTCCCACTGGGCCATCTCTATGGGCTTGTTGATGTCCTCCACCCACTGGACCATCTCTATGGTCTTGTTGATGTCCTTTTCCCACTGGAACATCTCTAAGGTCTTGTTGATGTCCTCCTCCCACTGGGCCATCTCTTTGGGCTTGTTGATGTCCTCCACCCACTGGACCATCTCTATTGGCTTGTTGATGTCCTCCACCCACTGGTCCATCTCTACGGGCTTGTTGACGTCCTCCTCCCACTAGAATATCTCTAAGGGCTTGTTGATGTCCTCCTCCCACTGGGCCATCTCTATGGTCTTGTTGATGTCCTCCTCCCACTGGAACATCTCTAAGGGCTTGTTGATGTCCTCCTCCCACTGGGCCATCTCTATGGGCTTGTTGATGTCCTCCTCCCACTGGACCATCTCTATGGGCTTGGTGGTCCTCCCCCCACTGGACCATCTCTAATGGCTTGGTGGTCCTCCTCCCACTGGACCATATTCATGGGCTTGTTCATGTCCTCCTCCCACTGGACCATCTCTATGGGCTTGTTGATGTCCTCCTCCCACTGGACCATCTCTATGGGCTTGGTGGTCCTCCTCCCACTGGACCATCTCTACGGGCTTGTTGACGTCTTCCTCCCATTGGAACATCTCTAAGGGCTTGTTGATGTCCTCCTCCCAGTGGACCATCTCTATGGGCTTGTTGATATCCTCCTCCCACTGGACCATCTCTATGGGCTTTTTGATGTCCTCCTCCCACCGCAACATCACTTTGGGATTGTTGATGTCCCCCTCCCACTGGGCCATCTCTATGGGCTTGTTGATGTCCTCCACCCACTGGACCATCTCTATGGTATTGTTGATGTCCTTTTCCCACTGGAACATCTCTGAGGGCTTGTTGATGTCCTCCACCCACTGGACCATCTCTATTGGCTTGTTGATGTCCTCCTCCCACTGGACCATCTCTATGGGCTTGGTGGTCCTCCCCCCACTGGACCATCTCTAATGGCTTGGTGGTCCTCCTCCCACTGGACCATATTCATGGGCTTGTTCATGTCCTCCTCCCACTGGACCATCTCTATGGGCTTGTTGATGTCCTCCTCCCACTGGACCATCTCTATGGGCTTGGTGGTCCTCCTCCCACTGGACCATCTCTACGGGCTTGTTGACGTCTTCCTCCCATTGGAACATCTCTAAGGGCTTGTTGATGTCCTCCTCCCAGTGGACCATCTCTATGGGCTTGTTGATATCCTCCTCCCACTGGACCATCTCTATGGGCTTTTTGATGTCCTCCTCCCACCGCAACATCACTTTGGGATTGTTGATGTCCCCCTCCCACTGGGCCATCTCTATGGGCTTGTTGATGTCCTCCACCCACTGGACCATCTCTATGGTATTGTTGATGTCCTTTTCCCACTGGAACATCTCTGAGGGCTTGTTGATGTCCTCCACCCACTGGACCATCTCTATTGGCTTGTTGCTGTCCTCCACCCACTGGACCATCTCTACGGGCTTGTTGGCGTCCTCGTCCCACTAGAACATCTCTAAGGGCTTGTTGATGTCCTCCTCCCACTGGGCCATCTGTATGGTCTTGTTGATGTCCTCCTCCCACTGGAACATCTCTTTGGGCTTGTTGATGTCCTCCTCCCACTGGACCATCTCTACGGGCTTGTTGACGTCTTCCTCCCATTGGAACATCTCTAAGGGCTTGTTGATGTCCTCCTCCCAGTGGACAATCTCTATGGGCTTTTTGATGTCCTCCTCCCACTGCAACATCACTTTGGGCTTGTTGATGTCCTCCTCCCACTTGGCCATCTATATGGGCTTTTTGATGTCCTCGTCCCACTGGACAATCTCTATTGTCTTGTTGATGTCCTCCTCCCACTGGACCATCTCTATAGGCTTGTTGATGTCCTCCTCCCACTGGACCATCTCTATGGGCTTGTTGATGTCCTCCTCCCACTGGACCATCTCTATGGGCTTGTTGATGTCCATCCTCCCACTGGACCATCTCTATGGGCTTGGTGGTCCTCCTCCCACTGGACAATCTCTACGGGCTTGTTGACGTCCTCCTCCCACTGGAACATCTCTAAGGGTTTGTTGATGTCCTCCTCCCACTGGACCATCTCTATGGGCTTGTTGATGTCCTCCTCCCACTGGACCATCTCTACGGGCTTGGTGGTCCTCCTCCCACTGGACCATCTCTATGGGCTTGGTGGTCCTCCTCCCACTTGACCATCTATATGGGTTGGTTGACGTCCTCCTCCCACTGGAACATCTCTAAGGGCTTGTTGATGTCCTCCTCCCACTGGACCATCTCTATGGGCTTGTTGATGTCCTCCTCCCACTGAACCATCTCTATGGGCTTTTTGATGTCCTCCTCCCACTGGACCATCTCTATGGGCTTGTTGATATCCTCCTCCCACTGGATCATCTCTATGGGCTTGGTGGTCCTCCTCCCACTGGACCATCTCTATGGGCTTGTTGATATCCTCCTCCCACTGGGCCATCTCTATGGGCTTTTTGATGTCCTCCTCCCACTGCAACATCACTTTGGGCTTGTTGATGTCCTCCTCCCACTGGGCCATCTCTATGGGCTTGTTGATGTCCTCCTCCCACTGGACCATCTCTATGGGCTTTTTGATGTCCTCCTCCCACTGCAACATCACTTTGGGATTGTTGATGTCCCCCTCCCACTGGGCCATCTCTATGGGCTTGTTGATGTCCTCCACCCACTGGACCATTTCTATGGTCTTGTTGATGTCCTTTTCCCACTGGAACATCTCTAAGGGCTTGTTGATGTCCTCCTCCCACTGGGCCATCTCTTTGGGCTTGTTGATGTCCTCCACCCACTGGACCATCTCTATTGGCTTGTTGCTGTCCTCCACCCACTGGACCATCTCTACGGGCTTGTTGACGTCCTCCTCCCACTAGAACATCTCTAAGGGCTTGTTGATGTCCTCCTCCCACTGGGCCATCTGTATGGTCTTGTTGATGTCCTCCTCCCACTGGAACATCTCTATAGGCTTGTTGATGTCCTCCACCCACTGGACCATCTCTATGGTCTTGTTGATGTCCTTTTCACACTGGAACATCTCTAAGGGCTTGTTGATGTCCTCCTCCCACTGGACAATCTCTTTGGGCTTGTTGATGTCCTCCACCCACTGGACCATCTCTATGTGCTCGTTGATGTCCTCCTCCCACTGGACCATCTCTACGGGCTTGGTGGTCCTCCTCCCACTGGACCATCTCTATGGTCTTGGTGGTCCTCCTTCCACTGGACCATCTATATGGGTTTGTTGACGTCCTCCTCCCACTGGAACATCTCTAAGGGCTTGTTGATGTCCTCCCACTGGACCATCTCTATGGGCTTGTTGATGTCCTCCTCCCACTGGACCATCTCTATGGGTTTGGTGGTCCTCCTCCCACTGGACAGTATCAACGGGCTTGTTGACGTCCTCCTCCCACTGGAACATCTCTAAGGGCTTGTTGATATCCTCCTCCCACTGGACCATCTCTATGGGCCTGTTGATGTCCTCCTCCCACTGGACCATCTCTATGGGCTTGTTGATGTCCTCCTCCCACTGGGCCATCTCTACAGGCTTGTTGACGTCGTCCTCCCACTGGAACATCTCTAAGGGCTTGTTGATGTCCTCCTCCCACTGGACCATCTTTATGGGCTTGTTGATGCCCTCCTCCCACTAGGCCAACTCTATGGGCTTGTTGATGTCCTCCTCCCTCTGGACCATCTCTATGGGCTTGTTGATGTCCTCCACCCACTAGACCATCTCTATGGGCTTGTTGATGTCCTCCTCCCTCTGGACCATCTCTATGGGCTTGTTGATGTCCTCCTCCCACTGGACCATCTCTATGGGCTTGTTGATGTCCTCCTCCCACTGCAACATCACTTTGGGCTTGTTGATGTCCTCCTCCTCCTGGACCATCTCTATGGGCTTGTTGATGTCCTCATTCCCACTGGACCATCTCTATGGGCTTTTTGATGTCCTCCTCCCACTGCAAAATCACTTTGGGCTTGTTGATGTCCTCCTCCCACTGGGCCATCTCTATGGGCTTTTGATGTCTTCCTCCCACCTGACCATCTCTATGGGCTTGTTGATGTCCTCCTCCCACTGGACCATCTCTACGGGCTTGGTGGTCCTCCTCCCACTGGACCATCTCTATGGGCTTGGTGGTCCTACTCCCACTGGACCATCTCTATGGGTTTGTTGACGTCCTCTTCCCACTGGAACATCTCTAAGGGCTTGTTGATGTCCTCCTCCCAATTGGCCATCTCTATGGGCTTGTTGATGTCCTCCTCGCACTGAACCATCTCTATGGGCTTTTTGATGTCCTCCTCCCACTGGACCATCTCTATGGGCTTGTTGATGTCCTCCTCCCACTGGACCATCTCTATGGGCTTGGTGGTCCTCCTCCCACTGGACCATCTCTACGGGCTTGTTGACGTCTTCCTCCCATTGGAACATCTCTAAGGGCTTGTTGATGTCCTCCTCCCAGTGGACCATCTCTATGGGCTTGTTGATATCCTCCTCCCACTGGACCATCTCTATGGGCTTTTTGATGTCCTCCACCCACTGGACCATCTCTATGGGCTTGGTGGTCCTCCCCCCACTGGACCATCTCTAATGGCTTGGTGGTCCTCCTCCCACTGGACCATATTCATGGGCTTGTTCATGTCCTCCTCCCACTGGACCATCTCTATGGGCTTGTTGATGTCCTCCTCCCACTGGACCATCTCTATGGGCTTGGTGGTCCTCCTCCCACTGGACCATCTCTACGGGCTTGTTGACGTCTTCCTCCCATTGGAACATCTCTAAGGGCTTGTTGATGTCCTCCTCCCAGTGGACCATCTCTATGGGCTTGTTGATATCCTCCTCCCACTGGACCATCTCTATGGGCTTTTTGATGTCCTCCTCCCACCGCAACATCACTTTGGGATTGTTGATGTCCCCCTCCCACTGGGCCATCTCTATGGGCATGTTGATGTCCTCCACCCACTGGACCATCTCTATGGTATTGTTGATGTCCTTTTCCCACTGGAACATCTCTGAGGGCTTGTTGATGTCCTCCACCCACTGGACCATCTCTATTGGCTTGTTGCTGTCCTCCACCCACTGGACCATCTCTACGGGCTTGTTGGCGTCCTCGTCCCACTAGAACATCTCTAAGGGCTTGTTGATGTCCTCCTCCCACTGGGCCATCTGTATGGTCTTGTTGATGTCCTCCTCCCACTGGAACATCTCTTTGGGCTTGTTGATGTCCTCCTCCCACTGGGCCATCTCTATGGGCTTTTGATGTCCTCCTCCCACCTGACCATCTCTATGGGCTTGTTGATGTCCTCCTCCCACTGGACCATCTCTACGGGCTTGGTGGTCCTCCTCCCACTGGACCATCTCTATGGGCTTGGTGGTCCTACTCCCACTGGACCATCTCTATGGGTTTGTTGACGTCCTCTTCCCACTGGAACATCTCTAAGGGCTTGTTGATGTCCTCCTCCCAATTGGCCATCTCTATGGGCTTGTTGATGTCCTCCTCGCACTGAACCATCTCTATGGGCTTTTTGATGTCCTCCTCCCACTGGACCATCTCTATGGGCTTGTTGATGTCCTCCTCCCACTGGACCATCTCTATGGGCTTGGTGGTCCTCCTCCCACTGGACCATCTCTACGGGCTTGTTGACGTCTTCCTCCCATTGGAACATCTCTAAGGGCTTGTTGATGTCCTCCTCCCAATTGGCCATCTCTATGGGCTTGTTGATGTCCTCCTCGCACTGAACCATCTCTATGGGCTTTTTGATGTCCTCCTCCCACTGGACCATCTCTATGGGCTTGTTGATGTCCTCCTCCCACTGGACCATCTCTATGGGCTTGGTGGTCCTCCTCCCACTGGACCATCTCTACGGGCTTGTTGACGTCTTCCTCCCATTGGAACATCTCTAAGGGCTTGTTGATGTCCTCCTCCCAGTGGACCATCTCTATGGGCTTGTTGATATCCTCCTCCCACTGGACCATCTCTATGGGCTTTTTGATGTCCTCCACCCACTGGACCATCTCTATGGGCTTGGTGGTCCTCCCCCCACTGGACCATCTCTAATGGCTTGGTGGTCCTCCTCCCACTGGACCATATTCATGGGCTTGTTCATGTCCTCCTCCCACTGGACCATCTCTATGGGCTTGTTGATGTCCTCCTCCCACTGGACCATCTCTATGGGCTTGGTGGTCCTCCTCCCACTGGACCATCTCTACGGGCTTGTTGACGTCTTCCTCCCATTGGAACATCTCTAAGGGCTTGTTGATGTCCTCCTCCCAGTGGACCATCTCTATGGGCTTGTTGATATCCTCCTCCCACTGGACCATCTCTATGGGCTTTTTGATGTCCTCCTCCCACCGCAACATCACTTTGGGATTGTTGATGTCCCCCTCCCACTGGGCCATCTCTATGGGCATGTTGATGTCCTCCACCCACTGGACCATCTCTATGGTATTGTTGATGTCCTTTTCCCACTGGAACATCTCTGAGGGCTTGTTGATGTCCTCCACCCACTGGACCATCTCTATTGGCTTGTTGCTGTCCTCCACCCACTGGACCATCTCTACGGGCTTGTTGGCGTCCTCGTCCCACTAGAACATCTCTAAGGGCTTGTTGATGTCCTCCTCCCACTGGGCCATCTGTATGGTCTTGTTGATGTCCTCCTCCCACTGGAACATCTCTTTGGGCTTGTTGATGTCCTCCTCCCACTGGACCATCTCTACGGGCTTGTTGACGTCTTCCTCCCATTGGAACATCTCTAAGGGCTTGTTGATGTCCTCCTCCCAGTGGACAATCTCTATGGGCTTTTTGATGTCCTCCTCCCACTGCAACATCACTTTGGGCTTGTTGATGTCCTCCTCCCACTTGGCCATCTATATGGGCTTTTTGATGTCCTCGTCCCACTGGACAATCTCTATTGTCTTGTTGATGTCCTCCTCCCACTGGACCATCTCTATAGGCTTGTTGATGTCCTCCTCCCACTGGACCATCTCTATGGGCTTGTTGATGTCCTCCTCCCACTGGACCATCTCTATGGGCTTGTTGATGTCCATCCTCCCACTGGACCATCTCTATGGGCTTGGTGGTCCTCCTCCCACTGGACAATCTCTACGGGCTTGTTGACGTCCTCCTCCCACTGGAACATCTCTAAGGGTTTGTTGATGTCCTCCTCCCACTGGACCATCTCTATGGGCTTGTTGATGTCCTCCTCCCACTGGACCATCTCTACGGGCTTGGTGGTCCTCCTCCCACTGGACCATCTCTATGGGCTTGGTGGTCCTCCTCCCACTTGACCATCTATATGGGTTGGTTGACGTCCTCCTCCCACTGGAACATCTCTAAGGGCTTGTTGATGTCCTCCTCCCACTGGACCATCTCTATGGGCTTGTTGATGTCCTCCTCCCACTGAACCATCTCTATGGGCTTTTTGATGTCCTCCTCCCACTGGACCATCTCTATGGGCTTGTTGATATCCTCCTCCCACTGGATCATCTCTATGGGCTTGGTGGTCCTCCTCCCACTGGACCATCTCTATGGGCTTGTTGATATCCTCCTCCCACTGGGCCATCTCTATGGGCTTTTTGATGTCCTCCTCCCACTGCAACATCACTTTGGGCTTGTTGATGTCCTCCTCCCACTGGGCCATCTCTATGGGCTTGTTGATGTCCTCCTCCCACTGGACCATCTCTATGGGCTTTTTGATGTCCTCCTCCCACTGCAACATCACTTTGGGATTGTTGATGTCCCCCTCCCACTGGGCCATCTCTATGGGCTTGTTGATGTCCTCCACCCACTGGACCATTTCTATGGTCTTGTTGATGTCCTTTTCCCACTGGAACATCTCTAAGGGCTTGTTGATGTCCTCCTCCCACTGGGCCATCTCTTTGGGCTTGTTGATGTCCTCCACCCACTGGACCATCTCTATTGGCTTGTTGCTGTACTCCACCCACTGGACCATCTCTACGGGCTTGTTGACGTCCTCCTCCCACTAGAACATCTCTAAGGGCTTGTTGATGTCCTCCTCCCACTGGGCCATCTGTATGGTCTTGTTGATGTCCTCCTCCCACTGGAACATCTCTATAGGCTTGTTGATGTCCTCCACCCACTGGACCATCTCTATGGTCTTGTTGATGTCCTTTTCACACTGGAACATCTCTAAGGGCTTGTTGATGTCCTCCTCCCACTGGACAATCTCTTTGGGCTTGTTGATGTCCTCCACCCACTGGACCATCTCTATGTGCTCGTTGATGTCCTCCTCCCACTGGACCATCTCTACGGGCTTGGTGGTCCTCCTCCCACTGGACCATCTCTATGGTCTTGGTGGTCCTCCTTCCACTGGACCATCTATATGGGTTTGTTGACGTCCTCCTCCCACTGGAACATCTCTAAGGGCTTGTTGATGTCCTCCCACTGGACCATCTCTATGGGCTTGTTGATGTCCTCCTCCCACTGGACCATCTCTATGGGTTTGGTGGTCCTCCTCCCACTGGACAGTATCAACGGGCTTGTTGACGTCCTCCTCCCACTGGAACATCTCTAAGGGCTTGTTGATATCCTCCTCCCACTGGACCATCTCTATGGGCCTGTTGATGTCCTCCTCCCACTGGACCATCTCTATGGGCTTGTTGATGTCCTCCTCCCACTGGGCCATCTCTACAGGCTTGTTGACGTCGTCCTCCCACTGGAACATCTCTAAGGGCTTGTTGATGTCCTCCTCCCACTGGACCATCTTTATGGGCTTGTTGATGCCCTCCTCCCACTAGGCCAACTCTATGGGCTTGTTGATGTCCTCCTCCCTCTGGACCATCTCTATGGGCTTGTTGATGTCCTCCACCCACTAGACCATCTCTATGGGCTTGTTGATGTCCTCCTCCCTCTGGACCATCTCTATGGGCTTGTTGATGTCCTCCTCCCACTGGACCATCTCTATGGGCTTGTTGATGTCCTCCTCCCACTGCAACATCACTTTGGGCTTGTTGATGTCCTCCTCCTCCTGGACCATCTCTATGGGCTTGTTGATGTCCTCATTCCCACTGGACCATCTCTATGGGCTTTTTGATGTCCTCCTCCCACTGCAAAATCACTTTGGGCTTGTTGATGTCCTCCTCCCACTGGGCCATCTCTATGGGCTTTTGATGTCCTCCTCCCACCTGACCATCTCTATGGGCTTGTTGATGTCCTCCTCCCACTGGACCATCTCTACGGGCTTGGTGGTCCTCCTCCCACTGGACCATCTCTATGGGCTTGGTGGTCCTACTCCCACTGGACCATCTCTATGGGTTTGTTGACGTCCTCTTCCCACTGGAACATCTCTAAGGGCTTGTTGATGTCCTCCTCCCAATTGGCCATCTCTATGGGCTTGTTGATGTCCTCCTCGCACTGAACCATCTCTATGGGCTTTTTGATGTCCTCCTCCCACTGGACCATCTCTATGGGCTTGTTGATGTCCTCCTCCCACTGGACCATCTCTATGGGCTTGGTGGTCCTCCTCCCACTGGACCATCTCTACGGGCTTGTTGACGTCTTCCTCCCATTGGAACATCTCTAAGGGCTTGTTGATGTCCTCCTCCCAGTGGACCATCTCTATGGGCTTGTTGATATCCTCCTCCCACTGGACCATCTCTATGGGCTTTTTGATGTCCTCCACCCACTGGACCATCTCTACGGGCTTGTTGACGTCCTCCTCCCACTAGAATATCTCTAAGGGCTTGTTGATGTCCTCCTCCCACTGGGCCATCTCTATGGTCTTGTTGATGTCCTCCTCCCACTGGAACATCTCTAAGGGCTTGTTGATGTCCTCCTCCCACTGCAACATCACTTTGGGCTTGTTGATGTCCTCCTCCCACTGGGCCATCTCTATGGGCTTGTTGATGTCCTCCACCCACTGGACAATCTCTATGGTCTTGTTGATGTCCTTTTCCCTCTGGAACATCTCTAAGGTCTTGTTGATGTCCTCCTCCCACTGGGCCATCTCTTTGGGCTTGTTGATGTCCTCCACCCACTGGACCATCTCTATTGGCTTGTTGATGTCCTCCACCCACTGGACCATCTCTACGGGCTTGTTGACGTCCTCCTCCCACTAGAATATCTCTAAGGGCTTGTTGATGTCCTCCTCCCACTTGGCCATCTCTATGGTCTTGTTGATGTCCTCCTCCCACTGGAACATCTCTAAGGGCTTGTTGATGTCCTCCTCCCACTGGGCCATCTCTATGGGCTTGTTGATGTCCTCCTCCCACTGGACCATCTCTATGGGCTTGGTGGTCCTCCCCCCACTGGACCATCTCTAATGGCTTGGTGGTCCTCCTCCCACTGGACCATATTCATGGGCTTGTTCATGTCCTCCTCCCACTGGACCATCTCTATGGGCTTGTTGATGTCCTCCTCCCACTGGACCATCTCTATGGGCTTGGTGGTCCTCCTCCCACTGGACCATCTCTACGGGCTTGTTGACGTCTTCCTCCCATTGGAACATCTCTAAGGGCTTGTTGATGTCCTCCTCCCAGTGGACCATCTCTATGGGCTTGTTGATATCCTCCTCCCACTGGACCATCTCTATGGGCTTTTTGATGTCCTCCTCCCACTGCAACATCACTTTGGGATTGTTGATGTCCCCCTCCCACTGAGCCATCTCTATGGGCTTGTTGATGTCCTCCACCCACTGGACCATCTCGATGGTATTGTTGATGTCCTTTTCCCACTGGAACATCTCTGAGGGCTTGTTGATGTCCTCCTCCCACTGGGCCATCTCTTTGGGCTTGTTGATGTCCTCCACCCACTGGACCATCTCTATTGGCTTGTTGCTGTCCTCCACCCACTGGACCATCTCTACGGGCTTGTTGACGTCCTCGTCCCACTAGAACATCTCTAAGGGCTTGTTGATGTCCTCCTCCCACTGGGCCATCTGTATGGTCTTGTTGATGTCCTCCTCCCACTGGAACATCTCTTTGGGCTTGTTGATGTCCTCCTCCCACTGGACCATCTCTACGGGCTTGTTGACGTCTTCCTCCCATTGGAACATCTCTAAGGGCTTGTTGATGTCCTCCTCCCAGTGGACCATCTCTATGGCTTTTTGATGTCCTCCTCCCACTGCAACATCACTTTGGGCTTGTTGATGTCCTCCTCCCACTTGGCCATCTATATGGGCTTGTTGATGTCCTCCTCCCACTGGACAATCTCTATTGGCTTGTTGATGTCCTCCACCCACTGGACCATCTCTACAGGCTTGTTGACGTCCTCCTCCCACTAGAACATCTCTAAGGGCTTGTTGATGTCCTCCTCCCACTGGGCCATCTCTATGGGCTTGTTGATGTCCTCCTCCCACTGGACCATCTCTATGGGCTTTTTGATGTCCTCCTCCCACTGCAACATCACTTTGGGCTTGTTTATGTCCCCCTCCCACTGGGCCATCTCTATGGGCTTGTTGATGTCCTCCACCCACTGGACCATCTCTATGTTCTTGTTGATGTCCTTTTCCCACTGGAACATCTCTAAGGTCTTGTTGATGTCCTCCTCCCACTGGGCCATCTCTTTGGGCTTGTTGATGTCCTTCACCCACTGGACCATCTCTATTGGCTTGTTGATGTCCTCCACCCACTGGACCATCTCTACGGGCTTGGTGACGTCCTCCTCCCACTAGAATATCTCTAAGGGCTTGTTGATGTCCTCCTCCCACTGGGCCATCTCTGTGGTCTTGTTGATGTCCTCCTCCCACTGGAACATCTCTAAGGGCTTGTTGATGTCCTCCTCCCACTGGGCCATCTCTATGGGCTTGTTGATGTCCTCCTCCCACTGGACCATCTCTATGGGCTTGGTGGTCCTCCCCCCACTGGACCATCTCTAATGGCTTGGTGGTCCTCCTCCCACTGGACCATCTTCATGGGCTTGTTCATGTCCTCCCACTGGACCATCTCTATGGGCTTGTTGATGTCCTCCTCCCACTGGACCATCTCTATGGGCTTGGTGGTCCTCCTCCCACTGGACCATCTCTACGGGCTTGTTGACGTCTTCCTCCCATTGGAACATCTCTAAGGGCTTGTTGATGTCCTCCTCCCAGTGGACCATCTCTATGGGCTTGTTGATATCCTCCTCCCACTGGACCATCTCTATGGGCTTTTTGATGTCCTCCTCCCACTGCAACATCACTTTGGGATTGTTGATGTCCCCCTCCCACTGGGCCATCTCTATGGGCTTGTTGATGTCCTCCACCCACTGGACCATCTCTATGATATTGTTGATGTCGTTTTCCCACTGGAACATCTCTGAGGGCTTGTTGATGTCCTCCTCCCACTGGGCCATCTCTTTGGGCTTGTTGATGTCCTCCACCCACTGGACCATCTCTATTGGCTTGTTGCTGTCCTCCACCCACTGGACCATCTCTACGGGCTTGTTGACGTCCTCCTCCCACTAGAACATCTCTAAGGGCTTGTTGATGTCCTCCTCCCACTGGGCCATCTGTATGGTCTTGTTGATGTCCTCCTCAGTGATCTGTGAGCTGCTCTGACAGCTGGTGCTTAAAGTTAGTGATGGAGATATGAGTCCCCAGCTTCAGTGATTTTCACATAGTTCCAGTCATTGGCAGCAGTGAACTGGAAGGAAAGGTGGCCAAAAGAGGAATTGGATTTGAGGGTGACCAGTGGGATACCTGCTGGAGGGCATGCTACAGGTGGGTGCTGCTATGTTGACCAGTGAGCTGAGATAAGGCGGTGCTTTACCTAGCAGAGACTTGTAGATGACTCGGAGCCAGTGGGTTTGGCAACGAGTATGAAGCGAGGGCCAGCCAACGAGAGCGTACAGGTCGCAGTGGTGGGTAGTATATGGGGCTTTGGTAACAAAATGGATGGCACTGTGATAGACTGCATCCAATTTGTTGAGTAGAGTGTTGGAGGCTATTTTGTAAATGACATCGCTGAAGTCGAGGATCGGTAGGATGGTCAGTTTTACGAGGGTATGTTTGGCAGCATGAGTGAAGGATGCTTTGTTGCAAAAAGGAAGCCGATTCTAGATGTATTTTTAGATTGGAGATGCTTGATGTTAGTCTGGAAGGAGGTTTTACAGTGTAACCAGACACCTAGCTATTTGTAGTTTTCCACATATTCTAAGTCAGAACCGTCCAGAGTAGTGATGCTGGACGGGCGGGCAGCGATCGGTTGAAGAGCATGCATTTAGTTTTACTTGCATTTAAGAGAAGTTGGAGGCCACGGAAGGAGAGTTGTATGGCATTGAAGCTTGTCTGGAGGTTAGTTAACACAGTGTCCAAAGAAGGGCCAGAGGTATACAGAATGTTGTTGTCTGCGTAGAGGTGGATCAGAGAATCACCAGAAGCAAGTGCGACATCATTGATGTATACAGACAAGGGAGTCGGCCCGAGAATTTAACCCTGTGGCACCCCCTCAGAGACTCCGATTTGACACACTGAACTCTATCAGAGAAGTAGTTGGTGAACCAGGCAAGGCAAACATTTGAGAAACTAAGGCTGTTCAGTCTGCCGATAAAAATGTGATGATTGACAGAGTCAAAAGCCTTGGCCAGGTCGATGAAAAAACGGCTGCACAGTAATGTCTCTTATCGATGGCGGTTATGATATCATTTAAGACCTTGAGCGTGCACCCATGACAAGCTCGGAAACCAGATTGCATAGTGGAGAAGGTATGAAATGATCAGTAATCTGTGGCTTTCGAAGACCTTAGAAAGGCAGGGTAGGATAGATATAGGTCTGTATCAGTTTGTGTCTAGAGTGTCTCCAGCTTTGAAGAGGGGGGTAATCACAGCAGCTTTCCAATCTTTGGGAATCTCAGACAATACGAAAGAGGTTGAACAGGCTAGCAATAGGGTTGCAACAATTTCAGCAGAATTTTAGAAAGAGAGGGTCCAGATTTTCTAGCCCGGCTGATTTGTAGAGGTCCAGATTTTGCAGCTCTTTCAGAACATCAGCTATCTGGATTTGGGTGAAGGAGAAATGGGGGAGGCTTGGGCGAGTTGCTGTGGGGGGTGGAGGGCTGTTGATCGAGGTAGGGGTAGCCAGGTGGAAAGCATGGCCAGCCGTCGAAAAATTTAAATTCTCAATTATAGTAGACTTATCTGTGGTGACAGTGTTTTCTAGCCTCAGTGCAGTGGGCAGCTGGGAGGAAGTGTTCTTATTCTCCATAGACTTTACAGTGTTCCACAACTTTTTTGAGTTTGTGCTACAGGATGCAAATTTCTGCTTGAAAAAGCTAGCCTTTGCTTTCCTAACTGCCTGTGTATATTGGTTCCTAACTTCCCTGAAAAGTTGCATATCATAGGGGCTATTCGATGCTAATGCTAATGCAGAATGCCACAGGATGATTTTGTACTGGTCAAGGGCAGTCAAGTCTGGAGAGAACTAAGGGCTATATCTGTTCCTGGTTCTAAAAATGTGTAATGGGGCATGCTTATTTAAGATGTGAGGAAGGCACTTTTAAAGAATAATCAGGCATCCTCTACTGACGGGATGAGGTCAATATCCTTCCAGGATACCCGGGCCAGGTCGATTAGAAAGGTCTGCTCTCTGAAAGTGTTTTAGGGAGCGTTTTACAGTGATAAGGGCTTGTCATTTGACCACAGACCCATTACGGATGCAGGCAATGAGGCAGTGAAAACAGCAGAGATATATTAGGAGGGCAAGTTAGTTAGGATGATATCTATGAGGGTGCCCGTATTTACGGATTTGGGGTTGTACCTGGTGGGTTCATTGATAATTTGTGTGAGATTGAAGGCATCAAGCTTAGATTGTAGGATGGCCGGGCATGTCCCAGTTTAGGTCACCTAGCAGCACGAGCTCTGAAGATAGATGGGGGGCCGTAGATTGCAACACCGCCCCCTTTGGCAGGACTATCTTGTCAGAAAATGTTATAGTTAGGATGGACATTTCATGGTATTTGGTGGTCTTCCTAAACCAGGATTCAGACATGGTTAGGACATCCGGGTTGGCAGAGTGTGCTAAAGCAGTGAATAAAACATACTTAGGGAGGAGGCTTCTAATGTTAACATACATGAAACCAAGGCTTTTACGGTTACAGAAGTCAACAAATGAGAGGACCTGGGGAGTAGGATTTAGCTAGGCACTGCAAGGTCTGGATTAACATCTACATCACCAGAGAAAGGGGTGAGAGGGTAGCCTAGTTGTTAGAGCATTGTACTAGTAACCGCAAGGTTGCATGTTCAAATCCCTGAGCTGACAAGGTACAAACCTGTCGTTCTGCCCCTGAACAAGGCAGTTAATCCACTGTTCCTAGGCCGTCACTGAACAAAATAATTTGTTCTTAAATTACGATAGATAAATGGCTGGTTCTTTTTTCCTGACACCGTAGGTTTATGTACTTTGATTGAAGCGGTCAAATTAGAGCTCTATTTTTGTTTTTGACCTTTAATCACAGAAAAATGTCAATAACTCAAAAAGCGTTGAGGCCTCGACGTCATCTTGTTCGAGGCCAACTGCCCATTATAGTAAACCTATGCTCACCAAGTTTCGTCTTCGAAGTCTTTTCCGTTTAGGAGAAAATGCCACGTCGTGATTTGTGATATTTTGTACATTTGCAATATGATTCCATTCACCCTCTGGTGGGATTAACCGGGACAGCAGAAAAATGACCAAAATTTTAAAATGTTATAAAACGGAAACCAAATATCCGAGAGACTTCCCTGAAGATCCGACCCCCGTGCATGGCCCACCGCCGTCCGCAAATTTTAGAAAAGTTTGCGGACGTCTAGTAAGGGACTGTACATTTGCAATATGGACTTTCACACCGACCATACGGCAAATGTCAAAATGTTCCCTTCATGTATGGTAGCGCCCCCCACCTAGATCTCTAAACTAAGAGATGGTAGTGCCCCTCAACTCGAAAACTAAACTAAAAACTGTGTCACGCTCGTCGTAACGATGAGACCAAGGCGCAGCACGATTTGAAAACATTCTTCTTTATTTACGAAGAACACTAAACAAACTAACAAAATGAATGTGCCGCTAATAATAAAGAGTGCATACAGGCAACTACACATAGACAATAACCCACAAAACCGAAATGGAAAATGGCAACCTAAATAGGATCCCCTATCAAAGACAACAATAAACAGCTGTCTCTGATTGGGAACCAATTCAGGCCACCATAGACCTACATTTACCTAGAAAATACCAAAACCCCAGTGATATACAAAAAAACCTAGACTAGACAAAAACACACATACCACCCTCGTCACACCCTGACCTAACCAAAATAATAAAGAAAACAAAGATAACTAAGGTCAGGGCGTGACAGTACCCCCCTCAAAGGTGCGGACTCCCGGCCGCAAACCTAAACCTATATGGGAGGGTCTGGGTGGGCATCTAACCTCGGTGGCAGCTCTGGTTCTGGACACCGCACCCCTTCTTTACTCTGAGTCCGCTCTTGTAGCACAGAGCCGTGGATCATCGTCGGAGGCTCTGGACTGCGGATCCTCGTCGTAGGCCCCGGGCTGGGGACCCTCGCTGCGTGGATCATCGGCGGATGTTCTTGACTGGGGACCAGGCTGTCCGTCGTTGGAGGTTACGGTCTGTGTACTGTTGCCGGACGCTCTGGACTGTGTACTGTCGCCGGACGCTCTGGACTGTGTACTGTCGCCGGACGCTCTGGACTGGGTACTGTCCCAGAACGCTCTGGACTGGGTACTGTCACCGGACACACTGGACTGCCGAGGCGTACTGTAGGCGAGTGCAAGGAGCAGGAACATAGCGTACTGGGCTCTGAAGGCGCCCAGGAAGCCTGGTGCGTGGTGTTGGCACTGGTGGTACTGGGCTGGTGACACGCACCTCAGGGCGAGTGCGGGGAGGAAGAACAGGATGTACTGGACTGTGGAGGCGTACTTGAGGTCTGTTCCACCCAACTGGAACACTAAACAATTGACAGGTAGTGCCCCCGAAACAAGACACTAAACTAATGACAGGTAGTGCCCCCCAATAAGAACACTAAACTAATGACTGGGAGTACCCCCAACCTAGAACACTAAAATAAAGACTAGTTGTTACCTCACCTAGAACACTAAACTAATGACTGACAGTACCCATCACCCAGAACAATAAACTAATGACTGGTAGTACCCCCCCCAACCTTCCTCCATAACGCTAAACTAATGACCGGTAGTTCCCCCCCACCTAGAACACTAAACGTACAACTTGTTGTGCCCCTAAACTCGAAGCCTTTATAAACTGAACATAATTTAAGCTGAACATAATTTAAAGTGGGACAATTTCTCGCATAGAATGCGACAAGCTGACCAGCAGAATAGTGCTATTGTCACTTCTTGACATTAGTTCAATTTTTATGTCTCTATTTTGGTTTTGTCAGGGCGTGAGTATTCTATGTTTTTCATTCTATGTTTTGTTCTGTGTGTTGTATTTCTATGTGTTTGGCCGGGTATGGTTCCCAATCAGAGACAGCGGTCAATCGTTGTCTCTGATTGAGAACCATACTTAGGTAGCCTGTACCCACCTGTGTTTGTGGGTAGTTGTTTTCTGTCTCTGCACCAGACAGAACTGTTTCGTGTTGGTCTATTTTTGTTATTTTGTCTTAGTGTTCTGAGTTCAAATAAATATTAACATGGACACTAACCACGCTGCATTTTGGTCCGATCTTGACTACTCTTCATCAGACGAAGAGGATCGTTACAGCTATGATTTTGCTGTTCGTTACTCATCTTGTTGGCTGCGGAAAGGAAATGTGGACAGCTCTAGCATCTTCAAAGTGCGGCGGCAAAAATGTTTTCTCCATGTTCCATATTTTTTGGGCTTGGCGGCAACAACTTAGCAGCAGTGCAGGGCCTCTACTACAAAGAATACAGCAGAAAGGAACTTTTGGAAATGTAAAATTCACATTTCAGATATGTTTTTCCTACCCCTTGGAGTCCTCAGGCATACCACAGTCAGGGAAGCTCTGCTGTATACCTATAATGAAACTGATTACAACAAAAAGATGGGCGGAGACATAGGTATACAGGTGTCAAGACAACAATACATAGATGGACCAACAGATAATGAT
The DNA here is from genome assembly GCF_045791955.1 of Oncorhynchus clarkii lewisi. Taxonomy (NCBI): domain Eukaryota; kingdom Metazoa; phylum Chordata; class Actinopteri; order Salmoniformes; family Salmonidae; genus Oncorhynchus; species Oncorhynchus clarkii. Next base: position 1,213,450 of record NC_092174.1, read on the forward strand.
AAATAGATAAACAAGTGACAAGACAACAATACACAGCTGGAACGACAGATAAAGGCAAATAGGTAAACAACTGTCAACAAGAGTTTTTCCGCATGAATCTACACACAATACCCCATAATGACAAAGTGAAAACAGATTTTCTGAAATGTTTGCAAATTTATTACAAATAAAAACAAACACATTTTTAAATAAGTAGTCAAACCCTTTGTTTTCATTGATTCTATTGTCCACCTGTGGTAAATTCTATTGATTGGACATTTGGAAAGCCACACAACTGTCTACATAGGGTCCCACAGTTGACAGTGCATGTCAGAGCAAACCCAAGCCATGAGGTAGAAGGAATTGCCCATAGAGCTCTGAGACAGGATTGTGTTGAGGAACAGATCTGGGGATGGGTACAAAAAAATGTCTGCAGCATTGAAAGTCCTTAATAACACAGTGGCCTCCATCATTCATAAAATGGAAGAAGTTTGGAAAAACCAAGACTCTTCCTAGAGTTGGCCGCCACGTCAAACTGAGCAATCTGGAGAGAAGGGCATTGGTCAGAGAGGTGACCAAGAGCCTGATGGACACTCTGACAGAGCTCCAGAGTTCCTCTGTGGAGATGGGAAAACCTTCCAGATGGACAAACTTCTCTGCAGTACATTATCAATCAGGCCTTTATGGTAAAGTGGCCAGACGGAAGCCACTCCTCTGCAAAAGGCACGTCAGCCCGCTTGGAGCTTGCCAAAACGCACCTAAAGAACTCTCAGACCATGAGAAATAAGATTCTCTGGTCTGATGAAACCAAAATTGAACTCTTTGGCCTGGAAGAAACCTGGCACCATCCCTACGGTGAAGCATGGTGGAGGCAGCATCATTCTGTGTGGATGTTTTTCAACGGCAGGGACTGGGAGACTTGTCAGGATTGAGGGGAAAAACAAAGCAAAGTAAAGACACATCCTTGATCCACATCCAATGACTGTAAGCACACAGCCAAGACAACACAGGAGTGGCTTCGGGACAAGTCTCTGAAGGTCCTTGTGTGGCCCAGCCGAAGTCCAGACCTGAAAATAGCTGTGCAGCGACGCTCCCCATCCAACCTGACAGAGTTTGAGAGGATATGCAGAGAAGAATGAGAGAAACTACCCTCTCCAAATACAGGTGTGCCAAGCTTTTAGCGTCATACCCAAGAAGACTCAAAGCTCCTCAAGGCAAGGAGCTTCAACAAAATACTGAGTAAAGGGTTTGAATACTTGTGTTGTATTTTTTTTATGAATGTGCAACAAAAATTGTTTTTGCTTTGTCATTTTGGAGTATTGTGTGTAGCTTGAGGATACAATTGTTTTTATATATATTTTAGAATAAGGCTGTAACAAAATGTGGAAAAATTCAAGGCGTCTGAATACATTCTTAATGCACTAGATTCCTGCAAATTGGCTTCCAACAGAGATTGGATTTCACATTGCAATCCAATGTTTACACCCTTATAACACAAAATAAGTAAACTGAAAGCGAAATGTACTCTGCTGTAGTTGATTGTTATTTCAAAACAACACATGTGTAATTTGG